>NC_092377.1:102963129-103287573 GCF_030028105.1 Mobula birostris
GCAATAAATATCAAGAACATGAAATGAGGAGTCCTTGAAAGTGGGTCCATAGGTTGAGGGGAACAGTTCAGGATAGGGGAGTTGAGTGAAGTTATCCCCTTTGGTTCAAGAGCCTGATGGTTCAGGGGTTGTTACTGTTTCTGATCCTGGTGGTGAGAGTCCTGAAGCTCCTGTAAATTCTTCCTGATGGCAGCAGTGAGAAGAGAGCATGACCTAGGTGGTGCTACATGCTAGTCATGGCAGGAATTGGATGATAATACAGATGAAGGTGTAGTTGAGGAAGTGATGGAAGGGACAGAGTTCCAGAATTTTGGATCATTGGGATCTCTTCTGGGGAAGGTATAACCTGTACAAAAAGGATGGGTTACACCTGAACCCTTATGGGCAGGTTTACTGGACTTGTCGGTGAGGGTTTAAACTAATTTGGCAGAGGGATTGGAACAGGAATGATAGGCATTTGGTATACAAGTTGATGCATTAGGTCGGTAGTGAGACTGTAAGCAATGGCTTCACAGATGATAGGCCAAAATTGCATTCAGAGGGTTGAGTTGAAGTGTAACATGGGGGCAAAACCGAAAAGGGTGATGAATACAGGACTGAAGGAGTTATATTTGAATGCACGCAGTATAGAAAATAAGATTCAAAATTGGCAGCTATAATATTGTGGGTATCACTGAGTCGTGGATGAAAGAAGATCACAGCTGGGAGCTTAACACCTAGGGATACACATATATTGAAAGGACAGGCAGGTAAGCAGAGGGGATGTTGTGGCTCTGTTGGTAAAAATGAAATCAAATTTTTAGAAAGAGGTGACATTGGATCAGAAGGTGTGGAATCCTTGTGGATAGAGTTAAGAAACTGCAAGCATAAAAACTCCCTCATGGGAGTTACATACAGACCTCTGAACAGTTGTCAGAACGTGGGAAAAAATTGCAATAGGAGACAAAAGAGGCATGTAATAAAGGCAATGTTATGATAGTCATAAAGAATGTCAATGTGTAGGAAAATCAGGTTGGTGCTGGATCCCAAGAGAGGGAATTCGTAGAATGCCTGAATGATGACTTATTAGAGTGGGGGAAATGTCAATTCTAGATTGGGTATTGTGTAATGATTTGATTAGAGATCTTAAGGCAAAGGAAACCTTTGGAGGCAGAGATCATAATACGAGAGAATTCACCATGCAGTTTGAGAGGGAGAAGGTAAAATCAGATGTATCAGTATTATAGTAGAGGAAAGGGAATTAGCTAGCTGGCTGGTGGTGCAGTGACATCTTCATCAGACTTGGAGGCGAATGGCCCCAGGTTCGTATCTGGCTGACTTCTTGCATGTTTTCCATCGTGCTGTATGGGTGTCAAGCTAGCAACCCGGCCTTGTTTTTTCAAAAAAACGTACAAAATGCTAAAGAAAAGGTAAGGTTGCCGCCTTAAACAGAAGGTAACTAAGAAATCCTTAAGCCAAAAAGATATGAATCATGTAGGTAAATTAGCCAATAATATAAAAGAGGATACCAAGAGTATTTTCAGATATATAAAGAGTAAAAGAGAGTTAAACTGCTGGAAAATGACACTGGAGAGGTAGCAAATGGGCACAAAGAAGTGGCAGACGAACTTAGTGAGCATTTTGCGCCAGTTTTCACTGTGGAAAATACCCAAAGGCCAAGTCATTGGGTATATTTAAAGCAGAGGTGGATATGTTCTTGATTAGTCAAGGCATCAAAGGAAAAGGCAGGAGAATGGGGTTGGGAGGGATAATAAATCAGCCATGATGGAATGGTGGAGCAGACTCGATGGGCCAAGTGGCCTAATTCTGCTCCAACGTTCTTATTGTCTTATAGTCTAGAGGTGAGTACAATCACAATATCGAAGACATTTGGATAGGCAAAAGATGTAGTGGATATGGGACAAATGGAGGTAAATGGGACTAGCTCAGGAAGGCAGCTGGTTTGCTATGGACCAGTTGGGTTGACGGACGGGTTTCCATACTGAGTAACACAACGAATCTATGACAACACTATTTCCTCTTTGTTTGGTAATATCATAATAGATCTTCTGCACTGTGAAGCTGTGGCTTCATCTCAAAAATGAATGAGTGTTTATTCATTTCAACTCATTGTGATTGTGCCAACTAAATGCTTCAGTCAGACTCCTTAAACTGCTGGGTTCTGAATTTTTAATCCCAGGTTCTTTCGGAAGTCAGGAAAAGGCACAAAACTTGTTGCTACTCGCTTGTTTTATTAAGTTTTAATAGAACAAAGAAAACAAAATGGACGGTAACAGGAGCAGAAGGGAGAGAAGAAGCAGGAAGGCGGTATTGCCATGTAGTCAGCTATTTTCATACCCATAGACAAGAAACATTCCATTCAAATTCACAGATAAGAGTCAACCAATCAGATACCCCCTTTCAATAAACACAGCACCAGAGGAGCTTCCAGCACTTTCCAGAATGTTACAAAGAACTTTAACCACTAGGAGACACAGTAAACAACTGCATATATACACTGTGCCCAAGTACTGTATACAAGTAGTTCAAAAAATTATTAGCAAGTAATTTATTATTAAACTGCAAAGAAAATAAAAATGGAACAGTCTAATCCAACAAAACCTTTCAGATGAGGCTTTCTAGAACTCTTATGATTAAGACAAGATGCTGTTTCTCCCTTTTATTATCTGGACCAATGTATCAGAGTGATTTTAGTATACATTATCACTACAGCATTCCATGTGATGTGATAGTTAAGTATACACTCAGTGGGCACTTTATTAAAAACACCTGTGCTCCTGCTCGTTAATGCAAATATCTAATCATCCAATCATGTAGCAGCAACTCAACGAATAAAAGCATGCAGACATGGTCAAAGCATTCAGTTATTGTTCAGACCAAACATCAGAAAGGGGAAGAAACATGATCTAAGTGACTCTGACCGTGGAACGATTGTTGGTGCCAGACAGTGTGGTTTGAGCATCTCAGAAACTACTCATCTCCTGGGATTTTTGTGCACAACAGTCTCTAGAGTTTATGGAGAATGGTGTGAGAAAGAAATAAGGAACATTGAGTGAGCGGCAGTCTCTATAGGCAAAAATGCCTTGTTAATGAGAGAGGTCAGGGAAGAATGGCCAAACTGGTTCAATCAGACAAGACGGTGACAGTAACTCAGATAACCACATGTTACAACACTGTAGAAGAGCATCTCTGAATGCACAACACATTGAACCTTGAAGTGGATGGGCTACAGCAGCAGAAGACCATGAGCATACACTCAGTGGCCACTTTATGAGGTACAGGAGATACCTAATAAAGGAGCCACTAAGTGTATATTATACTGCTAACCATTCCAACAACCAAGTTACAACCTACACTTCCCAATTTAAATCCTGCCAGACAAACAGATTGTATTTCACTGAGCCACTGTATCTCTGGAGTGGGAAAATCTGGGTGTGGGGTATTGCTGAAAATTCTTTGCTTTCTTGTGCCAAGTCTCAGGGCTTGAGCCATTGACTAAACTCCCAGTAACTCTATATTTATTGATGATCCATAAGTTTTATGCTAATGAGGATTCATTATAACCTCTAAAAAGAAAGATCGACAATAGGGAGGAAAAATCTGTTTTAAATTGTCTTGATATTTGGCTTTAGCAGGGTATTATGCACAGGATACTTTAACTCCAAGGAATCTATACCGTTGCCGAGAGAAAAAAACAAGGTGACTGAATGCTTGGATGGATTCAGCTGTGTGAATATGAAGCATATTCATTTGGAACATTACAAATAGTTTCACTGAGTTTAATGTTAATGCCAGAGAAACCAAGTATAAAATGAAGAAAACACAGATGTGTAACTGAGAAAATCAGCATGGAGACTAAATATGATTTATGAGGACAAATATCATTAATGTAATGATTGAGGCTAACTTATAATCGAGGGTAAATTTATAATATAAGTTACGCTTACATAGCTCCAAACCCTGCAACAGATGTAAGATTTAAGTGATCAGTACCTCAGCTCAGTAACCTGAAATACAATAACTGCATGGTGCTAGTAGAATTCGGACACTGTTTCAAATCCTGGTTTTCTAATGTGACCATATGATGACACACCTTTTATTCACCATATCAGCAAAACCACCTACCACTTGTAGCTGCTCCTGTCTCAGATCATCTGTTACTGAAACCCTCATTCTGCCTTTCTTTACCTTCAAGCATGTAGGCAATCCCCAGATTACATACGGGTCCTGCTGGTGACAACCAGAAGTCAGAAAAGTCGTTTTCTATAGCCACCCATGTCCTACTGCTCTACATGCACTTTCTATTGTTCCTTAATTTCATTGAATATTCACCTTAACATAATTAAAGCAATGGAATTAATATTCTGAGGGAAACATTTTCACTCAGAGGTTGGTGAGAGTGAGGAACAAACAGCCAGCAGGAGTGGTGGATGCAATTTCAATTTCAATGTTTAAGTGTAGTTTGGATAGGTACGTGGATGGCAGGGGTATGGGCGTGCTATGGTCCGGGTGCAGGTTTTTGGGTTTAGGCAGTTTACATGGTTTGGCCTGTGTCTGTGCTGTAGTTTTCTATGACATGAATATGTACAGTATCCTGTTAATAAATACACAAAACATCTTATTTTTATTCTGCTAACAAAAACATCTACAAATATTTATGATGCTGAAAGTATCCTGCCTATTTGCAACATGGTCTGGAATTGTAACTCAAAAGTGCAGGAAGGTATGAAACATACCTCCTCATCATCAGTAGCATCTACCTGAGGCATAACTCAAGAAGGCAACATCCAGCAAAGATCCCCACCATTCAGGTCATCCCATATTTTTGCAGCTCCCATCGGGCAGGAGGTACAGAAGCCTGAAGTTCCACATCACCAGGTTCAAGGACAGGTACTTCCCTTCAACCATTCTGTTCTTGAACCAAGCTGCACAACCCTAATCACAACCGCAGTAAAGCAATATAACAATCACTTTGATCACTGTGCACTAGATTGAACTTTTTTTTGGTTCTAATTGTGTTCTTTATAATCTATGTTTAATTCATGTTCTTCTTGTGAATGTTGTGTCTCTGATGCAATGTGCCTGTGAAACTGGTGCCAGTAAGTGTTTCATTTCACCTGTGCAAACATGTACTTGTGCATATGAGAATAAACTCCACTTTGAAAATATTAAAATAAATAAAATACAAAAACAAAATGCAATCAAAGTTCAAAGTACATTTATACCGTATACAAAATACTGTATACAATCTTGAGATTCATCTTCTTGCAGGCAGCCACAAAACAAAGAAAAAACAGAATCCATTTAAAATCCTATGTCAATACAAATACCTATGTCAGGATTTTGTTTATTGACTATAGCTCAGCGTTTAACCAATCATTCCTACAGTTCTGATCAAAAAGCTCCAGAACCTCGGCCTCTGTACTTCCCTCTGCAACTGGATCCTCAACTTCCTAACCAGAAGACCACAATCTATGCAGATTGAAAATAACATGTCCTGCTCACTGACCTGCCTCAGGGGTGTGTGCTTAGCTCACTGCTCTACTCTCTCTACACCCATGACTGTGTGGCTAGGCGCAGCTCAAATGCCATCTATAAATTTGCTGATGATGCAACTGTTGTCAGCAGAATTTCAGATGGTGACAAGAGAGCGTACTGGAGTGAGATATATCAGTTAGTTGATTAGTGTTACAGTAACAACCTTGCATTCAGTATCAGTAAGATGAAAGAACTGTTTGTGGACTTTAGAAAGGGAACACACACCAGTCCTCATAGAGGGATCAAAAGTGGAAAGAGGGAGCAATTTCAAGTTCCTGGGTGTCAAAATCTCTGAGAACCTAACCTGGGCCCAACATATCCAGGCAGCTATAAAGAAGGCATGACAGTGGCTATATTTCATAAGGAGTTTGAGGAGATTTGGTATGTCATCAACGACACAAGCAAATTTCTGCAGATGTACCACAGACAGCACTCTAACTGGCTGCATCACTGTCTGGTATTGGGGCAGGGAAAGGGGCTACTGGACAGGATCAAAATAAGCAAATAAGCTGCAGAGTTGTAAACATAGTCAGCTCTGTCGTGGGCACTACCCTCCGTAGTATCCGGTTCACCTTCAAGGAACAATACCTCAAAAAAGTGGCTTCCATCACTAAGGACACACATCATACAGGTCAGGCCTTGTTCTCATTGTTACCATAAGGAAGGAGGTACAGAAGCCTGAAGGCACACACTCAGCGATTCAGCAACAGCTTCTTCCCCTCTGCCATCTGATTTCTGAAAGGAATTGAACTGATGAAAACTACCTCATTATTTTTTTTATTTCTATTTTTGCACTACTTACTTAATTTAAATATTTTGTATATGTTGCCGCAAAGACAACGAATTTCACAACATTTGCAGCCAAAAAGTTCTATTCCAAAAGTGCAAAGGAACATCTAAACAAGCCTGATGCATTTTGGAAACAAGTCCTGTGGACTGATGAAGTTAAAATAGAACTTCTTGGCCGCAATGAGCAAAGGTATGTTTGGAGAAAAAAGGGTGCAGAATTTCATGAAAAGAACCCCTCTCCAACTGTTAAGCACGGGGGTGGATCGATCATGCTTTGGGCTTGTGTTGCAGCCAGTGGCACGGGGAACATTTCACTGGTAGAGGGAAGAATGAATTCAATTAAATACCAGCAAATTCTGGAAGCAAACATCACACCGTCTGTAAAAAAGCCAAAGATGAAAAGTGGATGGCTTCTACAACAGGATAATGAACCTAAACACACCTCAAAATGCACAATGGACTACCTCAAGAGGTGCAAGCTGAGGTTTTGCCATGATCCTCACAGTCCCCTGACCTAAACATCATCGAAAATCTGTGGATAGACCTCAAAAGAGCAGTGCATGCAAGACAGCTCAAGGATCTCACAGAACTAGAAACCTTTTGCAAGGAAGAATGTGCGAAAATCCCCTAAACAAGAATTGAAAGACTCTTAGCTGGCTACAGAAAGCATTTACAAGCTGTGATACTTGCCAAAGGGGGTGTTACTAAGTACTGACCATGCAGGATGCCCAAACATTTGCTTCAGGCCCTTTTCCTTTTTTGTTATTTTGAAACTATAAAAGATGGAAATAAAGAAGTTTTCTTGCTTAAAATATTAAAGAAATGTGTCATCTTTAACTTTATGCCTTTTGGAAATCAGTTCATCTTTTACTCGCTGAGCTATTCACAGTAACAGAAATATTGACCAGGGGTGCCCAAACTTTTGCATGCTACTGTATACTAGAGTATCTTGCAGTTTTATGTGCTGTCTGAAAAATATCGCCTTTGGTGGGCAGCGACGTCTTGCAGTAAACTTGACTTTAAAATATTCTGTGAAAGCTTATAGGAAAATTAGCATAAAGTTAGATTTCTAAGTCAGAACCTAGGAAGCCCGTATTACCCAGCCAGCCATCTGTTCCACACCATCTGTAAATCTGACATCCAAATCTATTCTACCTGTATCCAAACATATCAGCCATCACTCTTGTCTTTTGGTGCCATTTCAATAAACACAATTGTAAAATTCTGTAGCCAATTTTCAAATCCTTTCTGTACAAAAATCATCCACCTGAAATATTAAATTCAATTTTCAAATAAATCTATTATCAAAGTATTTAAATGTCACCACATACTACCTTCAGATTCATTTTCTTGCAGGCATTTACAGAAAAATAAAAAACATACCATGAGGAGTTTATGAAAAACTATACATAACAAAGACTGACAAACATTCAATGTGCAAAAGAAGGCAAGCCATGCCAATAATGAAAAGAAAGTGTTATTAACTCCTTTACTCCCTCTGCACAATTACTGAACATTTCCCATCATTTTCTCCTTTCATTTCCCATAGTCTTTCCCCAATTCCTATCACTACCACTACACCCCTTTCAGGATTTAGTGCATCTTTAGCTTTGAGTAGATCCCCGTTGTTCGCTGATCTAGCACAGACTGCTGAACCTTCAGCTGTTGCCTCGAGCCATGAATTTGTCACTTGACTGCTCCTGCCTTCCTGTCTCTTTTTTTGACACTTCTCACTCATGAATCACCCATTCTTTCACCTGTCCTAGCATCTTCTTGAATGTTAGACTGGCAAATTTCTTTTTGTTGTTCGGAACTATGAACATTAAAATATAAGAACAACTTAACAAAATATTAATATTAAAGCCAGAGTCTGCAATTAAGAATTATGCTTTGATACTTCCAAACATCCACTGAGAGAGAGATTAGAGAGAGAGAGATATTACTTCTGTTTGTTACATGGACATTGAAACAGCGGAACTGTAGAATGTGTTGTTTGCGTTGACAAACAATACAGTCGAAGGATTGTACTGGGGACAGCTCACTAGTGTTGAAGTAGCATGCCAGAACTCACTAGCTCTAATGCTAATCGTAAGACTTTGGAATAAGGAGGAAACCGAAGCACCCGGAAGAAATCCACACAGTCACAGAGAGAATGTACAATTCCTTAAAGGCAGTGGCAGAAATTGAACCCCAATCTGTGATAGTTGGCACAGTTAGGCACTGCGTTAACTGCTGAAGGTATTAAGAAACTTTTATCACTGGGATTTTAAAAGCAAATATATTTATATGAAGGCAAAATTTTGCAGATGCTTAAAATTTGAAATATGCACAGAAAATGTTCAATATGTTAGACAGGATCCTACAAAGGAATCTGCAATCAGAACTTTAATAAAAGACACTTAAATAAAAGTTATTGAATAGCAAGTTGTTTCTGACAGGAATAGAAACAATGGTTATTTGTTCTTGGAGCTCAGTAAACACCTCATAAGTATTAACTTACTATAGCACAGCAGAAAATAGGTTTCTTAAGCCGGATAACGGACATCAGGTGAACACAGCACAATGCTACGAAAGACAGACTACTTCTGACAAAGGTTTGGAGAACTGTAAAGTTAAATGCTCCTCTTTCTCTAGAAGCTGCCTTTCCTGTTAAGCATTTCCAGCACTGTCTATGGAAAGAAATAAACCGTCAGCATTTCGGGTTGAGAGCCTTCAACAGGTCCTGAAGCCACGGTAGTACAGCAGTTAGCACGACGCTATTACAGGTCGGGGTTACAAGTTCAGAGTTCAATTCCAATGCTGTCTGTAAAAAGTTTATACATTCCTTCCCATAAGCACGCGAGTTTCCTCTGGGTGCTCCAGTTTCCTTCATACGGGTTAGAATTTAGGATTTATTTAAATCTTACATCCATCCCACAACATGAGTAAACATCTTTGCATTATGACTCCATTGCAGTGTGCAGACATGTGAATTTAAAAGTGTAATGGCTTGTCGAAAGAAGCTGTCCGGTAGCCTGTTTGTCCTGGCTTTAATGCTGCGGTACCATTTGCCAGACGGAAGCAGTTGAAACAGTTTATGGTTAGGGTTTCTGGTGTCCCCGATGATCTTCCAGGCCTTCTTTCTGCACCTTCTGCTGTAAATGTCCTCAGTGGAAGGAAGTTCACATCCACTGATGTGCTGGGCTGTCCGTACAACTCTCTGCAGTGCTCAGTGATCAAGGTTGGTGCAGTTCCTGTACCAGGCGGTGATACAGCCCCTGTATGGTGCTCCTGTAGAAGGTCTTGAGGGTTTGGGGGCCCATGCCAAACTCCGCTGTGTACAGTCCAGGTGAGATCATTGTGATGTGTATACTGAGGAACTTGAAACTACTCACCCTCTCAACTGCAGACCCATTGATGTTGATCGGGGTGAGCTTGTCTCCGTTCCTCCTGTAATCCACAATCAGCTCTTTTGTTTTTTGGACATTGAGAGAGAGGTTGTTGTCCTGGCACCACTGTGCCAGGGTGTCAACCTCTCCTCTGTAGGCTGTCTCATCACCACTAGAAATAAGGCCGATCAATGTCATGTCATCTGCGAATTTGATCAGCAGATTGGAGCTGTGTGTGGCAGTACAGTCGTGGGTGTAAACGGAGTAGAGAAGGGGACTCAGAACACAACCCTAGGGGGCACCTGTGTTGAGGGTCAGAGGGACAGAGGTGAGGGACCCATCCTTACCACCTGTCAGCGATCTGATAGGAAGTCTAGGATCCAGCTGCATGAAGTGGGGTGCAGGCTGAGGTCTCTTGAGCTTCCTGTAAAGTCTGGAGGGAATTATGGAGTTGAATGCTGAACTATAGACCAGGAACAGCATTCTAATGTATGCATCCCTCCTCTCCAGATGAGTGAGGACAGAGTGTAGTGCTGTATCTATGGCGTCATCTGTAAACCAGTTCCACCAGAAGGGGGTCCAGTGTGGGTGATAGCGTGCTGCAGATGTAGACTTTAACCAGCCTCTCAAAGCATTTGCCTATAATTGAGGTATTCTGAATTGGTTAGTAGGTTAATTGGTCTTTATAAATTGTCCCATGATTAAGCCAATGGTTAAATAGGTGGGCTGCTGGGTGGTGTGGCTCGTTGGGCTGGAAGGCTTGTTCTGTGTTGTATCTCTAAATAAATAAATAAAGGGATGGATGAATGCACAAATAAACAAACTTGAAAGTC
The DNA here is from genome assembly GCF_030028105.1 of Mobula birostris. NCBI lineage: Eukaryota > Metazoa > Chordata > Chondrichthyes > Myliobatiformes > Myliobatidae > Mobula > Mobula birostris. The sequence continues at coordinate 102,973,658 of NC_092377.1, forward strand.
TAGGCAACGCACACAAAATGCAGGAGGAACTCAGCAGGCCAGGCCTGAAGTTTAAAGCCTAGCCTGCTGAGTTCCTCCAGCATTTTGTGTGTGTTGCTTGGATTTCCAGCATCTGCCGATTTCTCTTGTTTGTGATTGAAATTCTAGGTTCTGGTTTCTACAGGAAGACAATGCCCATTCTGAGAATGAAGCCCTCGGGTAAACCACCAAGGCAATGAAGCTGCTCATCATTGTGGGGAAATTGAAAAATACTTTCTAATCTTGGGCTGTATTCATGGAGTAACTACTGCATTTTAAATCAAAATCCATCAAACAGCTTACAATTGCACTGAAATTGTACTGACACTCAATATTCATGATCCAATGAATCAAATGTTGTTATATTTTATTCATATATTTAGCGTAAAGGAATAAAATATTCTAGAGTGGTATATACTATAAATATGGGTCCAAACAAAACTTCTGGTCTACAGACCAGCCATCCTTCCTACATTCCTGTATGGAACTGAATCGTGCACCACCTACAGTAGCCATCTGAAAGCCCTGGGAAAATAAAAGATCCTGACGAAGGATTCTGAGGATCATCTGGAAGGACAGACACACTAACGCCAGTGCAGTGGAGGAGGCCAACATGAACAGCATCTCCACCATGATAAACCACACCAACTCTGATGGAGGTAGGTCATGCCATCCGGATCCCTAACTCACGTCTCCCCAAACACATCCTTTACTCCCAGTTGAAGGAAGGTGGGCAAAGGAAACACTTCAAAGATAGCATCAAAATCAGCCTGAAGAAATTCAACATCACATCTAAAAACTGGGGAGACTTTGCACTCAATAGATGCACTGGGAGGAAATCTGTTCAAGAGGGAGCTGTGCTACATGAGAGCGACCTCCCCTGTGCCACAGAGAACAAACGGAAGCTGTGACAGGAGAGTCTGAACAGACAAAAGGCCCAACCTCTGACCACAGTCACCACTTACACACTGCACCAGAGTATGTAGATCCTGGATGGGTCTCTACAGCCACCAAAAGACAACCTCATAGGAGAAAATCATACTCGACTAGAGTGATCGCAATATTACACTACTTACGGAAAGAATGGCTAACTCAGCCTGTAGTGCTGCTTTGATTTTAAATGGGGACGACAACAGCATGACACTAAGATACAGCGTTTTAAGCTTTTATAATAATGCTTGTGGTATTGGTAAGGCATGGGGTTGGAATGGTACCCTCCCATATTTCCATAGTAAGACAAAGTGGGGAAATGAGACAAGAGTGAGAGGGTGAGAGAGTGTGAGAGAGAGAGAGAGAGAGAGAGTGAAAGAGAGGGTGAGAGAGAGAGAGAGAGTGTGTGTGCATGTGTGACAGAGAGAGACAGAGGGTCAGAGGGTGAGGATGGGAGCGGAGGGTAAGAGGGAGAGGGAGAGAGAGAGAGAGAGCGAGAGAGAGATTAGAGAGTAGATTAAGAAAGACTATTGTCATGAACCCCACAAGTGCACCGCAGTTAAAGAATATACAATCATCAGGTTGCAATATAGTAAGTCATCAAGGCTTCTTCAACAGCACCTTCCAATCTCATAACCACCATTACTTCTCCGGACAACAACAGCAAGGTACAATTCCTATTATACCCCAATAAGATAAACCCTTTCTGTTTGATAGAGCAGTTCTTCCTTAACTGCAGGCCCACACTGCCCCATCAGGAACCTTGTTCTGTTAACTAAAAGGGCACACTCTTTGGCCAACCCACACAACTAACCTCCCCTTCAACAAGCCTTTATAATCAAAACATACTTAATAAGAAATAAAGTAGTTTCATTATTAAATAATAGCTTTGTTATGTACTTTCCATTGTGCAAGAAGCAAGAGAAGAAATCTCGTACAAGTTTTACAGAACCACTAGAGTTTCATACTAATTCACGTTTAAAGTAATCATTCTTTGAAAAAGCATCATTAACTAGTCCATCAGATCAGTAAATAAATGCTCATGTTGAGATGGCACCTGTCCCTACATATTAACCAACTAATGCATTATTTTCAGAATTACACTGGAATTTATTACCTTGGGTGCAGAACAACTAAATGCCAAATTAATGACAGTTTCTGTATGTCCTGTTAACCTGTGCATGAAGTTACTGGAGCCAAGTTCATACACATACGCCTGTAAAGAACAGAAATAGAGAATGTAAATCACAATATAATCAGACATTATCATAACACATCTGCACAAAATTTCCTTATGAAAGTTCAGTTTCTCGAGTGGTACATAAAACCCATGATCTTTCAACACAGAAGAGACAAACACGCGCAAAGTGCTGGAGGAACTCAGCAGGTCAGGCAGCATCTACAGAAAGGAATAAACAGTCAATGTTTCAGACCAAGACCCTTCATTGGGACTCCTGATGAAGTCTTTATTGATAGCTCATGGGGCTTATAAGGTAGTAGATCGAATAATAAGGTTACAAAGTAGTGGACTTGGCCCAGGACACCAAGGGAAACCCTCCCAACCATTGAGCACATCTACACGAAATGCTGTCATAAGAAAGCAGAATCCATCATCAGAGATCCCCACCACTCAGACCATGCTCTTTTCTCGCTGCTGTCATCAGGTAGGAGTCTCAGGACTCACAGCATCAGGTTCAAGAACAGTTACAACCCCTCAACCATCAGGCTCTTGAACAAAGGGATAACTACACTCACTTGCCTGTCGATTCAGATGTTCCCACAACCAATGATCTCACTTTAAGAACTCTATCTTGTTATCTCATGTTCTCGTTATTTACTTCTATATATTTATATTTGCATTTGCACAGTTTGTTGTCTTCTGCACTCTGGTTTATTTTTCATCGATCCTGATACACTATTCTATAGATTTGTTGAATGTGCCCACGGGAAAATGAATCACAGAGTTGTATATGGTGACATATATGTACTTTGATAATAAAATTTACTTTGAACTTTATTGAGCCCTGTTTACTCCTTTCCATAGATGCTGCCTCACCTGCTGAGTTCCTCCAGCATTTTGCTCGTGTTGCTCTAGATGCAACTCCAGAACCTCTTGTGCTTATAACACAGAAGAAGAGAATGGTTACTTACTCCTTCTTAGGCTGACCATTCAGCACAAGGGTGACTTGCTTCCACTCTGGCCTTCAGTTCTGACTGGCTGATTGGAAATGGCAGATCCCTCCACAGATGGGTCAGGAGGTAATGAATGGAATGGATGGGTAGGTAGTTTGTGAGGTTTTACACTCCTTCTACTGTTTACACAAGGCTTCAGGGTGCACCCAATGCATGCTCTCAAAGTTCTCAATAACACTCTTCCCTATTTCTAGAGGTTCCCAAGAGTCAGTGGAGCTACTATACATTTTTTAAAAAGCTTTAAGCACATCCTTGAATTATTCTAGAACATAGAACAGGAACAGGCCCTTTGGCTCACAATGTTGTGCCAAACCAATTAAATTAATGATCAAGTGGCCAACTAAACTAATCTCTTCTGCCTATACAACAACCAGATCATTCCATTTCCTTCACATTCCTTCCCATTGTATCCAGCTGAGAATAACTCCAGCCTCACCAACTTGGCATGTCGGCCTGGAGGAAGAAATAACAGCTGATTCACTTATCAGTTTGGCAACCAGGGGATTTTGCCAAGACAGCATTGGTGGTACTTTCCTGTGCCTTGACATACCGACTGTAGCTGAACCTGATCTCAGGAGCATGAAAGAAGGCAATGAGTATTGTCGTCCTGCACACCGTTCCCTTTTCCACAAATGATTATCGAATCATAGATTTCCAGTATCTATCATTTTGTTAATCTTGAAGATGCTGAAAAAACTTACTGAAAAATAATAAAGCCTCAGAAGCAGATGAAATCCTCAATGAAACTCTAAAACTCGGTGATGAAGAGCTTCAGTCATGGGATGAGGATTCATTCTCAGTCTAATTGTCTCACATCCGGGAACAGGAAGATCGTTATTCAGTTTAAGTTACTGTCATATACACCAGGGTACAATGAAATTCCTTGCTTCTACGAAGCTCACAGAATAAACAGACCACATGGCAAGAATAAGTAAATGCTATAATAAATAGCACAACAAGCACAAAACAATACAATGGTACAATTGTAGTGCAGTCTGAACTAGTGAAAAAGAACTGCTAAAATGACAATAATAGAATAACAGAGAGAGGTAGATTTAAGAGCCTGAGAACTTGGCAGCACTACCAGGAAGGGTGGCAGGCATCCTTGATGAAACTATTTGCTTTCTTGAATTAGTATTAGTATTGCTATTGGTTTATTATGACACAAGATACAGTGAAAAATTGTCTTTCGTACAGATTACATTACATAAATGATGAAGTGCATGATCACAATGAGGTAGATTGTGAGGATGAGTCTATGTTATTATACTATTATTTAACAAATTTATAACAGGGGAATAGAAGCTGTCTTTAAGCCTGGTTGTACGTGCTTTGAGACTTTTGTATCTTTTGCTCGATAGGAGAGGGGAGAAGAGAGAATATCTGGGGTGGGTGGGGTTTTGTGTTCACATTTCTGCTAAATTTGTAACACAATGAATTATGTATAAGTAAACCTCAAAGTTCTGGATATAACAAACTACATACATTAGGGATTGAGCTTCGAGTCACTGATTACCACAGTGTATCAGTAACTACATTTTAATGGTTGCAACATACTATGGGATATCCTCAAAAAGGAACTCATGTTCCTTACCTTTCAGAAAACCATATTCCATCCTCATTAACTCTGAGATTAAAGATTTTTAAAGGTAAGCTTTATTTCAAAATTCAAAGTAATTTTATTATCAAAGTACATATATGTCACCATATACAGCCCTGAGATTCATTTCTTGTGGGTATTCACAGTAAATACAAAGAAACACCATAGAATCATTAAAAAACTGCACATAATGGCACCTAAGATGGACAAACAACTAATGAGTAAAATACAATAAACTGCAAATACAAACATAAAAAAGCAAAATAATATTAATAAATAAATAAGCATAAATATTGAGAACACAAGATGAAGAGTCCTTGAAAGTGAGTCCATAGGTTGTGGGGACAGATCTGTGATGGGGCAAGTGAAGTTGAGTGAAGTTATCCCCTCTGGTTCAAGAGCCTGATGGTTAAGGAGCAGTAACTGTTCCTGAACCTGGTGGTGTGGTTCCTGAGGCTCCTGTACTTCCTTCCTGATGGCAGCAGCGAGAGGAGACCATGGCCTAGATGGTGGATGTCCTTGACGAGATCCTGCTTTCCTGTGACTCCACTCCTTGCAGATGTGCTCAGTGGTGGGGAGGGCTTTACCTGGGCAGTATTTATCTCATCTATATGACAGAAGTTCTCCTACAACCTGCGCCAAACGGTCACCCTCCTCAGCCATGCATCACCATTGACGGCACTGTCCTGAAGAACATGGAGAGCTTCAAGTATCTTGGAAGCACCATCTCCAGTGACGGTTCCCTTGACAAAGAGATCATACTAAGGATAACAGAAAGCCAGCCAGGCACTCGGGAAACACCATGTCAAAGTTCTGGAGCACAAGGACATTCAGCTTTCAACCAAGCTCAAGGTGTACAAGGCTGTGGTCCTCACCTCTCTCCTGTACGGCTGCAAAACCTGGACCCTGTACCGCAGCCACATGAAACAGCTTGGAGCAGTTTCACATGAGCTCTCTGCGGTCGATCATGAGGATCCGATGGCAGGACCAAATCACCAACCAGGAAGTCCTTGACAGAGCCAACAGCACAAGCATTGAGGCAAGGATCCTCCAGCCCAGCTATGCTGGACTGGCCATATAATCCACATGGGTGAAACAAGAATCCCCAGGCAGTTGCTCTACAGTGAGCTTGAGCATGGCAGTCGCAATCAGGGCTGACCCAAAAAAAGATTCAAAGACAACCTGAAACCGTACATCAAATGGGCAGACCTCCAGCCTTGACAACATGAGGAGTCCACAGCCGACAGGGCTGCGTGGCGCGCCCTGACCAGAAAAGCTGCATCTGACCTTGAGGGTGACCGAAATCAGCGCCTTGCAGCAGCACGAGACCGACACCACAAAGCTGTGTATGCACCTGTTCTAACAACCGCCATTCCATGTCCAACCTGCAACCGCATGTGTGCTTCGGCCTTCAGCCTCCGAAGCCACATGCGTATCCACAGATGACTGCACAGTGTTTAGTCTTCCTCGGACCCCGAGAGACAACCGCCACTATACCAAAACACTGAAGCATACAACGAAATGCATCGTTTATGTCAAATCAAATCTGTGAGGATTGTGCTGGGGCTAGTCTACATGTGTTGCCTCACTTCTGGTACCAATGTAGCATATCCACAACTCATTAATGCTAACTCATATGTTTCCGGAATGTGGAAGGAAACCAGAGCACCCAGGGGTAAAGCATTCCTATACTACCATACCACCCCAAGATAAACTCGTTTCAACATGGCACTCACGTCTTTCTGCTGTTAATTTGTAGGATAGAGTATTTTATTCCATAACTTCACATGCATTTGGACCAGGGGTTCCCAACTTGGGATCCATGTACCCCTCAGTTAATGGTAGGGGTCCATGACTTAAAAAAGGTTGGGTTTCCTCTGGGTGCTCTGGTTTCCTCCCACATTCCAGACATATGGATTATGGCTAGTCAGTTGTGGGCATGCTATACTGGCACTGGAAGTGTGGCGACACAAGCGGACTGCTCCCCGGCACATCCTTGGGCTATGTTGGCCTGTTGACACGAATGATGCATTTCACCGCATGTTTCGATGTACACGTGACAAATAAAGCTAATATTTGAAAAAGAACAGGTGTGAATTATTGGCTTCCTGAGTGGGTGTGCAGGAAAAATGAGGTTACGTTTTATTATGCCAAGCGAATACAGGGCGGCAGCGAGGTACTTTCCTCCACAGGGGATGAATGAAGCAGACAGAGTTGGAGTCACAATTACAAAGACATACAGCATAAAAACAAGCACTTTGATGCCAACAAAGGAGCCTTTCTGAGCTTGTCCCATTTGTCTGCATGTGGCCCTTATCCCTCTAATCATTTCCTATCTGGAACAGTTTGTTTTGAGTCAACTAGGGAATCAGCTATACTGGGTGTTTTGTAATGCACCGGAGGTGATTACGGAGCTTAAGGTAAAAGAACCCTTAGGAGGCAGTGATCACAACATGATTTGAGTTCAACTTGAAATATAATAGGGAGAAAGTAAAGCTTGATGTAGCAGTATTTCAGTGGAGTAAAGGAAATTACAGTGGTGGTCGTGCATGCAGCCTGTTACAGCCATTCCATCTAGTTTTCTTACTTTTTTCTTCTTACTTTTTTAACTTACATTATTTGTTGTATTTTTTTCACGGTAACACGTTGAAGCTGCACCGTCTCTAACATGCTGGTAGAGAGAGTTTTATTTGGGTTTTTAGCACTGGAAATAGTTACATTCGGACACGTCTCATTAGTGGGGCAGCAGTACGGTCGCATTGTTTATTCCAGGGACCAGCTGATTGTGCTTATGCCGGCCGGTTTAGCGAGCAGAGCGGCGGACACCCCTGCTGAAATCTGGAGGAAAACACACAGAGGATGCAGAGGGGGATCAAAAAGGCGAGGAAAGAGGACCGGGTCGAGACAACAGAGACTTATGGAGAAGAGGAGTTCAGTGGGTAATAAAATGGATGAGTTGACAGCGCTAGCCAGGAGTCAGAGAACATTTCAGGAGAGCAGCGTTATGTGTTTCACTGAAACGTGGCTGCATGAGGACATACCCGACCAAAACTTTTCCATGGAGGGCTTCCAGACCGTTCGGGCTGACCAGAAGTGCACTGAGAGTGGTAAGCGTAAAGGAGTTGGGGGCTTGCTGTTCTGGTTAACAACAGATGGTGCAATCCTGGTTTTATTACGATCGAGGAACGTGTTTGTAGCCCAGATATTGAACTTTTTGCTGTTGGACTCCGGCCATATTCCACCGAGATACAACACTGGGCGTCATGGGAGGTTGTTCCTGCCTGTGGCCATCAAACTTTGCAGCTCCTCCCGTGGAGGGTCAGACACCCTGAGCTAATAGGCTGGTCCTGGACTTATTTCCATCTGGCATAGTTTGCATATTGTTGTTTGATTGTTTGTGGTTCTTGTATTGCTATATTTATGATCTATTCTTGGTTGGTGCAGCTGTAATGAAACTCAATTTCCCTCGGGATCAATAAAGTATGTCTATGTCTATTAAGAGATGAGCTGGCCAAAGTAAATTGGAGGGAGATGCTGGCAGGGATGACAGCAGAGCAGCAATGACATGAGTTTCTGGGAAGGTGCAGGAGAGATAATTTCAAAAACGAAGAAATACTCAAAATGGCAAAATAGTACAACTGTGGCTGACAAGGGAAGGCAAAGCTAATGTAAAAGCAAAACAGAGGGCATACGACAAAGCAAAACTAAGCTGGAAGATAGAGGATTGGGAAGCTTTTAAAAACCTACAGTGAGCAACTAAAAGAAACATTAGGAGGGAAAAGATGAAATATGAAAGCAAGCTAGCAAACAATATCAAAGGGGATAGTGAAAGCTTTTTCAAGGACGTAAGAAATAAAAGATAGATGAGAGTGGATATAGAACCGCTACAAAATGAGGCTGGAGAAATAATAATGGGGGGACAAGGAGATTGCAGATGAACTAAATGAGTATTTTTCATCGGTCTTCACCGTGGAAGACTTTGTGGATTCTAATTTAATGGAATTATTCATTAAATTAGATTGATAAGAATTAAGTTTTTAATTAGAAGACAGCCTATTCCAGCTAAAAGAACACATATGCAAGCCTACACATTACTGATGAAATATGTGCAAGTGTACATAGCTGAAAGTCTACTTTATTCTCTTTTCCAGCAGTTTGTGGATTTCTGTAAATAAAGGGTGAAATTGAGATTCTTTCATCACAAATTCTTTCAGCACAGACACTTCAATTTCTCCAAGAAGTTTGACTTAATTCTTATTTTCCATTCATTATTTGAATATCATAAATCAAGGTTTGAAGATCTACTCTGAAGAGTCAAGCCGGCTGTATTTCCTGGCTTTGTGACAATATGCCAATAGAAGTGAGGATCTGATGCCTCAATTCCAGCTACATATTTGCTCAATTTCACAAATTCAATGGATTCATCAGCTGGAGAGCGGGGTCCTGCTGCATGGGCAATAGCTTGGTCTCCATATCATACTGCCTTGGCTTTGTATCACGTAGTCAGCTTGGACGCAATATCAATGGTATACCTCAACCAACAGATGGCCTCACAGACCCATTCTGGATTGAATTATTAACGTATCCTGATCTAGTCAGAAAGGAGACCTGCTGAACATCAACCGGGGGGAGGGTCTTTACATTTTTCTGTGTAACTGACGACAAAGCTGTACAATGTCTGTTATCATCCAGCATTTCAATGGCAGGTATGTCTTAATTGTGAAGACCTGCTCCATAGAATTGAAACTAAAAATTCACATAAAATTGGAATACAGTGGACTCTGTTTTACTGAGACACATCAGGACCAGTACATTTCAGCCCAGTTAAGTGGCTGCCCCAATTAGCCAAGGTTTAATGAAAATAGGTTATAAGGTATAAAGTAGACAAACCAAGTAACAAATTATGTATTTAAACGAAACACAGAACAAATTAGAACACTATAAATACTGTTACAATACTATAAAACTGTGTATTAGTTCCTAATAGTTATTGATAGAGGAATTCGTCCAGTATACGCAACGGACAAAATCAGCGCAGACACCTAGCACAGATAATGGACTGCTTTCATACTATGCTATCGATGATGGCAACCTCCAAATCTTCATTTTCATTGTAACATTGAAGATGATTGTCAATACCTTCGAATTCTTCACAGTCTCTAACTTGTTAATGTAGTGAAATCACTTCATTTCTCGCCCATCCTTTTCAGGTATTTCCCAGCTTGAATGCTTGAAACTGCCGTGAGCGAAACAATTCTAAATTGTCTTACTGCTTATTTCTCGTCAACTATCTGTGACAAAAATCTCTGCCTTTTTGAATACATACACATGCAAACGACGCTATTTAAAACTATTCACTCTAAGCACAGTGGAGTGTTTAATGGACACACCAGTTCATGCAACTGACACTAATTAAAACCTGTTTGACAACAGCCTCCCATCCCAATTAAGTGGCATAATGGTTCAAACAAACAAGGGGAATCCCAACTATTTTCTCGATTAGCTTTTGTTCTCTAATATTTCAGCTAAATAAGCATCTGCCTTGATTAACCAATGGCCCAATTAACCAAAATCCACTGGATTACCTACTGTGAAATATTGAACCAAAGGGAGTAATTTGCAGGGTTTAATCTAAAGTAATACTTAAATTGACAGTTGGAGCCTGTGACAACCACAATTTTTTATTTCAGGATTTCATTTTAAATCTCTTGACTGGCTTTATAGCCTTGCAATCCATACCATAATAGGAAATAGGTTCAAAACTAGCAATAACAGAAGTGTGAATCCATTGCTTACCATAAAAGGAAATGGATTGAATCATTGTTCCTTACTCTTCAATGTAAATCAGCATATAATGGAAGGCGTCATGATACATTAAATGGGTAAATGTTCTGCTCTTTAGCCTGCAGATACCATTTACAGAAAGTTAAACAGATTGTGTTTGCCTTCACTTCATGACTAGATCTGAGTGATTAAACATTCAAACTTCGAAGTAAATTTATTATCAAAGTACAAATATATCATCTGGGAGGAAATCAGAGGACCTGGGGAAAACCCACGCATTCCACAGGGAGGATGTATAGACTTCTTACAGATGACGTTGGATTTGAACTCTGAACTCCAATGCCCCGAGCTGTAATAGCATCGAGCTAACCACTACGCTACCGTGGGCAAGCTCTGCTGGCGCCAGAAGCTTGATGACACTTGCAGACTGTCCCTAGAACATTTTCGGACTGCATCGGTCATTGACACATTTCACAGTGTATTTTAGTGTAGCTGTGATAAATAAAGCAAATCTAATCTATATAGTTACCTATATGCGTGTATTTGTTCACTAAATCTTCCAGTAGTTGCAGTAAAACTGATTCTGCATTTTTTCAGTTTTTCTGTGGCACATGTCACACCACTTGAATCTGGCTATTTTATAGCTTAATTGCTATCACCAGAATTTGGTTTACCTCTAGGTTGAATATGAGACAACCACAACTTCTTTTAAAAACGCAAACACTGCATCTACTATCTGCTTAGTGTGGTAATATATACCTCATTAATATACATTAGGATCTCATACCTTACTTGATCGAATTTTATTTTTGCTATTTTTCAATTGTGAACAAGGAAGAAATTTTTACCATACCAGGGTTGTGGGTGGGGGCGGTAGTGGGAGGGAGTATTTTGTCTGTTTTCTGTTTGTTTTATGTGTATCTGTTTATAAAATACATTTTTTTCAATATAAAAAAAAGCAAACACGAGGAAATCTGCAGATGCTGGAAATTCAAGCAACACACACGAAATGCTGGTGAACACAGCAGGCTAGGCAGCATCTATAGGAAGAGGTACAGTCGACATTTCGGGCCAAGATCCTTCATCAGGACTAACTGAAAGAAGAGATAGTAAGAGATTTGAAAGTGGGAGGGGGTGGGGGAGATCTGAAATGATAGGAGAAGACAGGAGGGGGAGGGATGGAGCCAAGAGCTGGAAAGTTAATTGGCAAAAGGGGATACCAGGCCGGAGAAGGGAGAGGATCATGGGACGGGAGGCCTAGGGAGAAAGAAAGAGGGAGGGCTGCCCAGAGGATGGGCAAACAGTTATAGTGAGAGGGACAGAGGGAGAAAAAAGAGAGGGAAAAAAGGGGGGGGGGGAAATAAATAAATAAATAAATAAATAAGGGTGGGGTACGAAGGGGAGGTGGGGCATTAACGGAAGTTAGAGAAGTCGATGTTCATGCCATCAGGTTGGAGGCTACCCAGATGGAATATAAGGTGTTGTTCCTCCAACCGGAGTGTGGCTTCATCTTGACAGTAGAGGAGGCCATGGATAGACATGTCAGAATGGGAATGGGATGTGGAATTAAAATGTGTGGCCACTGGGAGATCCTGCATTCTCTGGCAGACAGAGCGTAGGTGTTCAGCGAAACGGTCTCCCAACCTGCATCGGGTCTTGCCAATATATAGAAGGCCACACTCGGAGCACCAGACGCAGTATATCACCCTAGCCGACCCACAGGTGAAGTGTCGCCTCACCTGGAAGGACTGTCTGGGCCCCTGAATGGTGCTACACATGCCCTTACACTTCCTCCCTCACCACCATTCAGGGCCCCAGACAGTCCTTCCAGGTGAGGTGACACTTCACTTGTGAGTAGGTTGGGGTGATATTAGGGTTGCCAACTTTTTCACTCCCAAATCGGGGACAAAAGTAGCAGTCAAATACGGGACACTTGTGTTTACCCCGAGAAAGACTACCATGACCATAAAGCCTTCGCAGGCACCTGTCTGCCGCATGCGTGATGTGCACATACATGACATGCGCATGCATGTACATGCCGTTTTTTCTCTACAAATCGATTTTGGCATAATCTTCCCGATACTGTTAAGTGAAACTACACTGTACATACATTATTTCTACTTTATATAGGCTGTGTATTTATCATATCATTCCTGCTTTTACTATATGTTAGTGTTATTTTAGGTTTTATGTGTTATCTGGTTTGATTTGGTAGGTTATTTTTTGGGTCTCGGAACGCTCAAAAATTTTTCCTATATAAATTAATGGTAATTGCTTCTTCGCTTTACGCCATTTCGGCTTACAAACGGTTTCATAGGAATGCTCTACCTTAGCAAGGGAAATAGGGGACAAGTGCGGTCCCATATGGGACAAACCAATTTAGCCCAATATACGGGATGTCCCAGCAAATACGGGACAGTTGGCAACCCGAGGTGATATACTGCATTCGGTACTCCCAGTGTGGCTTCCTATATATTGGAAGAGAGTTAAGGCAAATCAGCACTGGTTGTTGAGGAACAAAAGGCAGAGAACTGAGTAGGTTGCTTACCTAGCAAAGCTGACATGTTATTTTGCTATTGGAGAGACACAATAGAAAAATCTGACTGTTAGCAAAATAAATCTAAACTTTGTTATTAGGAAAGAATTAGAATCAGGTCATGTATCTTCACGACATTAGAAATAACAGCTATCTTGACGATACCAATCTACTGATTCCCACGGCGATCCTGACTATACTTCTTCCCACCCTGTCTCTTGTAAAAATGTAATTCCCTTTCCTCAGTTCTTTTGTTGATCTGCTGGGGACAGCCTATAAGTGTCACCAAGCTTCTGCCAGCATTAGATTAGATAAGATTTATTTGTCATCTTTACATTGAAATATACAGTGAAATGCATCTTTTGCTTCAAATCAAATCAGCGAAAATTGTACTGGAACCTGCAAGTGTTGGTAAGCAAAACATAGCAACCCCTAATCCATACATCTTTGGAATACATATCTGCTCACATTAGTTTCAGCTTGTTCATACATTGTGTGAATATTTTTCTAAATTTAATAATCACATTATATATTAAATGTACAGTAACTAATTCCTTCCTGTTGCACGGATCACTTTAAAAATACATGATTACGGATCCTGATGGAGAATCTCAGCCCAGATTATTGACTCTTTATTCCTTTCCATAGAGGCTGCTGACCTCCTGAGTTCCTCTAGCATGTTAAATGTGTTAGTCTAGATTCCCAGCATCTGCTGAATCTCTTGTGTTTACACGTGATTATGGTCTGTTTATGAAAATTAATGGCTCTCTGGAATTCTCTGCCCCAGATGATGATGGGGGCCAGATCATTAGAAACAGATGAATATTTAAAGATCAAGGACGATAATGAACTGGTACCACAGAGGAGATGAGGACAACAAAGGTGAGTCATGATCATGTTGAATGACAAGACAGATTCGAGTGGACTGGAGACCTGTTGCATAAAGTTCTCAAGCCACTTCCCAAACATCTGGTGTTCAGAAACGGTCACAGTTAACCACTGGTCTACACAGAGCTGTGCTCAGCTGGAGGTGCTAAGACAGAGTTGTTCTTGATTGCAGTAACCCAATATGAAGGAATATTGGTTCTTATTGCTGACGAGTGGCTCATTTGAAGTATAGAAGTTTAATGAAGGACAGCATGGTGATGCCATTGTTGGTCTGGCTACTTCACAACTCCTGGGACCTGAGTTTGATTCGGACCTTGGGTGCAGTCTATGCAGATCTTGTATGGTCTCTCTGTGCCTGTGTTCTCTGGGTGCTGCAGTTTCTTTCCAAATAGAACACAGAACAGCACACATCCTTTGGTCCATGATGCTGTACTAACCTTTTAACCTGCTGTCAGATAAACCTAAAGCTTCCCTCACACATAGTCCTCTATTTTTCAATCTTCCATGTGCCTATCCAAGAGTTTCTTACATGTCCTTAATGTATCAGCCTCTACTACTAACCCCAGCAGAGCGTTCCATGCAACTACCACTATCTGTGTACAAAATATACCATTGACATGGCCCCTATACTTTCCATCGATCATCTTAAAGTAAACTCCTCTCTATTAGCCATTTCCACCCTGGGAAAAAGTCTCTGTCTACTCTATCTATGCCTCTAATCATCTTACACATCTTTATCAAGATTACCTCTCACCATCCTTCGCTCGAAAGAGAAAAGCATTAGCTTGCTCAACGTTTTCTCATAAGTCATGGTCTCCAATCCAGGCAGCATCCTGGTAAATCCCCTCTGCAACTCTCTAAAGCTTCCACATCCTTCCTGTAATAATGCAGTTGAACACAATATCCCAAGTGTGGACGAATCAGAGTTTAAAAGAGCTGCAGCAATACCTCACAGCTCTTTAACTCAATCCCCCGATTAATGATGGCCAATACACCATACACTTTAACCACCCTATCAAGTTGCACGGCAACTTTTGAGGGATCATTGGAGATCCCAAAGATGTGCTCATAAGTCATCCCACTACAGGAAGGATGTGAGACTTTGGAGAGGGTGCAGAAGAGGTTTACCAGGACACCTCCTAGTTTAGAGGACATGCACCATCACGAGAGGCTGGATAAACATAGGTTGTTTTCTCTGGAGCAGTGGAGGCTGAGGGGAGATCGGATAGAGGTCTATAGGATTATGAGAGGCAGAGAACGATGAGACAGGGAGTGTCTTTTTCCCAAGGTAGAAATGTCTAATACCAAAGGGCATGCGTTGAAGGTGAGAGGGAGTAGGTTCAAGGGGGATGTGAGGGGTAAGTTTTTTCCTCAGAGAGTGGTGGATGCCTGGAATGTATGCCGCGTATGGTGGTAGAGGCAAATACGTTCAAGGCTTTTAAGAAATGTTTGGATAGGCACATGTATACAAGGAAGATGGAGGGATATTGACTTTGTGTAGGTAGGAAGGATTCATTTTTGGGGTTTGTTTGATTTACTTTTGAGCTGTTTCAGCACAACATTGTGGGCTGAAGGGCCTGTTTCAGTGCTGTAATGTTCTATGTCTATGTCATAAGTGAGGCTAACTGTTCACTTTAAATTGTACCTTTGTGCAGGTTAATGGCAAAGGATGTTGGTTCGGAATGTGAGAGAGGATAAACTGTCAGGGAAATAAGGAGCAGTTTTATGGAATTAATGGGAAAGCTCCTCAAGGAATAGCATGAACCCAAAGCGTTAAATGGTCTCCTTTTGGGTTGTTATAAAATAAACCAAGTACATGATGTCTTCATCGATCAAATAACTGTGCAAGGCTCACATAAGTAATGAGCTCTCAGTGAAGCAGGGTGACTGCAATCATTAAAATCAGGTTAGATTGTGGCTACATTTAGAACCGGTGAGAGGAAAACAAGGAAGATCAGAGGAGGAAACTTCCCACCAAATTTGCTCTTTTTGACTTTTCTTTCCGTTTTTCTCTGATTTAATTCAGAACAATAAACCATGGCACTAAACTACAGGCGCTACAGCAGCATAGCCGTTAGCGCGACACTATTACAGCTCAGGGCATCGGAGTTTGGAGTTCAATTCTGATGCCGTCTCTACAAAGCTCCTCCGGGTGCTCCAGTTTCCTCCCACATTCCAAGGACTTGTGGGTTAGTAGTCCTGTGATAAGACTAGGGTTAAATAGGCGGGTTGTTGGATGGTGCGACTTGTTGGGCAGGAAGGGCCTGTTTCTTGCTGCATTTCTAAACTAATAAATAAATCTATTGTAAGAAACGATAAATTTTCTGTGGGCAGAAGTTCATCCTTTCGTCCTTTGTTAATATGAAAGCCCATGGATGATGTAATGGACCATCTGCAAATACACTTTCACTGATAGTCTGGGTTTCAGAGGACACTGCTGATGCTTAATCAATTTAATCATACAGCTGGAAAACTCCAGTTGAACAAACCTTCAAGAGTTGTAAAGGAACACAAAAATATTTAAGGGAGATTTAAGCAAACAGAAATTTGTTAACTTAAACATAACATTTTGAAGAAATGGAGAATAAAGTTGTGGACATGCTATGTCAACACTAGAAACGTGGTAACACTTGCAGCCTACCCAGCATATGTGTGACAGAAAATAATACATTTGACTGTTTCCAGGTTTCAATGTACAGGTGACAAATAAATAAAACTAATCTTTAAATGAGAGAAAGGTTCAATCTTGTGCAGTTATGTGGCTATAAGAAACTGCAGAGAGTTGTAGACACATTTCAGAAACCAACTTCCCCTCTGTGGACTCTGTCTATACTCTCACTGCCTCAGTAAAGCAGTCAGCATAATCAAAGACCGCACCCATATGGAACATTCTCTTTTCTCCCCTCTCCAACAGAAGATACAACAGCCTGAGAGGATGTACAACCAGGCTCAAGGACAATGTCTACCCAGCACTTATCACACTCTTGAACAGAGCTTTTGTACGATAAGATGGACTCTTGGTTTTACAATCTACCTTGCTTTGATCTTGCAATTTATCACTTACCTTATTCCAGCTCAATGTACCTTGTAATGATTTGATCTGTATGAACAGCTTTTCACTGTATCTTGGCACATAACAATAATGAACCAACATTACAACATTAGGCAATTAAGTTATCCTTGCCTAACATAATTTAATATCTACATTCATTTAATTTCTACATTAAATTATGCTAGGCATGGATACTGGAAAATACTGTCAAATTTGTTGTTATGATAAATAACTCATTGTTAGCCTCACTGTTATTTAAAGCAAAAAAAGATCCAAGCCCATATACTTTGTCCCTACTTTATGTAGTCTTTAGTAGTCCCATTAAAGCTACCCATGAAATTAAGTACATTACCACAATTGTGGGATTCTCAACTAAAGAAGCACTACTGTTATTAAACTATTTGATGCCCACATCTATCTAGGATTTATTCATTATTCCTGAATGTGAATTCAGAATCTATGCCATGATGGTGGTGGGGGGGGGGGGGGGCGGTGCTATAACTTTAGAAGTGTTATTTTGATAGGGAAGGCCCAGCCTCTCTCAGTTGTATATGAATGATCCCACAGCCATGAGGCACAGTAGATGCAGCTGGTTCCTCACAGCTGAAGAGACATGGACTGAACCATGAACTCTAAAGCTGTACATGTGGACTTTACATATTCTATTCGATAGAACACAACAGCACAGTACAGGCCCTTCAGCCCACAATGTTATGCTGACTTCTGAACCTACACCAAGATCAATCTAAACATTCCCTCCTACATTTTTCTTTCATATATCTGCCCCAGAATCTCGTGAATGTTTCTAAAGTATCTGCCTCTACTATACTCCTGGCAGCAGCTCTTACACACTCACCGCTCTCTGGGTAATAAACATAGCTCTAACATCCCCTCTATACTTTCCTCCAAGCACCTTAAAATTATGCCTCCTCATATTAGCCATTTCCACCCTGGGAAAACATTTCTGGCTGTCCACTCAAGTTATGCCTCTTATCATCTTGTATACCTTTACCAAGTCATCTCTCAAAAATACCTGTGACATCTCCTCTAAACTTCCTTCTGCTCACCTTAATAGGATGCCCACTGGCATTAGCTATTGCCACCCCTGGAAAAAGGCGCTGACTGTCCACTCTGTCTCTGCCTCCCATAACTTTAACCACCTCCATTTAGTTGCCCTTCCTCCACCTTTGCTCCAAAGAAAAAAAATCTATCATGCTCTCTAATTCAGGCAGCATCCTGGCAGACTTCCTCTGCACCCTCGCTAAAGCTTCCACAAAATGAGATGAGACCCTCCATCAGGACTGGAAAGAGAGGGAATAGCCAATATAGAAAGGTGGGGGGAAATTGTGGAGCAAGGGCTGGTGGATCCAGGTAAGGGATGGGGTGGGGTGAGTAAGAAAGGAGAATGGAAATAATGTAAGGAGCTGGACGGTAATAGGTGGAAGTGACAAAGGGCTGAAGAAGATGGAATCTGATAGGAGACAGGCTTTATTTAAGGCATTGCTCGGACCACTAAAACGATTGTGAGCAGTTTTGAGACCCTTATCTAAGAAAGGAGGTGCTGGCTTTGGAGAGGGCCCACAAAAGGTTTACGAGAATGATTCCTGGAATGAAAGGGTTAACATAAGAGGAGCATTTAATGGCTCTGGATCTGTACTCACTGGAGTTTAGAAGAAAGATGGGGTACCTCATTGAAACCTATCCAATATCAAAAGGCTTAGATAGAGTGGATGTGGAGATGATGTTTCCTACAGTGGTGGTGTCTAGGACCAGAGGACACAGGCTCAGAATAGAAGGACGCCCCTTTCAAACACAAATTAGAAGGCACTTTGTGAATTTGTGGAATTCATTAACACAGACAGCCATGGAGGTCGAGTCATTGATTATATTTAAAGCAGAGGCTGATAGATTCTTGATTAGTATGGGTACCAAAGGTTATAGGGAGAAGGCAGGAGAATGAGAGAGATAATAAATCAGCCTTGGTAGAATGGCGGAGCAAACTCAGTGGGCCAAATAGCATAATTCTGCTCCTATGTCTTGTGGTTTTAGGAGAGGACAGTGGACAATGGAATACAGAGAAGGAGGTAGGGAAGGGAATGCTTTGTTGTTGTTTCATGTGGCAGGTGTTTTTCTCTTCACACTTGTAACTGATTTTTGTCAAGCCACTTCTCTAGCTCGTGGGGACATCGATGGACTGTGGCAAAGCCATATCAGATTTTGGTGAGAGGGCATGTTTGGACCAGGTTTACTCTGGGCACTGTGAACTCAGGGCTTTTTATTCTGGGCAACAACCGAGACAGCTTATATTGAAAAGTTGGCTTGATTCATAATGAAGTGCAGCCTGGGCAGGGCAGAGCAGACGCAAGTCCGTCCGTTCGGGAGCCAGGGTTAGATCGATCTTCGTCTGGCATCTCATCCACAGACATTCCAACATGGGTGGTCCTGAGTTAGCATCATCTGATGGAGTCCTTGAAGCATGCAAGCATGACATCAACATGTCATCCAGGTTGTGGAGGAAGGGAATGGTTACGGGATGTTGGACAATTTGATGCTAATGCTATTAGGTCAGATGACTACCAAGGTGCAGACTAGTGAGTAGAATGCTCCCTTAATCCATGTCTAGCTTTGACTTGGTGGTGGAGGTGGCTGAAGACAAACATGTCAGGTAGGGAATAGAAAATATAATTAAAGTGACTGGCCACCGGGAAATCCTGGGGGGTGCAGTGGACAGAGTGAAGATGCTCACCAAAGTGGTCCCCCAATCTGCTTCAGGTCTCATTGCTCACCAAAGTGGTCCCCCAGTCTGATTCAGGTCTCACCAGGAAGCCACAGGATGTAATAAGCAACACTAGCGAGTTCACATGTGAAGGACTGTCTCACCTGGAAGGTTTTTTTAGGGCCCCAGTTGGTGCTGAGGGAGGAGTTATAGGAACAGATGTAACACATGGTTACATTCACACCCCTCACCTTCTTATTCTGGCTTCTGTCACCATCTTTTCCAATCCTGACAAAGGGTCTCAGCCCAAAACACTGACTTTTTATTCCACTATTTATGCTGCCAGAGGTCCTTCAGCATTTTCTATGTGGTGTACTGTTCTGGCATACTATTCTGTGCCCCTTCATTGAACCAGGGCTGAGTCTCTGGCCTCATCGTGGAGTGAGAAACATGACTCACCACGAAGTTACAGAAACTTATACTACTGATGCCACTGGCCCATAGCCCTTCATGAATGCTCAGTTTTCAGCTGCCAGATCTGTTCTGATCTGTCCCAGCATGACTGTGGCACCATACAGCACAATGGAAGGTGATCCTCAATGGGAAGGTGAAACTTTCCTCAAGGAATTTGCAATGATCACTCCTACCAATACTTTCATGGACAGGTACATCTGCCACAGTAAGACTGGTGAGGATGGAGTCAAGTAGCTTTAACCCTTGTGCCGGTTCACTCACTAACTGCTAGAGACCCAATCTGACTTCTACGTCTTTCAGAACTCAGCCAGCTTGGTCTAAAATGGCACTCTCAACTATGGATATTGAACTCTGTGCTCTTGGTTATTTCAAGTGTTACTCAACATTGTGACCTGTACAAAAAGGGCAGGTTGCACTTGAATCCATGGGGTTTCAATATCCTGGCAGGGAGGTTTGCTATTGCTATTGGGGAGGGTTTAAACTAGATTTGCAGCAAGGTGGGAACCAAAGTAAAGAGGCAGAGGATGGGGAGGTTGGAGCACAGGTAGAGACAGCTTGTTGGGAGTTTGTGAGGAAGGATAAGCAGATGTTAAAGCAAAGATGCACTCAGCAATGGTTTGAAATGTGTCTATTTTAATGCAAGGAGTATCATAATCAAGGCGGAAGAATTTAGACCGTGGATCAATACGTGAAACTGTGACTTTGTGGCCATTACAGAGACTCGATGTCTCAGGAGCAGGAATGGCTGCTGAGTGTGCCAGGCTTTAGATTTTTCAAAAAAAAACAGAGAGGGAGGCAAAAGAGGTGGGGACGTGGCATTGCTAATTAGGGATAGTACCACGGCTGTAGAAAAGGAGGAAGTCATGGAGGGGTTGTCTACTGAGTCAGTGTGGGTGGAAGTCAGAAACAGGAAAGAGGCAATAACTCTTCGGGGTGTTTTTTATAGACCCCGCCCCCCCCCCCCAATAGTAACAGGGATATCAAGGAGCAGATAGGGAGGCAAATTCTGAAACCGTGCAATAATAATAGGGTTGTTGTGATGGGAGATTTTAATTTACCTAATATTGATTGGCAACTCCTTAGCGCCAGGGGTTTAAATGGGGTGGAGTTTGTTAGGTGTGTTCAGGAAGGTTTCCTGATGCAATATGTAGATAAGTCAACTAGAGAAGAGGTTGTACTTGATCTGGTACTGGGAAATGAACCTGGTCAGGTGTCAGATCTCTCAGTGAGAGAGTATTTTGAGGTAGCGACCACAACTTTCCTTCACCATAGCACTAGTGAGGGATAGCAGCAGACAATTTGGGAAAACATTTAATTGAGATAGAGGGAAATATGATGCTATTATATATCTGCAGCTTAATGTGAAAAAGACTAAGAAGCAGGTGGTAGACCTGAAAAGAGCTAAGGTACCGGTGACCCCTGTTTCCATCCAGGGGGGTCAGTGTGGACATGGTGGAGGATTACAAATACCTGGGGATACGAATTGACAATAAACTGGACTGGTCTAAAAACACTGAGGCTGTCTACAAGAAGGGTCAGAGCCGTCTCTATTTCCTGAGGAGACTGAGGTCCTTTAACATCTGTCGGACGATGCTGAGGATGTTCTACGAGTCTGTGGTGGCCAGTGCTATCATGTTTGCTGTTGTGTGCTGGGGCAGCAGGCTGAGGGTAGCAGACACCAACAGAATCAACAAACTCATTCGTAAGGCCAGTGATGTTGTAGGGATAGAACTGGACTCTCTCACGGTGGTGTCTAAAAAGAGGATGCTGTCTAAGTTGCATGCCATCTTGGTCAATGTCTCCCATCCACTACATAATGTACTGGGTGGGCAGAGGAGTACATTCAGCCAGAGATTCATTCCACCGAGATGCAGCACTGAGCGTCATAGGAAGTCATTCCTGCCTGTGGCCATCAAACTTTACAACTCCTCCCTTGGAGGGTCAGACACCCTGAGCTGATAGGCTGGTCCTGGACTTATTTCATAATTTACTGGTATAATTTACATATTACTATTTAACTATTTATGGTTCTATTACTATTTATTATTTATGGTGCAACCGTAACGAAAACCAATTTTCCCCGGGATCAATAAAGTATGACTATGACTATTAGGCAGGAGCTTGACAGCATAAATTTGGAGCAGATGTTCTCAGGGAAATACATGGCGGAAATGTGGTAAATGTTCAGGGAACATTTGCATGGAGCTCTGCATAGGTATGTTCCATTGAGGCAGGGAAAGGATGGCAGAGTTAAAGAGCCATGGTGTACAGAGTATGTAGAAAATCTACTTAAGAAGAAAAGAAAAGCTTACAAAAGGTTCAAGAAACTAGGTACTGTTAGAGACTAGAAAATTACAAGGTTGCTAGGAAGAAGCTTAAGAATGGAATTAGGAATCCCAAAAGAGGCCATGAGAAGGCCTTGGTGAGCAGGATTAAGGAAAACCCCAAGTCATTCTACGAGTATGTGCAGAGCAATAGGATAAGCCATGTAAGAATAGGACCAATCAGGTGTGATAGTGGAAACATATGCATGGAGTCAGAGGAGGTATCGGAGGTACTTAATGAATACTTTGCTTCAGTATTTACCAGGGAAAAAGACGTTGGCAATTGTGGGGATGACCTACAGCAGACTGAAACAGTTGAGCATATAGACATTAAGAAAGAGGATGTGCTGGAGCTTTTGAAAAGCATTAAATTAGATAAGACACCAGGATCGGATAAGATATACCCCAGGTTACTGTGCAAAGCGAGGGATGGGATTTCTGAGTCTCTTGCAATGATCTTTGCATCATCAATAGGGATGAGAGAAGCACCGGAGGATTGGAGGGTTGTGAATGTTGTTCCCTTGTTCAAAAAAACGGATTAGAAATAACCAGGAAATCATAGACCAGTGAGTCTGACTTCAGTGGTGGGGAAGTTGTCGGAGAAGATCGTGAAAGGCAGGATTTATGAGCAATTGTAGACACATAATCTGATTAGGGATAGTCAGAATGGCTTTGTCAAGGGCAGCTCGTGCCTCATGAGCCTTATTGAATTCTTTGAGGAAGTAACAAAACACATTGATGTAGGCAGAGCAATGGATGTAATGTATATGGATTTCAGTAAGGCATTTGATAAGGTTCCCCATGCAAGGCTTATTGAGAAAGTAAGGAGGCATGGGATCCAAGGAAATCTTGCTTTGTGGATCCAGAATTGGCTAGAAGGCAAAGGGTGGTTGTAGATGGTTCGTATTCTGCATGGAGGTCAGTGACCAGTGGTGTGCCTCAGTGATCTGTTCTGGGACCCCTACTCATTGTGATTTTTATAAATGACCTGGATGAAGAAGTGGATGGATGGATTAGTAAGTTTACTGATGACACAAAGGTTGGGGGTGTTGTGGATAGTCTGAAAGGTTGGAAGGGGTTACAGCGGGGCATCAATAGGATGCACAGCTGGGCTGAAAAGTGGCAGATGGATTTCAACCCAGATAAGTGTGAAGAGGTTCATTTTGGCAGGTCCAATTTGAAGACAGAATATAATATCAATGGTAAGACTCTTGGCAGTGTGGAGGATCTGGGAGATCTCGGGGTCCATGTTGATAAGATACTCAAAACTGCTGCACAGGTTGACAGTGTTGTTAAGAAGGCATATGGTGTGTTGGCCTTCATCAACCATGGGATTGCGTTTCAGAGCCGAGAGGTAATGTTACAGCTATATAAGACCTTGGTCAAACCCCACTTAGAGTACTGTGTTCAGTTCTGGTCACCTCTCTACAGGAAGGATGTGGATACTATAGAGAGAATGCAGAGGAGATTTACAAGGATGTTGCCTGGATTAGAGAGCATGCCTTATGATAATAGGTTGAATGAACTTGGCCTTTTCTCCTTGGAGCAGTGGAGGATGAGAAGAGGTGACCTGATAGAGGTGCATAAGATGATGAGAGGCATTGATCGTGTGGATAGCCAGAGGCTTTTTCCCCAGGGCTGAAATGGCTAACACAAGAGGACATAGTTTTAAGGTGCTTGGAAACTTGTGACATCCGAGGGGATGTCAGGGGTAAGTTTTTCACAGAGAGTGCTGGGCGTGTGGAATGCACTGCTGGTGGCAATGGTGGAAGCAGACACAATAGGGTCTTTTAAGAGCCTCTTACATAGGTCCTTGGAGCTGAAAAAATAGAGGGCTATGTGCTAGGGAAATTCTAGGCAATCTCTAGAGTAGATTACATGGTCGGCACAACATTGTGGGCCGAAGGGCCTGTAATGTGTTGTAAATTTCTATGTCTATGTTTTATGATCAGCATGGTTTATCAGCTGAGGAAGGGTGGTAGGTGCTAATCAGGAAGAGGGGAGGGCTCCTTGTGCATATTTGACCTGATGTCATGGGACAATAAAAAAGAGGACTCCAAAGGCTGCTCTCTCCCACCGTGTAATCACCTGTTGGGCCTGTCCTACAAGCGGGACAGGATATACAAGAAATATGATGAAGGGCTCTGACACATTGAGTACAACTATCTTAGTCTGTGGAAGAATTTCCTCAGTTTAAACACCAGTATCCAGGTGCTTGAAAGGAAGATTCTGCAAAGTCAATTAGGCTGAGGGCAGATTTGTCATATTCGGTCTTTTGTCAATGCCAGATTCAATTTCCAGGGCAGGAAATATGCTATCTTCTTCTTTTGAATCTCATTTACTGTTTTTCTGTATGGAATATAGAAATAATGATACAACTATGTGACTTGCTAGGCCAGTTCAGAGGGGTGGGTCTACAGTCACATATGAGCCAATTTCTGTCCTCAAAGTCATTAAGGAATTAGATGAGTTTTTTAAAACAACAATCAATATTGTCATCATGGTACTAGTGCCTAAATTGTTTTTCTCCAAATGTTTAGATTATATACTGAAGTTAAATTGTACATGTTGTGGATTGTTAGTCCAGGCCTCTGGATTACCTCTCTGCTAATCTAATCACTGAATTACTGCAATGATCATTGTGCCCTTGATTTTGAATTATTAAAAATGAGCTACGGCAAAACTAGCCGTCTGTGTTCTTACAAATGTCTCTTTAATGCTGTTTCATTCAGTTTCCCATCAGATTCAGTAAGAACCTACCTTTCCACTTTTGATTTACTCTTATAGAAAAACACTTACCTTGCATGTCAGGCCAAATTGATAAACTAACTATTCAATTTTACAAAGATTATATCTATTTTATATGCTGAATACTTCAAATTTGAAACGGAGGGTGGTCTGAAGGTCAAACTCAGAAAGAATGTGTTGCTTTTGTCTTCTTCCAAAAAGACTGCATCAGATAACTTTTAACAATAGCTATTTTTGATAGCGTTATTTTTGGAAACCATGCTCCAAGGAAGAAGCACTCCATCTCCATAATTCTTAGAGGTAATGGCCTTGGGCTGAAACTTTATATGTTGTCAAAAGAGTTCTCCAAAAATTCAAAAATATAAACGATCTTAAGTAAACTAGTTCAAAAAGAAAAATGTACATTGAAGCACGGAGGATATGTTTGGAAGAACAGCATGGAGAATTTATACTGAAGAGAAGTCAGAAGAACAGAACCCACCATCCCTCAGAACTACAGCCTGTAGTACCCAACTGTATTTATCATAATTAGTTTCAGAATTGGCTCTCTTGCTTGTCTAAAGCATCCAAAATTCCATCAGAGAGGACTCTAATGTTGAGTCCCTCCTGCATGTACCACCATCAAACAACCGGAGTGGTATACCAAATGGCTCAAAGTTTATTATCAAAGTACGCATATGTCACCATTCATTTTGGCTCAAGTATGTTGAGGTACAAGAAAAAGTGGAGGAAAAAAATTACCAGAAGTGTTCTGGAGGATTTTGACTATAAGAACAGAATGGAGAAAGTGGGATTGCTCTAAGAGTAAAGGTCAAAACTGTAGCATAGTCAGCTCAAAGAATCAAACAATATGCCAGTTTCCTGCATCACAGCTGTCAGCCTTAGCAACAGCACAGTTTCAACCAACACAGTCTGCAGACCTCAACCCTTAAATATCACTTAGACCTTTGACACCAAAATCCCATGTCCAGCTTGGCTCAGTCATAACAAGAGTATCATATCAAATGGTTTAGGAATGACGTTAAGCAACTAAAAATAGTGGAGGAAGAATGGTTCTGGAGATTTCTGAAGAGGTATATAAGCTCTTTTAATTAAAGATTTTTATATAATAATCGAATCAGGGGACAAGAAGTTAGTGCTGCAATATACTAAAGTCAAAAATTACAAGCACATAGGGCAGAATAGTCTGAAGTTAGTTTCTTTCTTAGGTTCTTAGCTTGATGGACTTAGAGACGGTCAATAGAGGCAAGATGTTCCTATTACCAATTGGTTCAAAGACAGGGAGCACAAATTTAAACTTTTTCACAAAAGATAGGATGAAAGTAGAAGAAAAATACTTTACTCAGTGGGAGGGGGTGACCAGCCTGACAGCTTGCGGGCTATCAAACTTTACAACTCCTCCCTTGGAGGGTCAGACACCCTGAGCCAATAGGTTGGTTCTGGACTTATTTCCATCTGGCATAATTTACATATTATTATTTTATTATTTATGGTTTTATATTGTTGTATTTATACTCTATTCTTGGTTGGTGCAACTGTAACGAAACCCAATTTCCCTCGGGATCAATAAAGTATATCTATCTATCTATCTATTCCTCGTGTTTAAAATTAAACACTGTTTTTGAACTGAAGGAAATCATCTTTCATCTCCTTAGAAACTGATAAAATCAGTCTGTTCCTTTGAAACGCAAACACGAGGAAATCTGCAGATACTGGAAATTCAAGTAACACACACAAAATGCTGGTGGAACGCAGCATTTTGAGTGTGTTGCTGTTCCTTTGAAAGGTAGTATTTCTCCCCCAGGTACAGGAAATCCCTCAGGGCATGCAGTAATTGGATTTGCACTCTATGCTGTGATACTAAAAGAAAGATAATTGCAATTGTGATGCTTTAATCTAATATGTAGATGTGGTAAGTAATAACAAGCCTAGATGGTTTTGCAAACTAGTTAAAGATAATCGGCTTTGTACAGTCACTTCACAGTTTGCCGCGGGGTGTAGTGCCAGCCATCACCAATTTGGGTTCAATACTTACTGCGATCAGCGAGGAATTTGAATGTTTTCCCTGTGACTGTTTGACTTTCCTCTGGGTGCTCTGGTTTCCTCCAACATTCCAAAGACATATGGGTTATTGCTAGTGAGTTGTGGGTGTGCTATGTTTGCACAGGAAATGTGGTGACACCTGCTGGCTGTCCCTAGCACAATCCTCAGACAGTAAAGGTCTTTGACACAAAGCAAGGCACTCCACTGTATGTTTCGTGATTCAATGTAATGACACAAATAAGGCTAATCTCTATCGTTCACGTGTACTGTTACCGATTTTATTTACTCAAGTTTGAAAACTGAACTTTTAAAATATGCCTCACTTTTTGTTAATTTAATCAAGATACCATAAATTTCTATTTCAGCTCCACTTTTCATCTAGTTCCTCACATCAAGATTGTAAGTTAGCAATCTTTTCCAACCTTTCACATGTTCCATGCCTAGAATGCCTTACTGTTGATCTAGTATCTAAGTTGTGTCAGTCTGATCTTTGGAATTTCATCTACCATGTAATCAGGCAACTAATTGTTTGAAATCTGATCACTACTTTAGCACAAAAGCAAGCAAAGTTAAATGCGTATTTTATTCACAACAGTATCCAACTGCGCTCAGTAAATTAACAGTCAAAGTAAATTTACTATCAAAATATGTCTGTCACCATACACTACAGGAAAATTACAGAAAAATAAAGACACAGTTTATGAAAAACTATGCATAAATGAAGACTGACAACTAACGTGCAAAAGATGAATTGTACAAATAAAAAGAAAGTAAAAATATAAATAATACTGAGATGAAGAGTCCTTCAAAGTGAGTTCATAAGTTGTGGTGAGTGAAGATATCCATACCAGTTCAGAAGCTGGATGGTTGCACGGTAGATGAATAATAACAATATGAACAATAAGTTACGACATTTAGTTGTTATTAAAATTATCGAACTTAATGAAGTGCATGAAAATCCACTGGCTATAAGGAACTGGAATGAGCCACACTGGAGAGATTCACAAATTGCTAGCTCCCTGACAGCTTAAGATATATGATGACAGTCTGGAGGAATTCTGTTTCCTTTTATCTTTCATAATATAAAAAAAGATCAAAGGCAAAAAATATTATACTCCATCGAAGTACAAAAGCTAAAGTCTTTACCAAGCGGGTAGTCAGTCCCGTGCATGGTCAATCAACAGCTATTACCATCTTTAAATTGAAACTGTAACAACACCCTCTTAAAGTCATGATGCAATAAGTAAGCAATTGTAAAAAGATCATCTATCTCAAAAAGTCCGAATAAGACCTTGCAGTATAATTTGTGCTTTTCTTTGAAATGTATTGGGTGACAGCTTTGTACCCAATTTTTGACTGTGCTGTTTTCTCAGTGCACTTGAAGATACGGATAACTATTTGATTCATCATTAGATACAAGAAATAAGAGAGTAAATTTCAAAGCAAGTTTATTATCAAAGTACATATATGTCACCATATACAACCCTGAGATTCATTTCCTTGCAGGCATTCACAGTAAGTGCAAAGAAATAATAGAATCAATAAAAACTGCACTCAAGATGGACTAACAACCTATGTGCAAAAGAAAACAAACTGAAAATACAAAAAGAAATAAAAAACAAAATAATAATAATAATAAATAAGCAATAAATATTGAGATATGAGATGAAGAGTCCTTGAAAGTGAGTCCATAGGTTGTGGAATCAGTTCAGTGTTGGGGTGAGTGAAATTGAGTGAAGTTATCCCCTTTAGTTCAACAGTCTAATGGTTGATGGGTAATAACTGTTCCTGAACTTGCTGGTGTGGGAAAGGCTCATCTACCTCCTTCCTGATGGCAGCAACAAAAAGGGAGCATGGTCTGGATGGTGGGGCCCTTGATGATGGGCGCCGCTTTCCTGCAACAGTGCTCCCTGTGGATTTGCTCAATGGCAGGGAGGGCATTACCCATGATGGACCGAGTAAGTCAATCACCTTTCTAACAAGCATAATCATCATTCATTCAGGTCATGGCCGATCAACCTCTGAACCAATCCTGCATTATCACCTTATGCCTCGATTTCCTTAGTGAGCAGAAATGTATAGGTCATTGTATTGAATGAATATAGCATCTGAGCTTTGACAGTCATCTGTAGTAGAGAATTCCAAAGTTGTATTGCAATGTTACAAAGTTCCATTGAAGAAATGTCTACTTATCCCAGTCCTAAATATGTTGTCCTTTGCCTTGAAACTGTCACTTCTTCTTCTACGGAGAAAACAACCTCCCCAGATCAAGTCTGTCTATCTATGTCAATATTTTCTCTTTCAAGTTTCATTTAGATCTCTTCTCATTCTTCCAATCTCTGTTGAAAACAGTCCTAGTCAACTTAATCTTTTCTCATCTGACAGACCTGCTGCCCCAGGATTCAGATATGTACTGCCTATTATGTAATGTCTACCTGTATCCCCACTACATGTCCTTTTACATAAAAAGAGACCAAAACTGTTCATGTCAGGTGCAGTACCTACAAAGTTCTGTACAATTGCAATGAAATTCCCTTTGCCCTGCATTCAAATTCTTGCCTAATAAGGCTAACATACCATTTGCCCTTTTAATCACTTGCTGTGTCTGTACACTTTTCTTTGTGCACAGGGATAACCGCCCCCCCCACCCGCAGGGTCCCTACAAACATTAACATTAGCTATTGCTTCAAACAAACATTCTGCTTTTCAGTTTTATTCATCAAGGTGAATGACCTCAGTGTTTCATTATAATATTCCTTCTGCCATATTCTCGTCCACTCAGTCAACTTGACCATACACCCATGGAAATATCACCTCCAAAAATGGAAATGTGACATTTTATCTCCTCCATGGACTCTTAGCTTCACAATCTACCCCATTATAATCTTCTACATTATCATTTACCTGCACTGCACTTTCTCTAACTTTTACACTTCATTCTATACAGTATTGTTATTGTTTTATCTCCTTTTGTCTCAATGCGCCAATGCTCTAACCTGTATAAACGGTGTGCATGACAAGCTTTTCTCTGTATTAGAATCAGAATGTACATGGCAATAAACTAATCTGAATCTGAATCTCAGATTATTCCCTTACATTCTGCATTAAAGCTACCAACATGTTTAGAGCATTGGCTGATTGGTAGGAGGCAGCAAGGGGGAATAAAAGGATCCTTTTCTGGTTGGCTGCCAGTGACTAGTGGTGTGCGGCAACAGTCGGTGTTCAGACCACTTCTTTTTATGCTGTATATAAATGATTTATAGATCAGAATCAGAATCAGGTTTATTATCACCGGCATGTGACATGAAATTTGTTAACTTAGCAGCAGCAGTTCAATGCAATACATAACACAGAAAAAATAACAAATGAAATAAAAATAACATTAATAACAGATAAATAAGTAAATCAATTACAGTATACATATATTGAATAGATTTTAAAAAGTCCAAAAACAGAAACTGTATGTTAAAAAAAGTGAGGTCGTGTCCAAGATTTCAATGCCCATTTAGGAATCGGATGGCAGAGGGGAAGAAGCTGTTCCTGAATCGCTGAGTGTGTGCCTTCGGGCTTCTGTATCTCCTACCTGATGGTAACAGTGAGAAAAGGGCACGCCCTGGGTGCTGCAGGTCCTTAATAATTGACGCTGCCTTTCTGAGACACCGCTCCCTGAAGGTGTCTTGGGTATTTTGTAGGCTAGTACCCAAGATGGAGCTGACTAGATTTACAACCCTCTACAGCTTCTTTCGGTCCTGT
Source organism: Mobula birostris (assembly GCF_030028105.1). NCBI lineage: Eukaryota > Metazoa > Chordata > Chondrichthyes > Myliobatiformes > Myliobatidae > Mobula > Mobula birostris. The sequence continues at coordinate 103,004,717 of NC_092377.1, forward strand.
GCTGTAGCCCTTCACCCTCGTACCAGACAGTGATGCAGCCTGTCAGAATGCTCTGCATGGTACATCTATAGAAGTTTTTGAGTGTATTTGTTGACATGCCAAATCTCTTCAAACTCCTAATGAAGTAGAGCTGCTGTCTTGCCTTCTTTATAACTACATCGATATGTTGGGACCAGGTTAGATCCTCAGAGATCTTGACACCCAGGAACTTGAAACTGCTCACTCTCTCTACCCAAGTTTGCAGATGACATGAAGATTGGTGGAGGGGCAGGTAGTGTTGAGGAAACAGGTAGGATGCAGAAGGACTTAGACAAATTAGGAGAATGGGCAAGAAAGTGGCAAATGAAATACAATGTTGGAAAATGCATGGTTATGCACTATAGTAGTAGAAATAAATGTGCGGACAATTTTCTAAACAGGGAGAAAATCCAAAAATCTAAGATGCAGAGAGACTTGGGAGCCCTTGTGCAGAACACCCTGAAGGTTAACTTGCAGGTTTAGTCAGTGGTGAAGAAGGCAAATGTCATGTTAGCATTTATTTCAAGAAGTCTAGAATACAAGAACAAGGATGTAATGCTGAGGCTTTATAAGGCACTGATGGGGCTTCACCTTGAAGATTATGAACAGTTTTGGGACCCTCATCTTAGAAAAGATGTGCAGGCATTGGACAGGATCCAGAGGAGGTTCACAAGAATGATTCCAGACATGGAAGGGTTATCATACGAGGAACATTGATGGCTCTGGGTCTGTACTCGCTGGAATTCAGAAGGATGAGAAGGGCTCTCATTGAAACCTTTCGAATATTGAAAGGCCTAGAGAGAGTAGATGTGGAAAGGGAGAGTCTAGGACAACGGGGCACCGCCTCAGGATAGAGGGGCACCCTTTCAAAACAGAGATGCGGAGAAATTTCTTTAGCTAAAGGGTGGTGAATTTATGGAATTTGTTGCCATATGCAGCTGTGGAGGCCAGGTCACTGGGTGTATTTAAGGTAGAGATTGACAGGTTCTTGATTGGACATGGCATCAAAGGTTATGGGGAAAAGGCCGGGAACTGGGGTTGAGGAGTAAAAGAATAAAGGATCAACCATGATTGAATGGCAGAGCAGACTCGATGGGCCAGATGGCCTAATTCTGCTCCTGTCTTATGGTCTTATGGTCTAAAATCTTTTTTTAAATAGAAGGGGACTAACCATCAAACTTAGAAACACAAGAGATTACAAATGCTGGAAATCTGAAGCAACACGCACCAAAAATTAACCTGAAATGTTGACTGCTCATTTCCCTCCATAGATGCTGCATGAATCACTGAGTTTCTCCAGCACTTTATATGTTACCTATATTTTTAGTTTTATCTACATATTTGCACTATCCTCATATAAATCATTGGGGTCACCAACACAGTCATAGACTCTGTGAACTGGTCACACGCACAATTGCCATCACTGTCAAGTAAATTCAAGTCCCACGTGTACAAAATGGCTGGACTTGTTTCTGTTTAAACATATTCATTTTAGAACCAATAAAATCCTACCCATTATCCCACTGCTAAAGCAGAGTTAATTTGTTAGTGACAATAAGAGACTAGGTATTCTAACTGTCACATTGCATACAGTGGTGGTTGCCCCACTTTAGGAAGGGAGTTAAGGCTTTGGAGAGGGTGCAGAAGGGGTTTACCAGGATTCTGCCTGGTTTAGAGTGAACGTGCTATCATGAAAGACTGGTTAAACTTGGGCAGTTTTCTCTGGAGCGCAGGAGCCTGAGGGGAGACCTGATAGAGGTTTACAAGATTATGAGATGCAGAGAGAGAGTAGACAGGGAGCATTTTTTCCCAGACTAGAAATGTCTAATACCATTAGAAGGCAATCACTGAAGGTGAGAGAGGTACATTCAAAGGGGTAAGGGGCAAGTTTTTTACTCAGAGAGTGGTGGATGCCTGGAATGTGCTGCCTGGTATTGTGGTAGAGGCAAATACATTAGAGACTTTCAAGAGATGTTTAGATAGGCACATGAATATCAGGAAGATGGAGGGATCAGGACATTGTGTAAGTAGGGGGGATTCGTTTTTGGGTTTTTTTAAATTTACATTTTAGCTGGTTGGGCACAACATTGTGGGATGAAGGGTCTTTTTTAGTGCTGTGCTCTTATGTTCTTTCTCTACAGAAGGATAGCATAAAATGAGAGATTAATTGAGATTGAAACTTCTTAAATATAACTCTTACCATTACATCAGGCTGTACGTCTGTCTGCAACTAAATTCTCATCTTCCTCATCTATTCAGGAGAGTTTAAACTAGAATTGTTGGGAGGTGGGAACTGAACTGAAGATGCAGAGGAAGGGGCGGTTGGCTCACAAATAGAGAGAGCTTGGAGACAGTGCAAGAGAAAAGATGGGAAGTTGATAGAGAAGGGATACACTCAGACCGAAGGTTTGAGATGTGTCTATTTTAATGCAAGAAGCATCATGAACAAAGCAGATGAGCTTAGAGAGTGGATCAGTACTTGGAGCTATGATGTTGTGGTCATTACAGAGACTTGGATGGTTTTGGGGCAGGAATGGTTACTTAGAGTGCCAGACTTTAGATGTTTCAGAAAGGACAGGGAGGGAGGCAAAAGAGGTGGGGGTGTGGCATTGCTGATCAGAGATAATGTCACAGATGAAGTCATGGAGGGATTGTCTACTGAGTCTCTTTGGGTGGAAGTTAGGAACAGGAAGGGGTCAATAACTCTACTGGGTGTTTTTTATAGACCACCCAATAGTAACAGGGACATCAAGGAGCAGATAGGAAGACAGATTCTGGAAAGGTGTAATAATAACAGGGTTGTCATGGTGGGAGATTTTAATTTCCCAAATATTGATTGGCATCTCCCTAGAGCAAGGTGTTTTGATGGGGTAGAGTTTGTTAGGTGTGTTCGGGAAGGTTTCCGGACACAATATGCAGATAACCCAACAAGAGGAGAGGTTATACTTGATCAGGTATTGGGAAATGAACCTGGTCAGATGTCAGGTCTCTCAGTGGGAGAGCATTTTGCAGATAGTGATGACAATTCTATCTCCTTTACCATAGCATTGGTGAGGAATAGGAACAGACAAGTTAGGAAAGCATTTAATTGGAGTAAAGGGAAATGTGAGGCTATTAGGCAGTAACTTGGAAGCATAAATTGGGAACAGATGTCCTCAGGGAAATGTACGGCAGAAATGTAGCAAATGTTCAGGGGATATTTGCGTGGCGTTCTGCATAGGCATGTTCCAATGAGATAGACAGGGATGGGTGGTAGGGTACAGGAACCGTGGTGTACAAAGGCTGTTGAAAATCTAGTCAAGAAGAAAAGTTTACGAAAGGTTCAAAAAACAAGGTAACCATAGAGATCTGGAACACTATAAGGCTAGCAGGAAGGACCTTAAGAATGAAATTAGGAGAGCCAGAAGGGGCCATGAGAAGGCCTTGGCGAGCAGGATTAAGGAAGATCCCAAAGCACTCTACAAGTATGTGAAGAGCAAGAGGACAAGATGTGAGAGAATAGGACCAACCAAGTGTGACAGTGGAAAAGTATGTAAGGAACCAGAGGAGATAGCAGAAATACTTAATTAATACTTTGCTTCAGTCTTCAGTATTCACTACGGAAAAGGATCTTGGCGATTGTAGGGATGATTTACAGCAGATTGAAAAGCTTGAGCATATAGACATAAAGAAAGAGGATGTGCTGGAGCTTTTGGAAAACATCAAGTTGGATAAATCTCCGGGACTGGATGAGATGTACCCCAAGCTCCTGTGGAAGGCAAGGGAGGAGATTGCTGAGCCTCTGTCAATGATCTTTGCATCATCAATGGGGACAGGAGAGGGGAGGATTGGTGGGTTGCAGATGTTGTTCCCTTATTCAAGAAAGAGAGTAAAGATAGCCCAGGAAATTATTAACCAGTGAGTCGACGGAAAAGATTCTAAGGGGCAGGATTTATGAACAGTTGGAGAGGCATAATATGATTAGGAATAGTCAGCATGGCTTTGTCAAAGGCAGATTGCGCCTTACGAGCCCGATTGAATTTTTTGAGGATGTGACTAAACACATGGATGAAGGTAGAGCAGTAGATGTAGTGTATATGGATTTCAGCAAGGCATTTCATAAGCCATGCAAGGCTTATTGAGAAAGTAAGAAGGCATGGGATCCTAGGGGGCCTTGCTTTGTGGATCCAGAATTGGCTTGCCCACAGAAGGCAAAGAGTGGTTGTAGATGGGTCATATTCTGCATGGAGGACAGTGACCAGTGGTGTGCCTCATGGATCTGTTCTGGGACCCCTTCTCTTAGCGATTTTTATAAATGACCTGGATGAGAAAGTGGAGGGATGGGTTAGTAAATTTGCTGATGACACAAAGTTTAGGGGTGTTGTGGATAGTGTGGAGGACTGTCAGAGGTGACAGCTGGACATTGATACGATGCAAAACTGGACTGAGAAGTGGCAGACGGAGTTCAACCCAGATAAGTGTGAGGTGGTTCATTTTGGTAGGTCAAATATGATGGCAGAATATAGTATTAATGGTAAGACTCTTGGCTGTGTGGAGGATCAGACGGATCTTAGGGTCTGAGTCCATCGGACACTCAAAGCTGGTGCGCAGGGTGACTCTGTGGTTAAGAAGGCATACGGTGCATTGGCCTTCATCAGCCGTGTGATTGAGTTTAAGAGCTGAGAGGTAATGTTACAGCTACATAAGTTACACCTCAAGTATGTGTGCTTAGCCCACTGCGCTACTCTCTCTACACCCAAGACTGTGAGGCTAGGCACAGCTCAAATGCCATCGAAAACATTCGCTGGCAATACCAACATTGTTGGCAGAATCTCAGATGGCAATGATCGTCGATTTCAGACGGTCTCAGCCTGAGCACACACCCCTCAGCATCAGCGGCTCCACAGTGGAGAGAGTGGAAAACATCAAGTTCCTTGGGGTGCAGATCTTGGACAATCTCACCTGGTCCAGGAACACCACTGGGATTGTGAAATGGGTCCAGCAGAGATTGCACTTTCTGAGGAAGCTTAAACAAGCATCACTCCCCACTAACTTCTTAACTACATTCTACAGAGGCGTGGTTGAGAGTGTGGTGACCTTTTACATCACAACCTGGTACTCCAGCTGCAGTGCTGTCGACAAAAAAGCCTTGCAGAGGATGGTTAGGGGAGCAGAGAAGGTTATTGGGGTCTCCCTACCTTCTGTCCAAGACCTCTTTCAGAGTTGATGCCTCCAGAAGACACGGTACATCATTGAAGACCCCTCACACCCTCTCCATGAACTGTTTGTTCTTCTGCCATCAGGCAAACGTTACAGGAGCATCAAAACTAAAACCACAAGGCTACTAAACAGCTTCCTCCCACAGGCAGTCAGACTGCTAAATAGCTGCTCTACCTGATTCTGCTTTGGACACTTTTAACTTGCACTGGACACTTATAACTTGATTTTAACTGACATGTGGCTGTTGTGTTTTACTATTTATTGTTACGTTTATTATTTAGTGTTGCGTTTGTTATGTTAAGATTTCACTGCTCTTGAGAAACGCTGTCTCATTCTGCCCTGCAGAGTTGATGCACGGTTAGAATGAATAAAGTTTTTTTGAATCTTTTTTGAATGTTGTAGAGAAATGAGATAGATAAGCTGCTTAAGTGATGATGCAACAACTTTGCACTCAACATCAGCAAGACGAAGGATTTGAACATGGACTTCTGAGAGGGGAAGTTGAGAGCACACACACCAGTCCTCACTGAGTGGGTGTGTTAGCTAAGGAAAGGATGAGCAGCTACAAGTTCCTGTTTGTCAGTATCTCAGAGAATCTATCTTGGACCCAACGTACTGCTGCAATCACAAAGAGGCCAAGTGATGTTTTCAAAACAGCTGACCCTTCCACCATCAGATATCTGAACATTATCTATTTATTTTACACCATTCGTCAGTGATAATAAACCTGATAACTGATGATTAATTAGGTTTGTGAATTGATCTGTACATTTGATCATTGGTATTATTCCCAATATTTCAACCACAAGACATAGGTGCAGAATTAGGCTGTTTGGCCCATTGAATCTGCTCTGCCATTTCATCATGGCTGATCCAATTTTCCTCTCAGCCCCAATCACCTGCCTTCTCCCCGTATCCCTTCATGTCCTGACCAATCAAGACTCTATCAACTTCTGCCTTAAATATACATAAAGACTTGGCCTCCACAGCTGCCTGTGGCAAAGAATTCCACAGATCCACCACCCGCTGGCTAAAGAAATTCCTCCTCATCTCTGTTCTAAAAGGACGGCCTTCTATTCTGAGGCTGTGTTCTCTGATCTTAGACTCTCCCACCATGGGAAACATCCTCTCTACATCCACTCTAACAAGGCCTTTCACCATTCGATAGGTTCAATGAGGCCACCCCTCATTCTTCTGAATTCTAGTGGAAATAGGCCCAGAGCCATCAAATGCTCTTCATGACAAGCTATACAATCCTGGAATCATTTTCGTGAATCTCTTTTGAACTCTCTCCAGTTTCAGCACATCCTTTCTAAGATTAGGGGCCCAAACCTGCTCTCAATACTCCAAGTGAGGCCTCACCAGTGCTTTATAAAGTCTCAACGTTACATCCTTGCTTTATATTCTAGTCCTCTTGAAATGAATGCTAACATTGCATTTGGCTGCCTCATCACAGACTTAACCTGCAAATTAACCTTTAAGGAATCCTGCCCGAAGACTCCCAAGCCCGCTTGCACCTCAGTTTTTTAGTATTTTCTCTCCATTTAGAAAAAGTCAACCCTTTCATTTCTTCTATCAACGTGCGTTACTATATACTTCCTGACATTGTATACCATCTGCCATTTCTTTGCCTACTCTCCTAATCTGTCTAAGTCCTTCTGTGGCCTCTCTACTTCCTCAAAACTACCTGCTCCTCCATCTATCTTCAAAGTGTTTGCAAACTTTGCAACGTAGCCATCAAATTCCATCATTCAAACCATTGGCATACAACATAAAAAGAATTGGTCCCAACACAGATGCCTGTGGAACACCGCTGTTCACCAGTAGCCAGTCAGAAAAGGTTCCCTTTATTCCCACTCTTTGCCTCCTGCCAATCAGCCACTGCTTTATCCATGCTAGAATCTTTCCTGTAATATAATGGGCTTGTATCTTGTTAAGCAGCCTCGTGTGTGGCACCTTGTCAAAGGCCTTCTGCAAATCCAAGTGAACAACATCAACAGATTCTCCTTTGCCTCACCTGCTTGTTACTTCAAAGAATTCCAACAGATCTGTCAGGCCTGATTTTCCCTTGAACAAACCATGCTAACTAAGGCCTATTTTATCCTGTGCCTCCAAGTACCCTGAGACCTCATCCTTAACAATCAACTCCAACATCTGCCCAACCACTAACTGACTAACTGACCTACAATTTCCTTTCTTCTGCCTCTCTCCCTTCTTGAAGAGTGGAGAGACATGTTATGGTAATTTCACACACTTCATGCCCTGACATCTGGAACTCCCACCATTCTGCTAGTGTCTTCCACAGTGAAGACTGATGCAAAATATTTATTCAGTTCATCCGCCACTTTCCTCTCCCCCATCACCACCTCTCCAGCATCATTTTCCAGCAGTCCAATATCCAGTCTCACTTCTCTTTTAAACTTTATGTATCCAAAGAAACTTTTGCTATCCTCTTTAATACCTTTGGCAAGATTACTTTCGTATTCCATCTTACCTTTTTAGACTTTTTTTAGTTGCCTTCTGTTGGTTTTTAAAAGCTTCCCAAACCTCTAACATCTCATTAATTTCTGCTCTATTATATGCCCTTTTTTTGGCTTTTATGTTGGCTTTAACTTCTCTTGTTAGCCGCGGTTATGTCATCTTTCCTTTAGAATACTCTTTTTTCCTTGGGATGTATACATCCTGTGCCTTGCAAATTGCATCTAGAAATTCCAGCCATTGCCACTCTGCTGTCATCTCTGTCAGTGTTCTTTTCCAATCATTTCTGGCCAACTCCTCTTTCATTTGTTTTGTAATTCCTTTTTTACTCCACTGAAATACGGATACAACTGAGTTCAGCTTCTTCTTAAATTTCAGGGTGAATTCAATCACATTATGATCACTTTCCCCTAATGGTTCTTTTACCTTAAGGTCTCTAATCAATTCTGTTTCATTGCACAACACCCAATCCAGAATAGCTGATCCCCTGGTGGGCTCAACCACAAGCTGCTCAAAAAGCCATCTCATAGGCACTCTAAGGGTACGTCCACACTACGCCGGATAATTTTGAAAACAAACCTTTTTCTCTTTGTTTTGCCCTGCCATCCACACTGAGCCGGTGTTTTCAGCCCCCGAAAACGGAGATTTTCGAAAACGTTCTCCAGAGTGAATAAATCTGAAAGCGCTTAATATCCGGCGTAGTGTGTACGGGGTAAACAGAGAAATTTAAAAACATTGTCATGACAACACCACAACAACAATGCTTTTTCTGCTTCTGCTTGGTACTGCGCAAGCTATTATAACGCGCAGTCAGTGTGAACGGCATGAGAGTTAAATTGTAAAGTGAGCTTTTTTGACTATTTAAAAACGCTGTCATGATGTGCCAGAACAGATGTTCGTTGTTTTCTTGAACGCCACCACCTAACAATTTCAGAACAGACGGACGAGACTGAAGCCAGAAGGGTTAGAAATATACTCACCAAATACTTTGACCCATAGCTTACTAAATAAATAAGAATACTCACTTCGCCCTGTTTTCTGTCCTTGCTTGTATGGTGGTTTACCTATTTATGCAAGTACTTCTCTGACAATAGATGTGTAACAGCCTAATGTAACATTGTATGGAAATACAAGATAACGCTGATGCAGACATTTTATACATTTAACAAGGTGCTTTATTAATGCAACAGTTAGTCAGTTTTTCAATGTTCGTCATCAGCTGGGTCATACTGTCCATGAACTCCCTATCCGTTGCCTCCATACGCTCCAGTATTTGTTTTTTTTAAGTTTTAAGTCCTCCTGCGCGAGAGCCAAGAGCAATTCCTTTGAAGTTTTTCTACTCTGTAATTGGACAAACGTGCACTAAGAATACTGTTTCCTCTTCGCTTGTTTTCTGTGTGTCCTGCGCATGCCCAGTAGGAGGAGATTCTCCCAAATATCCGCCTAATGTGGACGGAGATATTTTGAAAAACACTTAGTGTGGACGCCTGTCGTTTTTACTCGAAACCGGCGCTTTCAAAATTATCCAGCATAGTGTGGACGTAGCCTCAAAATTCCCTCTCTGGAATCCAGCACCAACTTGATTTTCCTGCATATTGAAATCCCCCATGACTCTCGTAACATTGCCCTTTTGACATGTATTTTCTATCTCCTGTTGTAATTTGTAGGTCACGTTCTTACTACTGTTTGGGGGGGGGAGGTGTCTGTATACAACTGATATCAGGGTTTTTTTAACCTTGCAGTTCCTTAGCTCTACCCACAATGATTCAACACCTTCTGACTCTATGTCACCTCTTTCTAATGATTCAATTTATTTTTTTACTAACAGAGGAACACCACCCCCTCTACCTTCCTGCCTATCCTTTCAATACAATGTGCATCCTTGGTCATTAAGCTCCCAGTTATAATCTTTCAGCTATGATTCAGTGATGCCTGGTGACAGTTCCAGTTCATTCACGATACCTCTACAATCTCCTACTTTGTCCAGTAATTCAGTATGGTCTGACCTCTAGAAAACAGGCCGTGATTAAGATTGCCCCTTACCCCCCCCCCCCCGGCACCTCTACCTGTCTAGCATTGGTGCTTTGAATAATGTCCCAGTAAAAACTGCTGCAGAAATTTATGAATTAATGGCAGCAAAGTGGGCTATTCAGCATATTTAGTATCAACACCATCCCCATGAGCCTTTCGACTAGCTATTTTTATTTAAATTATAGAAATTGTTGCTGATACGTTTTGATGATAGAACACCTTTATTCACCATATACATTTATGTTAATTGGGAATTTGCTGCAGTGTGTTGGTCAGGGTGTGATATACAACAAAAAATAACAGCGTTCAATAATTATAAAGAATTATATAAAACTAAAGTTAGAGGTTAAGTTCCAGATAGAACAAAATTTGCATAAATACATAAATATCAGCATGTATTTACAATGTAGATGTGGTTTAAAGTGTTTACATTACTGTGCAGTGACATGGGTATAGATAAGGAGGGTGATGGGGTGGCTAAGTAAAATGGTTGATCAGATTAACTGCCTGGGGGAAGAAAGTATTATATATATAACAAATTCTACATGCTTCATTACTTGGAAGGATTATATAAATTTAATTTGCTTTGTGAACTGCTTGGTTCCTCTCCGAATCAATAGCTCACACGATTGTAGTTTACATTTTGCTAAAAGATTACCATGTAAAGCATTCATCTTCAATTTCAAAAGTATACTTACACATTTATCTTCAGATCCTGTAGCTAAAAATCTCCCACAGGGACTCAGGGCAATGCCACAGTGTTGGCAACGGTTGAGGTGTCCTTCATATCGGCGCACAGCTCTAAAGGAACATCACATTGAGAGTTCAATGAATTATTGTCATATAGACACAGGACCAATCTGTGCTGCTCTTTTAAAGCAAACAGACATACAAACTACCATCTAGCTAAATACTACATTTACAATCGCGCAAACTTTAATTCCTCTGGAACTCTTTGCAAATCCTTTGAAACAGAAGTGCCTGCAGTTTCTACAGCATCTTGCTCACAGCAGCTCAACCACAGGCTCATTCGAGGCTACCTGGCATCCGGGGCACCTGTTCAGTGAGACACAGCTTTAAAACAGCTTTACCCAACCCGTCCCTGGATGCCTTCATACAGCAAGCACAGCAGAATACTGTATTACATTGCAGAGGCTATAGAGGAGATTTAGGAAGATGAGACCAGGACTGGATAATGTCAACTGTGAAGTAAGATTAAATAAGATAGGAGCTGATTTTCTTTAAACAGGGATGGTTGTGAGAAAAATGTGCAATACTGTGCAACTAGCTGGCCAGACCCTACCATTGAAGCAGAAGTATTTGATTAATGTTACATAGCCTTTGGAACCTGATTGTAGAGGCACTTGGTTATAGCTCTGGTCTCACTGAAGGTATCTGCAAATACCTTAATTCTCATGTGACCAGACTCAAGAACAGTTTCTTCCCCATTGTAATCACACTTCTGAACCAATCACTTTTCAGATCCCCTTGACAGCGGCACTGCCACATTCTGGAACCCTTAATTCTATCTTTTCTGTTAAGGACCTTTCAGCATTTTTTATGCATTGCCTCAGTTTTTACGACTGTACTTTGTACCTTTCCATTATTTTTGCACTTGTCGCTGCACATATCACCGTAGTTATTACTACCATATACACCGTTCACACTGTGAGCTTCACACAAAGCAAGGAATTTCATCACATCTTGGTGTAAACTAATCTAAATCTGTCAGTCTGTTACCTTACATTATGTATTAGTTTCAAAAAACATCCATTTTAATGAACATTATAGAAAATTAAAAGTAATTGCCTGATATGAGAGGGCCACAGCACAGGATTGGAAAAAGCTGCAGAAAGTTATAAACTCAGCCTCATCACAGGCACTAGCCTCCCCAGTATCAAGTACAGCTTTGAAAGGTGGTTCCTCAAGAAAATACAGTGCCTATCAAAAGTACTCACCCACCCTCTTGGAAGTTTTCACGTTTTATTGTTTTACATCATTAAATCACAGTGGATTTAATTTGGCTTTCTTGACATTGATCAACAGAAAAGACTGTGGCAAAGTGAAAACAATTTTCTACAAATTGGTCTAAATTTATTACAATCATTAAACACAAAATAATTGATTGCATAATTACTCACCACCTTCAAGTCAGTATTTAGTAGATGCACCTTTGGCAGCAACTACAGCCTTGAGTCAGTGTGGATAGGTCTCTATCAGCTTTGCACATCTGAACACTGCAATTTTTCCCCATTCTTCTTTACAAAACTGCTCAAGCTCTGTCAGATTGCATGGGGATCGTGAGTGAACAACTCTTTTCAAGTCCAGCCACAAATTCTCATTTGGATTGAGGTCTGGACTCTGATTTGGCCACTCCAGGACATTAACTTTGTTGTTAAGCCATTCCTTGTACCTTTGGCTTTATCTTACAAGAAAACAATTCTTCTCCCAAATCAAATTTCTCTTGCAGATTGCATCAGGTTTTCCTCCAGGATTTCCCTGTATTTTGCTGCATTCATTTTACCCTCTACCTTTACAACCTTTCTAGAGCCTGCTGCAGTGAAGCATCCCCACAGCATAATGCAGCCACCACCATGCTTCACGGTAGGGATGATGTGTTTTTGATGATGTGCAGTGTTTGGCTTATGCCAAACATAGCGATTAGTCTGACAAACAAAAAGCTCAATTTTGGTTTCATCAGACCATAGAACCTTCTTCCAGCTGACTTCAAAGTCTCCCACATGCTTTTCGCCAAACTCTAGCCGAGATTTCATGTGAGATTTTTTCCCCCAAACAGTAGCTTTCTCTTTGCCACTCTCCCATAAATCTGCGACTGGTGAAGCACCCAGACAACAGTTGTTGTATGCACAGTCTCTCCATCTCAGCCAGTGAAGCTTGTAACTCCTCCAGAGTTGTCATAGGTCTCCTGGTGGCCTCCCTCACTAGTCCGCTTCTTGCATGGTCACTCAGTTTCTGAGGGTGGCCTGTTCTAGGCAAATTTACAGCTGTGCCATATTCTTTCCATTTCTTGATTGTTGACTTAACTGGAATCCAAGGGATATTCAGTGACTTGGATATTTTCTGTATTCATCTCCTGACGTGCTTTTCAATAATCTTTTCACTGAGTTGTTTGAAGTGTTCTTTTGTCTTCATGGTGTAGTTTTTGCCAGGTTACTGACTCTCCAGCAGCTGGACCTTCCAGATACAGGTGTATTTTCACTACAATCAATTGAAACACCTCAACTGCACACAGTGATTCTCATTTAACTAACTATGTGCCCTCTAAAACCAACTGACTGCATCAGCAATGATTTTGATTGTCATATCGAAGGAGCTGAATACTTATGGCAATCAATTTTGTGATTTAGATTTGTAATTATTTTATATTTGTAATTAACTTAGATCACTTTGTAGAGATCTGTCTTCAATTTGTCACAAAGAGTCATTTTCTGCTGATCAGTGTCAAAAAAAGCCAAATTAAATCTACTGTGATTAAATGTTGTAAAACAATAAAACTGAAAACATTAAACAGGGCTGAATTCTTTTTGTAGGCACTGTGTATATATATTTTTCTTCTTCTTACCCCTTATGGGTAGTGTTTATGTGTATTTTTCCCTCAATCTCAGGTCCTCTACCAGAGGCCTGGGAGCTTGAGGGTTCGGTGTAATATCCTTGCTGTTGCGAGTAGTGCTCTCTTCTGGACCGAGATCTCAGATGTGGTTCCTCTGGCTTTAACCTTCCACATCCTTTCTATCTGCTCTTTCAAACCCTGATACTTCTCCAGCTTCTCATATTCTCTCCTCCTAACGTTGCTGTCATTCAGGATTGCCATATCTATTGCTATTGCTTTCTTCTGTTCCTTGTCCAGTATTACTAGGTCTGGTTGGTTGACCAGTACCTGCTTCTCAGTCTGTATTTGAAAGTCCCACAGGATCTTAGCTCTGTCATTCTCCACCTTCTTGGGTAGTTCCCATTTGGACTTAGGAGTGTCCAATCCATACTCAGTGCAGATGTTCCTGTACACAATTCCTGCAACTTGGTTATGCCATTCAGGGTATGCTGTCCTTGCCTGCATCTTGCACCCTGTTACTATGTGCTGGATGGTTTCAGTGGATTCCTTACACAGTCTGCATCTTGGGTCTTGTCTGGTGTGATAGACCCTGCTTCTATTGCTCTTGTGCTCAGCGCCTATTCTTGTGCAGCCATGAGCAGTGCCTCTGTGCTGTCACCCAGACCTGCCATTTCCATCCATTGGTAGGACTTTCTTATGTCAGCCACCTCTAATGATACCTGGCGATGGCACATCCTGTGTAGTGGCTTGTCCTGCCATGGCCTTTGGCTCTGCTTCACTCACTTCCATTTCCATATCCAAGGCTCTCTGGGATATTCTCCTGGCAGGTTGTCCCTAGGGGCCATCTTCCTGACATGTTCGTGGATGTTTCACAAGTATTTGTAGCTGTCTTGTACATCTGGTATGTGGTCTTCTGGTAACTCAACTCCTTCAGTCTTGATGAGTTTGCACTTTTCACTACCATCCAGCTGCACTTTCCAGTCCAAATGACATCCCAATGTCTCTGTTGTACACCCTTGTCGGGTGGATTAGTGAGTCAATGTCTCACTATACCAGGAACTTCAGAGGCCAACACCAGGAACTGCCTGGTCTCGGCGGCGTGAGAGTCCAGGTTCCAGGTCTCAGTGCTGGCAGTCCAATAGAGGTCTTGGGCTGGACTCCTCACACTTACGCTGCATCTGCCCACAAAAACCTCTGGATCAGAGAGAGAAGAGCAAGAAAAGTCATGCCTGCTCAGATGTTCCCCGGATTAACAAGGAATGTGCCAATTGTTGGGGAACTAGGGCCATCTGGCAAGAAATTAGTACCAGTACAAACCATACATGGCTGAGACTGGATAGATATATATCTATAAATAAATAGAATTAATCTCTTTCATGCTATCTATCATTCAATTCACACCATAGGAAGGATGTGAAGGCTTGAGAGGATGCAGGAAGTTTACCATGATGGGGCCTGGATTAGATGTTATGAGCTATAAGGAGAGATTGGATGAACTTGGCTTGTTTTCTCTAGATTGGGGAAAGTCGAGGAAGGGGTCTGGTACAAGTTTATAGGGTTATGAGAGGGAGAAATAGAATAAACATCCAGTATATTTTCCTCAGAGCTGAAACGCCTAATACCAGAGGACATTCATTTAAGGTCAAAGGAGATGTGTGGGGCTGGGGCGAGTGTTTTTTTTTAATAAACGCAGACTGCAGTGGGTGCCTGGAATGCGCTCCAAGGGTGGTAGTGGAGGCAAATACAATTGAGGCATTTAGACAGGCACACAAATCTGCAGAGAATAGAAGGATATGGGCAATGCGTAGGCAGAAGGGATTAGTTAAGCATTTAACCACTAGTTTAATTAGTTTGGCACAACATCCTGTGCATACTGTTCTCTGTTCGATTCCCATTTCATCTACCATGACCTCAGGATGTCTGATAACCTTTATAAACAATTTAAATTCAAATTTTATGTTAATATACAGATGGTTAAAATCTGACCAGAAATCTTACACTGTATCAAACTGAAGTCTGAATGAGGATGAATACAGTTTTTTGTTACATCTTAAAATGATGAATATGCAGTCACCATTTTACACTCTGTTGCATACTGCATTCCACACTAATGATATAATAATTTGAACTGATAGCATTGCTGTATTAAGAAGTTCATGACCATTGATACAAATGGTGTAGGCAGAATATTTGCAGAAGAAAAATTCACATTCCCATATCATGACAGCAACATTACAACTTCTTCCAATCCTTTCACTGACTTTAAAATCGGAAAGACTACAATAGAATCCCAATTTAAGAAATAATTTATGTCCAATAAATAAAATCTGTGATTACTATGAGTCATAAGTGACAGAGATCCCCACCCAGTGCTACCATTGACTGTGGTTCTGGAGACATTTGTCATATCTGTTCATCTGCCAAAATGTATTCTCAATGCAAAGGCAGGGCTGTCTTTAACGTAATAAACAGATGCTATATTTGGATATTCGGTCGTGCAAACTTTGGTCAGGCAATAGGGCAGTTAATTAGCACATCACTAATAAGATGGCTGATTTAACAACATCAGGGGTTTAAAGTGTTTATCCTACAAGGTGGTAGTCAACCAAGGTTTTCCAGAGGAATATTTCCCTACATATCTTCCTAGTACACTCATCCCTCCCTATTGATCTTCCTCCTGGAACTTAACAGGAGAAGTGCTACACCTGTCCTACACCTCCTCCCTCACCCCCATTCAGGGCCCCAACAATCATTTCCAGTGTGGTAACACTTCACCTGCAAGACTGTTGGGGTCATTTACTGTATCCAGTGCTCTCAGTGAGCACATAATAGATGATCTAACCTGGACCCACAACACCTCCTCACTAGCCAAGGAGGAACAGCAGCTTCTACACTGAGGAGATTCAGGAATACAGAGCTCCTTGTCACCTTTCTAACAACTTTCTACAATAGCACCATCAAGAGTGTCCTGTCTGGCAGTATTGTGCGGTTTGGAAGCTGAAAGGCATTGGACCGCACCCCCACAGAGGACTGTAAAACAACTGACAGGATCGCTGCGCTCTCCCTCCCCACTATTTGACATTTCTCAGGAGTGTTGCAGACAAAGGCTCAAAGCATTGTTGAGGATTCCCTTTGAACCATCCCACAATCTCTTTAACCCACTACTATCAAGGAGGTGGCACAGGAGCATCAGGACTAGGACTACCAGACTGGGTAACAGCTTCTTCCTTCAGTCTGTGCCACCACCAAGGTCTCGTCATTTCCTCAACGAGCTCTTTACCATTCACCTGTGCTACACGAATTTTCAATTATATTTTTATTAACTTATCTATAGTATAATATTTTGGAACATGCGTTGATGGTGCACTATGGTCTGAAGCAACATTGTTTCATTTGGTTGTGCATCTGTACAGTCAGATGACAATAAACTTGAATTTGATCGTTAGCACTGGATAGAGAAGGATCATGTCAACAACCGAACCCACAAGGTACAGACGCTGGTACTAACTATAAGGTCAGACAGCATTCGTTTGCAGGTCTTTCCATGACCATGTTTGTTCTTGGCAAATGTTGCCATTGCCTTCTTCTGTGCAGTGTCTTTACAAGATTGGTGACCCCAGCCATTATAAATACTCTTCAGAGATTGTCTGCCTGGTGTCAGGACTTGTGATATGCACCAGCTGCTCATACGACCATCCTCCACCTACTTCCATGGCTTCATATAACCTTGATCGAGAGGGCTAAGCAGATGTTATACCTTGGCCAGGACAAAAATTGTAGCATGGGCTCTTGTTTGCCGAGGGATGATCCTGATCTGCTGGAGATCAACTGAATTCAATGTTTCAAAAGAAGATAGGGTGAACACGAAGATGACTGCTTAGGCACTTCTTCGGGTAAATCTCATTTGCAGCCTGTTAACATTCTAAACTAAATCAACAATGCAATGGGATGGCCAGTAATTATTTATATTCTTCTTCCTGACTGCCACCTGGACATTGTTAAAAGGATTGATGGCCTGAGCTTAAGATGATCAGAAGGTACAGGCCAGTCAAATGAGGTCATAATGAGCATAAGATAACCTTTCCATTTGATACACTAAATTTCAATTCAAATTTAAAACTACAAGGATTCTCACTACGTGAATGCCCACTTCTGAATAATATGGTGAAAATGAAGTGTGACTACTACATGTCCGTCTTGAATAAGTTTTGGCTTTGTACATAGAGGTGTGAAGCAAGCAGGACAATGAAGTGGCAGGCATGGCTGCAGATGGCCTGAGAACTTGATATCCAATGACAATGCATAAAGAGAGATGTGCATTTCTTTGGCAATCTTTCCTACCATTGTCTGGATGTTCAAAAATAATACGATCACAAATAATTGGGCTCAGTTAGATGAAAATATACAGGGACTCTCCATGCTTTCAGCACCCAAGGTCAAATACTCGCCAACTAGGTCCAGTATGGTCAGAAACAGAGACAACTGGTCAAATACTCGCCAACTAGGACCAGCATGGTCAGAAACAGAGCAAACCGGTCAATTACTCCCCGACTAGGTCCAGCATGGTCAGAAACAGAGACAACTGGTCAAATGCTCTCTCATGGTGGTGTTTGAAAAGGGGATGCTGTCCAAGTTGCATGCCATCTTGGTCAATGTCTCCCATCTACTACATAATGTACTAGGTGGGCACAGGAGTACATTCAACCAGAGGTTCATTCCACTGAGATGCAACACAGAGCATCATAGGAAGTCATTCCTGCCTGTGGCCATCAAACTTTACAACTCCTCCCTTGGAGGGTCAGACACCCTGAGCCAATAGGCTGGTCCTAGACTTATTTCATAATTTACTGGCATAATTTACATATAACTATTTAACTGTTTATGGTTCTATTACTATTTATTATTTATGGTGCAACTATAACAAAAACCAATTTCCCCCGGGATCAATAAAGTATGACCATGACTATGACTAAGTCCAGTATGGTCTGAAACAGAGAAAACTGGTCAATTACTCCCCAACTAAGTCCAGTATGGTCAGATACAGAGAACACCGGTCAAATATTCCCTGACTAGGTCCAGTATGGTCAGAAACAGAGAATACCAGTCAATTACTCCGCTACTAGGTCCAGTATGGTCAGAAACAGAGAACACTGGTCAATTACTCCCCGATTAGGTCCCGTATGGTCAGAAACAGAGAACACCAGTCAATTACTCCCCGACTAGGTCCAGCATGGTCAGAAACAGAACAAACCAACCTTGATTCTATTCTAATTTCCTACCCCAGTACATTATATTTTCTGCAAAGACTTCTGTGGCTTCTCCAAAAACAACCATCAATTACTGTCAGATCCATGGATTACACCTCCTAAACAAAACCACTTGCTTCAAGCAAACAGAGGAGAATTTCATCACATCAGTCTAGCCTGCATTTAATTCCAAATTACAGAACTGGAAGGTCAACCTGCCCTAAAGCATCATGCAATGTCTGCTTTTCATTCCATTTTACCCACTCTCCAAGTACATACTGGGAAATTTTCTTCACTAATGGCACCATACAAAACTTTTGAAATTACTCATTTTGGATGGCATATTAAAATTATATATAATGTATTAACAATCAGATTTAACCCATTAAACTGCTCACAATTTGAAGCAAAAATAGCAGATCTTTAAACATAACAGCCACCAAATCGCATTCTGTGAACACCATCAGAATGACAAATTCATTTGAACCACAACCGACAGCTTCAAAAGAAATTTGTTCTTTCTTTGAAATTTGCAAGCAATGACACACAGCAAGAACCCACAAGACTGGTAGAAGAAAAACAAGTCATTGTTTCTGAACAATGCTGCATTAACTTGATGATCGCTCGCCAAGCATACCCAGAGGAAAGCTGGCTGGGAAGAGTTTAGTTTTTCCAAAACTGTCACAACAATAACCAAAATTTAAGTTGCTTTGTCAGTATTTAACAACTGCCTTGTACTTTTAGCTCTATTTCAACCTGTTTAAAACAAAAACACTGAAGAGTTGAGCAAAGAATTTAATGAAATTAGCTGGTCTCCAGTTGTTACTAAGAAATTACTCCATTCCTTTGTAAAACATTATTCTGAAAGAATTTTGAAGACACAGAAGATTTAAATATTTATCTTTCATGCAGTTGGTGCCAGTTTATAGGTTGGCAATTGGCAAGAATAAAAGAAATATAACATATTCTCTAATTGATAGGATGAGACAAATATCCTGATTGAGAAGTTGCAGAACCTGGGCCTCTGTACCTCCTTCTGCAATTGGATCCTTGACTTCCTAACTGGAAGACCACAATCTGTGCAGATTGGTGATAACATCTCCTCCTCGCTGACGATCAACACTGGTGCACCTCAGGGGTGTGTGCTTAGCCCACTGCTCTACTCTCTATATACACATGACTGTGTGGCTAGGCATAGCTCAAATACCATCTATAAATTTGCTGACAATACAATCATTGTTGGTAGAATCTCAGGTGGTGACAAGTGGGCGTACAGGAGTGAGATATGACTAATGCAGTGGTGCCACAGCAACAACCCGGCACTCACTGTCAGTAAGACGAAAGAGCTGATTGTGGACTTCAGGAAGGGTAAGACAAAGGAACACATATCAATCCTCATAGAGGGATCAGAAGTGGAGTGAATGAGCGGTTTCAAGTTCCTGGGTATCAAGATCTCTGAGGATCTAACCTGGTCTCAACATATCTATGCAGTTATAAAGAAAGCAAGACAGCGGCTATACTTTATTAGGAGTTTGAAGAGATTTGGCATGTCAACAAGTACACTCAAAAACTTCTATAGATGTACCGTGGAGAGCATTCTGACAGGCTGCATCACTGTCTGGTATGGGGGGGGGGGGGGGCGCGGGTGGCTACTGCACAGGACCAAAAGAAGCTGCAGTGGGTTGTCAATTTAGTTAGTTCCATCTTGGGTACTAGCCTACAAAGCACCCAGGATATCTTCAAGGAGCAGTGTGTCAGAAAGGCAGCGTCCCTTATTAAAGATCTCCAACACGCAGGGCATGCCCTTTTGTCATTGTTACAATCAAGAAGGAGGTACAGAAGCCTGAAGGCACACACTCAGTGATTCAGGAACAGCTTCTTCCCCTCTGCCATCCGATTCCTAAATGGACATTGAACCCTTAGACACTACCTCACTTTTTTTAATATACTGTATTGTACTTCTGGTTTTTTGCACGATTTTTAATATATTCAATATATGTATACTGTAATTGATTTACTTATTTATTATTACTTTTATTTTATTTATTATTTTTTTCTATATTATGTATTGCATTGAACTGTTGCTGCTAAGTTAACAAATTTCACATCACATACAGGTGATAATAAACCTGATTCTGATATTGTTCTCCCAGGAGATCTATACTTGATCTATGGCATATTCCCATTTTTTTCTCTTATGTGCACTTATTTAATTTTTTGATATGTATTTATTATAATTTACAGGGGAATTTAAAACAATGGGCTTAGTGGATTACATGATATGGTAGCTAGCACTGATGTCTTCACTCAGACTTCAACCCTGACCTCAGGTGTTGCTCTCCCCATTGACCAGATAGGTTTCAAGATAGAGATTAGCTTTATTTATCGCATGTACATCAAACATTAATGCATACAGTGAAGTGTTTCATTTGCGTCAACGACTAACACAGTCAAAGGATATGTTGTGGGTAGCCCACAAGTGTCAGCATGCTTCTGGTGCCAACATAGTGTACTCACAACTTACTAACCCTGACTGCACGCCTTTTTCCAATGTGGGAGGAAACTGGAGTATGTGGAGGAAAACCACATGGTCAAGGGGAGAATGTACAAACTCCTTATAGGAATTGAACCCCAAGATTCTTATCATTAGTGCTGAAGAGCATGATGCTTGTCACTACACAACCGTGCTGCCCTGCTGCTCAGTTCTTTACATTCCAAATACAGGTTGCCTCAGTATAGATATGAGGCATAAAGAACTAATGGGTCTATGAGAGGGAATAAGTTGCAGGGCTACAGGGAAATACCAGGAGAATGTAGTTGATAGGATGAGATTGATCTGCTGGGAGCCAACATGGGCACAACAGGCCAAAAGGGCTTCTTTTGAGTTCTAATAACCTTGACTTATTTTGTAATAGGGGGTTGCACATTTAAGAGAGAGATGAGGAGAAAATTGTTCTCAATGCATTGGGAACCTTTGGAATTTTCTACTGCCAAAAATCTGTGATGCTGAGTCACTGCATATTTCCAAGGCTGAGTTTAATTTTTAGTCAAAATCAAAGTATGTATATGCAACCATATACTACTTTGAGATTGATTTACTTACAGGCTTTACAGGAAAATAAAGAAATACAATAGAAATTACAAAAAAACTATACATAAACAAAAAACGACAAACAGCCAATGTGCAAAGGAAGTCTGAGGGAATCAAGGATTACAGAGAACAGCAGAAGTAAAGCCAAGATTAGATCCAACATGATCTTATTGAAGAGTATGGCAGGTTCAAGGGACTCCTCTGGTATATTTTAATGCAATTTCAATACCTCTGGTTGTTCTGAGGACAGGAAAGGCTTAACTGTAATGTGTGATTGGTAATGATTTGGAAAATTCTATTGGCATTTGGATCTCTGGGCAGCTATGGATCAACACTTTCAAAGTACTATATAGCCAAGACTTTTGCACAATACTGGATATGTCACCATATACAACCCTGAGATACATTTTTTTGCGGGGATACTCAGTAAATCCAAGAATCATAACAGAATCAAACCACCCCCAACAGGATGGACAAGCAACCAATGTGCAAAGATAACAAACTGTGTAAATACAACAAGAAAAAGATAGAAACATAGAAACATGTTTTCCTATTTTTGCCACCAAAGTGGATAACTTCACATTTATCCACATTAAATTGCATCTGCCATGAATTTGCCCACTCACGCAACCTATCCAAGTCACCCTGCATCCTCTTAGCATCCTCCTCACAGCTAACACTGCTGCCCAGCTTCGTGTCATCTGCAAACTTGGAGATGCTGCATTTAATTCCCTCATCCAAGTCATTAATATATATTGTAAACAACTGGGGTCCCAGCACTGAGCCTTGCGGAACTAATAATAAATAAGCAATAAATGTTGAGAACATGAGTGTTATGTACCCCTAGGAGTTATATTTTTTATGGACTATACCTTTAAAAAGAGAGAGAGAGCTGTGCAACACAAGCACCTTGTTATTGAGAGAGAGAGAGAGAGAGAGAGAGAGAGAGAGAGAGGCAGAGTCTGTCTTTCAGCTCATATTTACACTTTTACAAGGACACTGACTACTGCTGTCAGCTTTTGGGTTGCCATGGGAAGACAGAGAGGTGGAGTTATTTGATGTACAATCGATGTTATGGTTTCTCTGCAGCGTGTTTATTTTTTACAAGGACAGTTACAGACACAGAGAAACACATGATCAGAGTCAAGATGGATTCCATTAGTGAAAGTCACCAGTGAGTGGGTCCTGATTAAACTTCCAGTAGCCCGAAAAGGGGTGAGTTGATATTGATCCTGAGTATTGATAAATGACTCTTACAAGTTCTCTGCAACTGGAACGAGTTTGCAGAAAGATAGAAGGGAGGAGCTACTTGATGGACAGTTGGCATTCAGCATGGTGAGATAAATAGAAGGTCAGCTGTTAGACCTACACACACATGATTTTGGACACTGGAAGAGCTTTGTTGTGCCCACAGAAAGGTGGGTTTTTGGAGGATTGATCAGGCGGATCGATCAGTGGCTCTCGCAGTGTGAAAAGGGTGTGATTGGTGGGGAGTTATTCGTGTGTCCAACCCTCGCCTGGGTTGATAACACCACCACAGAAGAAAGGTCCCCTTTGTTGTGGTTACAGTCGGTGACTCCTAAAGGATTTCGGAGGACAACGGGAAGATCGACGGCGTCAGCTCACCTGAAGACTCAAACCTCTCTCTCTCTCTCCATCACTACTCAATTCAATACCATGAACTGAACTGAACTTTACTCATCATCATAAGACTAATCTACTTGAAGAAGCTTGGTTTTCATATATTTTCACACTTACTTATATATAATCATTGCTAACCTGTTTGATTTATCTGCATTTATATTACTGTATTGTGTAGTTACTAATAAATATTATTAGTTAATAGCAATACTGGACTCCAAAGTGTTTTCCATTTCTGCTGGATCTTTAACCCATCACAGGGTACGTGACAGTGAGAATGTTGCAAATGTGGAAGATCCAAATAATGTTTAAACACAGTGCAGATTCAGATAAAAAGGAAACACTGCAATGCGCCGTAAAAGGTTTTGTGGTGACCACAGTTTTTTGTTGCTGAAGTGGATGGCATGGCATTTTAACACAACCCTTTGACTTTGCCTAAAATTTAAGGATTAGGAAAGAGAATAAATGGGCAGTCTAAAATCTCAGACTGTTCCTATTGTGTGGTTATTCAATGACAGCTACAAAAAAAACCACTTATTTTACATTTTTCAATCCTGCATTTGAGTTGGCTTTTAGCTTGGTTCAGCTGGGTCAAATCAGTCTGTAGCAATGCTGCCCTGCCAACTGTAATACTCCTGGCAATTCTTTAAAGACACTTAACAAAGTAAACAAAGCTGGCTGTTGCAGACTCTTCATCCATTTAAATTAGTCTCTCGTTACATAGATAATACGACCAGCACTGGGGTGAATGCAACACATTTATTCCCATTGTAACAAATGTATTTCATTGTTCCGCATCGTTTCATGCCAATTTGCATCATAATCACAAATTAAACTAATGGCATAAAGTTATGCCTGCCGCATAACAGAATAAGGAGGCTTAATTGGCAATTTACTGCCTTAACAAGAAAATTAAACTTGGAGGATTTTGAAAGGAAACAAAGTTTACATTTAGATCATAAATGTTGAATAAACAGTGATTTTGATGAAGGGTCAGCAGCTTATTTCCATCAATAGATGCGGCCTGACTTGCTGAGTTCCTCCAGCACTTTGTGCGCATTGCCCAATGTTGAATGCTCGGTGGAGTTCTCCATTTCATTTAGAATTGAAATTATGGTTGTACTTCTATCGATAGTAAGTTGATGACACAAGTTTATTAGTATTTCCTACTTTCATATCTGTCTCTTTTTCCATTAATACAATTTTCCTTCCTTTATTGTTCTTCATGCATCTAATTTGACTGAATCAAATTTAATGCTTCAAGGTAATAAAGTGTCAACAGTTTTGATGACAGATCTTTGATCTGAAATTAAAACTCTTCTTTAAACTTTCCATACATAAATTGGTTTATTATTGTTGCAGGCACGGGGTCTATTCAGATCATTTCATTAAAACAGTGCATTGAGGTAGTACAATGTAAAACAATAGTAGAGAATAAAATTATTACAGTTACAGTAAGTGCAAGACAGATAAACAATAAGAGGCAAAATAGATTGTGAGGTCAAGAGTCCATCTTATCATATGAATGAACTATTTAATAGTCATATAACAGCGGGGTAGAAGCTGTCCTTGAGCTTGGTGGTACATGCTGTCAGGCGCTTGCATCATCTGTCCAGTGGGATTGTGGAGTTTCTGATTACGTTGACTGCAAGGCTGCATTAAGTGTAGACAGAATTGCCAAACCTAACATTTTTCTACAATTTTCAAATTTCCATGAACTGCAGTATTTTGCTTTTTGACTGAATTTCTATCTCACAGATTCCCGCCTTTTGCAAAACTCACCTCATCTTTAATCTGGAGATTCTACAAAGGAGCAATAATTCATACCACCAGCTTACTGCAGTTGTGCCTTTGTGTGTGTGTATATATATGCCTTTATATACATACATACACACACATATACACACAGTGCCTATAAAAAGAATTCACCTACCCCCACAACATTAAATCACAGTGGATTTAATTTGGCTTTTTTAACATTGATCAACAGAAAAAGAATCTTCCATGTCAAAGTGAAACCAGATCTCTACCAAGTGATTTAAATGAATTACAAATATAAAACCCAAAATAACTGATTGCATAGGTATTCTCCCAGTATTCACTGCACCCTGCCCCCAGTTACTATGACATACCAAATCATCACTGGTGCTGCCAATTGGATTTAGAAGTCACATAATTAGTTAAATGGAGATCTGTTTTTGGAGACCTGTGTGCAGTCAAGGTGTTTCAACTGATTGCAGTAAAAATACACCTGTATCTGGAAGGTCCAACTGCTGAAGAGCCAGTATCCTGGCAAAAACTACACCATGAAGTTAAAGGAATACTTAAAGCATCTCTGCGTAAAGGTTATTGAAAAGCACAAGTTAGGAACATTTCCAAGCCACTGAGTAACCCTTGGGAAACAGTTAAGTCATCAAGAAATGGAAAGAATATGGTACAGCTGTAAATTTGCCAAGAGCAAGCTGTCCTCAAAAACTGAGTGACCGTGCAAGAAGGGGACTAGTGAGGGAGGCCACCAAGAGACCTATGACAACTCTGGAGGAGTTACAGGCTTCAGGGCTGATAAGAGAGAGGCTATGCATACAACTTTTGCCCAGGTGCTTCACCAGTCACAGCTTTAGGAGAGAATTGCAAAGGGAAAGCCACGGTTGAAATCAAAACTTCACATGAAATATCGGCTAGAGTTGCTAGAAGGCATGTGGAAGACTCTGAAGTCAATGGAAGAAGGTTCTATGGTCTGACGAAACGAAATTGAGCTTGTTGGCGATCAGACTAAATGCTCTGTTTGGTGTAAGCCAAACACTGCACATCATCAAAAACACACCATCCCTACCGTGAAGCATGGTGGTGACTGCATCATGCTGTGGGGATGCTTCACTTCAGCAGGCCCTGTGAAGGTAGAAGGTAAAATGAATGCAGTAAATCCTGGAGGAAAACCTGATGCAGTCTACAAAAGAACTGCGGCTTGGGAGAGGATTATTTTTCCAGCAAGACAATGAGCACAAGCATAAAGCTAAAGCTACACAAGAATGGCTTAAAAACAACAAAGTTAATGTCCTGGAGTAGCTAAGTCAGAGTCCAGGCCACAATCCAATTGAGAATTTGTGGCTGGACTTGAAAAGGGCTGTTCACTCATGATCCCCATGTAATCTGACAGAGCTTGAACAGTTTTCTAAAGAAGAATGGGGAAAAATTGCAGAGTCCAGATGTAAAAGCTGATAGAAACCTATCCATACTGACTCAAGGCTGTAATTGCTGCCAAAGGTGCATCTACTAAATACTGACTTGAAGGGGGTGAGTAACTATGCAATCAATTATTTCATGTTTAATAATTGAAATAAATTTAGACCATGTAAGAGTCCTTTCTGTTGATTAGTGTCAAGAAAGCCAAATTAAATTCACTGTAATCTAATGCTGGAAAATAATAAAACACTGTCATCAAAGTAAACAGAAGCACTTAACACGTCAACTCTCCAAGCCCACTATGGTTTTGTCTAGCTTTAAACCTGCTCTTTAATCTACTGAATTGGATGAAAATAGAGTATCAATTCAGAGACAACCAAACAAATTATACCTTGACAGACTTCTATACATGGACGACTTAACATTATATGCTCCATCAATAAAGCTAAAGGTATTAATTCAAATTGTGGAAATATTTTCTAAAGATATAAAAATTAATTTCGGACTAGATAAGTGCAGAACATTAATCATAAAGAAAAGAGCTAAAGAGCTAGTTGAGTATAAGTGCGGCAGGATACAATATCGTGGTGGCAAAACTAATCCAAAGTCAAAAGCCTTGCATGACACACCCTCAGCTCCAATGAAATGATTGTTCTAAAGAGTCAAATCCATCATTAGATCCTTTATTAGCAATTAGGAAACATACAATCTTGATGCAACATTAAGTGGTTAGCAAAGATATCCCAAGCTACAAACTGCCACAAATAAGCAAAGTTATGTAACTTATTCCTTTCAATTTCACCACACCCCCACGAATGTGACTAGTTACCATAATAAACAAACAACACAGAATACAAAGCAAGTAAAAAGCAGATACATGGCTCCTACAAATATGAAACATACGAGTATTTGGGATATCAACAAGCAAAGAAATATAGTGTGATATGATAAAGGGAAACTTTCAACGGAATTTACGTCAATGCTTATGATAACCTGTCAAACAGAGCTCAATAGTGAAAATATAACAAAGGGTTTCCCTATGCCCATATTAACGCACACTATTTTTGTCTAAAACTGATCTGGAAAATTTACAAAGAAAAATAATGATATATTTAAGCAATTCTGATAAGTAGTACATAGGCGGGAGGAGAAGATGGCGGCGCACATGCGCATGCGCAGCCCTCCAGTGAAAAATGATATCGTATCTGTTAAATAAGGCCGTGGACAATTCTGATTTGATGGAGAATGGACATGAAAGCACAGAGGAATATCTGGAGAAATTTCTGAAACACCCGTTTGTTGCTGTTGTTACTGTGTGGTTGGGAATCTTTCGGAGGGTAGGCCTCAAAATCCCCAGCCTTGCCTGCTTTTGGCGACCGAGAAGGAGGTCGAGTCATTCAGACAGAGATGGCGCACAGTACTCGGTGTCGGAGAGCTGATCAGAGCTTGAAGTTTTCGGATGACTCAGAGTCGGATTGTGGTCGGCATGGCAGGGAGAGTTCTTCCTTCTCCCGTCTGCGTGAGATGTGGGACATTTGAGAAACTTTGAACTTTACTGTGCTCACGGACTTCTTCATCAAGTTATGGTATTGTTACACTGTTTGTAACTATATGTTATAATTATGTGGTTCTGTCAGTATCTTTTAGTCTTGGTTTGTCCTGTGTTTTGTGATATCACACCGGAGGAAATAATGTATCATTTCTTAATGCATGCATTACTAAATGACAATAATCATACCACTAAACTTAAATGAAAACGCAACCAAGAAAAATAAAGAAATTATTACTATGGAAGAAAAAGTTAAACAATGAAAGAGCATGAACCTCCATGGAAGACATCTCCATGATCTGAGCAGACTAGATGTCGATAAGGAAATGTCAAATGTTTAGCTCCAAGTTGGAGACCTCTTCCAAGTAACATAGGGGTTCCTTATGGCAATACAGGCTCAGGTAGTTAACACATTAAAAAAGTTATCAGAAATGCATAATTAAAGACCAACAAATTCAAAACAATAAATGCAGAAAATACCAAGAGAAACCAGAAACCTTCTCCTTGGTAAATACTAAAGTGCTCGTTAAGTACCTCAGCCACATCCCTCGCATTGAAGCAAATGTTATTCCCTTTATCCTTGAGTGGAACCACCCTCTCCCTAGTTATCCTTTTGCTCTTGATGTATATAGAGAATGCCTTGGGATTCTCTTTTATCCTACTTGCCAAGGACTTTACATGGCTTTTCATGGCTTTCCTAACTCTCTTCTTGAGTTCTTTTCTGGTTTCTTTATAATCCTCAAGGGCTCTTTTTAACTCTAGCTTCTTAAGCTTTACATTCTTTTCCTTTTACGTCTTGACTAAGTTCTTCATCTCTCCTGTCATCCAAGGTTCTCTTACCTTGCCATCCTTGACCTTCCATCTGATTGGAACATTCCTGTCCTGTACTCATTGCAGTTGGTCTTTAAACACCCATGGCATGTCAGATGTGGATTGCCCAAAAACAGCCATTCCCAATTAATTCTCCATTGTTCCTGCCAAAAGCTTTCATAATTTTCCCTGCTCCAACTTAATACTTTCTCACAATGCTGATGCTTATCCTTATCTATACCAATCTTAAACAATGTGTCTGCTATGCAAAAGTGACAACTTTTCTCCAATCCCAGTTATCAAACCCTGGTTTTGGTACTCATGCTCCACTACCTTTGGACAAACAAGTGGCCAAGGTTGAAGCACAAGAATCCTTCAAAATGAAAGTACCTGTTAACTTGCACTGAGTTCTAGGCCATACTGTCTGCTGAAAGTTCAACCAAATAAGCAGGCATTACTTTTGTGGTTTCTAACATCTGAACTTTTCCATCAGGTTCCATCTGTTTCACCAATGAAGTTTATTATCCTGTGGTTTTAAATGCTACTGCCAATTGAAACTGGTGATTCCACACTGACAAAGTCATAAAGCACTACAGCACAGAAACAGGTCCTTCAGCCCATCTAGTCCATGCCAACCTAGTCCCATCAACCTGCATATGGACCATAATTCATGTACTTATCCAAACTTGGCTTAAATATTGAAATCAAACCTGCATCTACCACTTCTTCTGGCAACTCATTCCACCCTCTGAGTGAAGAGGTCCCCCCTGAGGTTCCACTAAAATATTTCACTTTTCACCCTTAACCCGTGGCCTCCAGTTCTAGCTTCACTCAACCTCAGCGGGAAAAGTCTGCTTGCATTAACCTATCTATACCCCTGGAAAGGATCAAAGATCAACTTTATTCAGCAGATACATTTACAGGCATTAGGAATTTATCATGGTTGTGTTGGTGTGATATGCAACAACACTATTCTTAAAAAATACTCTCAATTACAGGGCTTTGAAATGAAGCTGTTCAAGTCTAGTTAAAAGATATGACCCAATATTTGAGAGAAACTACTTGGTAATAACATCAGGATTCCCTTGATATTCTATATACAATTCATTTTTCTGAAAGGACAAACTGTTCAGTGCCTATACAGACACACCTGGAAGCACAGAAAGAACAGAGTTTAAAATCAATTAATTTAGCTTACAGGATCTCTCAGGAATCTAGAGGGTTTCACATCTGTTCATTCCGATGCACTCCTAAGTAAGCTAGGTCTTTCTGCTATTGCATCCTTCCCAGCTCGGTGTTCAGCCAAGAATGTGTGTTAGCTGCACGAATGTTGAACCTTTGGACAATGGCCAGTGGCGGATAAGCAGACAGAGACCAAGACCCGACTTGATTTTTAACATGCTACATAACTGATTGGCTCATTTGTATGCTTACAGACGGCTCTATGCCTCAAGTGACACTGCTCAGACTTTGAAATTACTGAAGTGCCAATTAAACAAATTAGATTCCACAGGACCTTTGCCACTTTCCATGGGATTCCATTTCCCCTAGCCATACAATAACAATATTAATTGTAATAAATAAAAACAAATAATATATAATAAATAATGACAAAAGCAAATAAATAATTAACAATTGAACAGGGAAATAATTCATAAAATCCGGCCCAAGACCATTATCCAACAGAATTTGAAAACAAGTTGTATAAGGAGCAATCAAACAAAAACAAAATTTGACCAAAAGACAGGAGCAATCTACCAACTGTAATTGGGACCATCAACTCTGGACAGGTAGGGGGAAGAAGCCAGTACAAGAAGGTGGAAGGAAGAGAAGGAGTACAAGCTGGAGGGTGATAGGTGAAGATAGATGAGGGGAGTGAAGTGAGAAACTGTAATCGTGGGAGGTGATAGGGAGAACCTGATAGGAGAGGGCAGTGGACCATGGGGGAAATGGAAGGATAAAGGGCACAAGGGTCAGGTAAGGAGAAGAGAAAGAGTAAGAGGTCAGTCAGAATGGGGAATGGGAAAGGAGAGAGAAATTACCAGGCATTATAGAAATTGATGTTCATGCTATCAGGTTGGAAACTACTCAGATCAAATATGAGCTGTTGCTCCTCCAAACTGAAAGTAACTTCATTGTGGCAGAAGAAGAGGTCATATGGACTGACCTGTCAAAATGGGAATGGGGATTGGAACTAAAATGGTTGACCACTGGGAAATCCTGCTTATTGCAGATGGAGCAAAGGAGTTCGACAAAGCTTATATACATTTCCTATAAAAAGTATTCACCCTCCCCACTCCCTTGGAAGTATTCATTATTTATTGTTTTGCATCAGTGAATCACAGTGGATTTAATTTGGCTTTTTTGACACTGATCAACAGCAAAAAGACTTTTGATTCAAAGTGAAAACAGATCTCTACAAAGTAATCTAAATCTAAATTACAAATATAAAACAAAAATAATGGATTCACCCCTTTCACGTCAGTATTTAGTTATTGTACCTTTGACAACAATTATAACTTTGAGTAGATAGGTCTCTATCAGCATTGCACATCTGGACACTGGAATTTTTCCCCATTCTTTTTTTATAAAACTGCTCAAGCTCTGTCAGATTGCATGGGGATCATGAGTGAACAACCCTTTTCAAGTCCAGCCATAAATTCCCAATTGGATTGAAGTCTGGACTCTGAATTGGCTGCTCCAGGACATTAACTTTATTGTTTTTAAGCCATTCCTGTGTAGCTTTGGCTTTATGCTTGGAGTCCTTGTCTTGCTGGAAAACAAATCTTCTCCCAAGTTGCAGTGCTCTTGCAGACTGCATCTGTTTTTCCTCCTGGATTTCCCTGTATTTTGCTGCATTCATTTTACCCTCTACCTTCACAAGCCTTCCAGGGCCTGCTGCAGTTAGGCATCCTCATAGCACAATGCAGCCGCCACCATGCTTCACCATGGTGCGTTTTTGATGATGTGCTGTGTCTGGCTTGCACCAAACATAGCATTTAGTCTGATGTCCAAAAAGCTCAATTTTGGTTTCATCAGACCATAGAACCTTCTTTCAGCTGACTTTGGAATCTCCCACATGCCTTCTGGCAAACTCTAGCTGAGATTTCACGTATTTTTCAATAGTGGCTTTGTCTTTGCTACTCTTCCATAAAGGTGTCACTGGTGAAGAATCCAAGTAACAGTTGTATGCACAGTCTCTCCCAGCTCAGCCATGGAAGCTTGGTCAGTGGTGCTACAAAGTTTGTGAACCTGTAGAATTTTCTCTATTTCTGCATAAACGACCAAAAATGTGATCAGATCTTCATGCCAGTCATAAAACTAGATAAAGAGAACCCAATTAAATAAATAACATAAACAACATTTACGGGATTACTGCCTGTGCCACGTGACAGTGAGTATAGGAATAATGAGGTGGAGGATAAATGCATGGCTGAGGGATTGGAGCAGGGGGCAGGGATTCAGATTTCTGGATTATTCAGACCTCTTTTGGGGCAAGAGTGACCTGTACAAGAAGGACGGGTTGCACTTGAATCCCAGGGGGACTAATACCCTGGCGGGAAGGTTTGCTAAGGCTACTGGGGAGAGTTTAAACTAGAACTGCTGGGGGGTGGGAACCAAACTGAAGAGACGGAGGAAGAGGCGGTTGGCTCACAAATAGAGAAAGTGATAGAGAAGGGACTCGCTCAGACCGATAGTTTGAAATGTGTCTATTTTAATGCAAGGAGAATTATGAACAAAGTGGATGAGCTTACAGCGGGGATCAGTACTTGGAGCTATGATGTGGTGACCATTGCAGAGACTTGGGTGGTTCAGGAGCAGGAATGGTTACTTTAAGTGCCAGGCTTTAGATGTTTCAGAAAGGGCAGGGAGGGAGGCAGAAGAGGTGGGGGTGTGGCACTGTTGGTCAGAGATAGTGTCATGGCAGCAGAAAAGGAGGAAGTCATGGAGGGATTGTTTACAGAATCTCTGTGGGTGGAAGTTAGGAACAGGAAGGGGTCAATAACTCTACTGGGTGTTTTTTATAGACCACCCAATAGTAACAGGGACATCAAGGAGCAGATAGGGAGACAGATTCTGGAAGGATATAATAATAACAGGGTTGTCATGGTTGGAGATTTTAATTTTCCAAATATCGATTGGCATGTCCCTTCAGCGAGGGGTTTAGATAGGGTGGAGTTTGTTAGGTGTGTTCAAGAAGGTTTCTTGACACAATATGTAGATAAGCCTACAAGAGGAGAGGCTGTACTTGATCTGGTATTGGGAAATGAACCTGGTCAAGTGTCAGGTCTCTCAGTGGGAGAGCATTTTGGAGATAGTGATCACAATTCTATCTCCTTTACCATAGCATTGGAGAGGGATAGGAACAGACAAGTTAGGAAAGTGTTTAATTGGAGTAAGGGGAAATACGAGGCTATCAGGCAGGAACTTGGAAGCATAAATTGGGAACAGATTGGGAATCTATGGACGAAATGTGGCAAATGTTCAGGGGATATTTGCGTGGAGTTCTGCATAGGTATGTTCCAATGAAACAGGGAACGGATGGTAGGGTACAGGAACCGTGGTGTACAAAGGCTGCTGTAAATCTAGTCAAGAAGAAAAGAAGATCTTATGAAAGATTCAAAAAACTAAGATATAATAGAGATCTAGAAGATTATAAGGCTAGCATGAAGGAGCTTAAGAAAGAAATTTGGAGAGCCAGAAGGACCATAAAGAGGCCTTGGTGGACAGGATTAAGGAAAACTCCCAAGGCATTCGACAAGTATGTGAAGAGCAAGAGGATAAGATGTGAGAGAATAGGACCAATCAAGTGTAACAGTGAAAAAGTGTGTATAGAACCGGAGAAGATAGCAGAGGTACTTAATGAATACCTTGCTTCAGTAATCACTACAGAAAAGGATCTTGGCAATTATAGAGATGACTTACAGCAGACTGAAAAGCTTGAGCATGTAGATATTAAGAAGACGTGCTGGAGCTTTTGGAAAGCATCAAGTTGGATAAGTCACCAGGACAGGATGAGATGTACCCCAGATTACTGTGGGAGGCGAGGGAGGAGATTGCTGTTCCTCTGGCAATGATCTTTGCATCATCAATGAGGATGGAAGAGGTTCTGGAGGACTGAAGGGTTGCAGCTGTTTCATTATTCAAGAAGGGGAGTAGAGATAGCCCAGGAAACTATAGACCAATGAGTCTTACTTCAGTGGTTGGTAAGTTGATGGAGAAGATCCTGAGAGGCAGGATTTATGAACATTTGGAGAGGCATAATATGATTAGGAATAGTCAGCATGGCTTTGTCAAAGGCTGGTCGTACCTTACGTGCCTGATTAAATTTTTTGAGGATGTGACTAAACATATTGATAAAGGTAGAGCAGTAGATGTAGTGTATATGGATTTCTGAAAGGCATTTGACAAGGTACTCCATGCAAGGTTTATTGAGAAAGTAAGGAGGTATAGGATCCAAGGGAACATTGCTTTATGGATCCAGAACTGGCTTGCCCACAGAAGACAAAGACTGGTTGTAGACGGGTCATATTCTGCATGGAGGTCGGTGACCAGTGGTGTGCCTCAGGGATCTGTTCTGGGACCCCGACTCTTCATGATTTTTATAAATGACCTGGATGAGGAAGTGGAGGATGGGTTAGTAAATCTGCTGATGACACAAAGGTTGGGGGTGTTGTGGATAGTGTGGAGGGCTGTCAGAGGTTACAGCGGGACATTGATAGGATGCAAAACTGGGCTGAGAAGTAACAGATGGAGTTCAACCCAGGTAAGTATGAGGTAGTTTATTTTGATAGGACAAATATGATGGCAGAATATATTATTAATAGTAAGACTCTTGGCAGCATGGAGGATCACAGGGATCTTGGGAGTCCAAGTCCATAGGACACTCAAAGCTGCTGCACAGGTTGACTCTGTGGTTAAGAAAGCATATGGTGCATTGGTCTTCATCAATTGTGGGATTGAATTTAGGAGCCGAGAGGTAATGTTGCAGCTATATAGGACCCTGGTCAGACCCCACTTGGAGTACTGTGCTCAGTTCTGGTCGCCTCACTACAGGAAGGATGTGGAAGCCATAGAAAGGGTGCAGAGGAGATTTACAAGGATGTTGCCTGGATTGGGGAGCATGCCTTATGAGAATAGGTTGAGTGAACTCAGCCTTTTCTCCTTGGAGTGACGGAGGATGAGAGGTGACCTGATAGAGGTGTACAAGATGAGAGGCATTGATC
Organism: Mobula birostris; assembly: GCF_030028105.1. Classification (NCBI taxonomy): domain Eukaryota; kingdom Metazoa; phylum Chordata; class Chondrichthyes; order Myliobatiformes; family Myliobatidae; genus Mobula; species Mobula birostris. The sequence goes on from NC_092377.1 coordinate 103,039,761, forward strand.
ATGTGGATAGTCAGAGGCTTTATCCCAGGGCTGAAATGGCTAGCACAAGAGGGCACAGTTTTAAGGTGCTTGGAAGTAGGTACAGAGGAGATGTAAGGGGTAAGTTTTTTTTACGCAGAGGGTGGTGAGTGCGTGGAATGGGCTGCCGGCAACAGTGGTGGAGACAGGTCTTCTAAGAGGCTTATGGACAGGTACACAAAGCTCAGGAAAATAGAGGGCTATGGATACCCCCAGGTAATTTCTTAGATAAGGACATGTTCAGCACAGCTTTGTGGGCCGAAGGGCCTGTATTGTGCTGTAGGTTTTCTGTGTCTCTATGTTTCTATTTAACTTATCGAGGAAAATAATCCAATGTTACATGTATTTGTTGGAAAAAATATATGAACCTTTGCTTTCAGCAACTGGTGTGACCCCCTTGCACAGCAACAACTTCAGCTAATTGTTTCCGGTAACTGTTGATTCAGTCCTGCCCATTGGGCTGGAGGAATTTTAGGCCATTCCTCCTTACAAAACTGCTTCAAGACTGGGATATCGATGGGCTTCCTTGCATGAACTGCTTGCTTCAGGTCCTTCCACAACACTTCTATAGGATTAAGGTCAGGACATTGACTCGGCCATTCCAAAACACAAATTTTCTTTTTAAACCATTCTGTTGTTGATTTCCTCTTGCCTTTCGGATTATTGTCTTGTTGCATTATCCAACTTCTATTAAGCTTCAGGTGACCTGACTGCTACCCTGTCATTCTCCTGTAAAATGTCTTGATACAATTTCGAATTCATTGTCCCATCAGCGATTGTAAGCTATCTAGGCCCTGATGCAGCAAAGCAGTCCTGAAACCATGATGCTCCTTCCTCCATGCTTCAAAGTTAGGATGAGGTGTTGGTGTGCAGTGCCCTTTTCCCTTCAAACGTAGCAATGTGCATTTCTGCTAAAAAGTTCAACTTTTGTCTCACCTGTCCACAGAACGCTGTCCTACAAGTGTTGTGGGACATCTTGGTGGTCTTATGCAAACTTGAGACATGCAGCAATGTTTTTTTTTGAAGTGCAGTGGCTTCCTCCGTGGTGTCCTTGCGTGAACACCATTCTTGTTCAATGTTTTTCTTACAGTGGACACATGAACAGAAAAGTTAACAAGTTCTAGAGATTTCTGCTGGTCATTTGCTGCTACCCTTGATTTCTTTTTTACCTCTTTCAGCATTGCACATTGTGCTCTTGGTGTGACCTTTGCAAGATGCTGACTCCTAGGGAGAGTAACAACAGTACTGAGTTTCCTCCATTTGTAGACAATTTTTCTCCCTGTTGGACTGATGAAGCCTTTTCCAGCTTCATGTGTTTCTACAATTCTCTTCTAAAGTCCTCTGAAAGTTGTTTTGATCAAGGCATGACGCGCATGAATGGCTCTTTCTTGAGAAGAACCTGCTCTGTCAGTAACCTGACTTAGTGTCTTTTTTATGAGTCTGCAACTAATATCTCCAATCTCATCTGATTGATTGGATCACCTGACTCTAAATAGCTTTTTTAAAAGGTATCATCTCAGAAGTTTATACGTCTTCCAGCAAATATACGTAATATCGGATTGTTTTTCTCAATAAATAAATGAACAAGTATAACGTTTTTTGTGTTATCTATTTAATTGGGTTCTCTTTATCTAGTTTTAGAACTTACAAGAATATCTGATCACACTTTAAGTCGTATTTATGCAGAAATAGAGAAATTCTACAGGGTTCTCAAAACTTTCTAGCACCACTGTAACTCCTCCATCGGTCTCTTGGTGGCCTCCCTCACTAGTCCCCTTCTTGCATGGTCACTCAGTTTTTGAAGACAGCCTGGTCTAGGCAGATCTACATCTCATCCATATTGTTTCCTTTCTTGATGGTTGACTTAAATGTACTCCAAGGGATATTTAGTGACTTAGAAATTTTCTTGTATCCATTTCCTGACTTATGCTTCTCCATAACCTTTTTGCGGAGTTGCTTGGAACATTTTTTTTTGTCTTCATGGTGTAGTTTTTGCCAGGATACAGACTCACCAGCAATTAGACTTTCTAGATACAGGTGAATTTTTACTACAATCAATTGAGACACCTTGACCACACAAAGGTCTCCAAAAAACAGATCTCCATTGAACTAATTATGTGACTTCTAAAACCAATTGGCTGCACCAGTGATGATTTGCGCTGAGGGATACTTCTGCAACTATTTTGTGTTTTATATTTGTAATTAATTTAGGTCACATGTAGAGATCTGTTTTCACTGTTGATCTATGTCAAAAAAGCTAAATTAAATCCACTGTGATTCAATGTTGTAAAATAATAAAACATGAAAACTTCTGGGGGGGGGGTGTGAATACTTTTTATAGACACCATACATACACCTAGAACAGTGTTCCTGTACACCCTTTAATATTATTTACATTGCCTCTCCTTTATTCTTCCTACAAAAAATGAACCACTCTGTTAAAGTTCATCCATCATTGTCCATCACTGGTTAGGACCTGCCATGATCCCATTAATTTGCACATATCTCAAACTGCTGGCCCCCAAGGATCTAAAAATGTGATGCAATGGTGTGAGCACTAACTCTTCCAAATTTTCATGTGAGTAGTTAAACAGTAGAGCAGTTTGGCATTCTTGGGTTGAATTGCCAAAATCAGGAAATCATAAAGGTTGCAACTGAACATTATTTACACTGTATCAGCCAGTGCTAACGTATGCACATCATGAGTATAAATATAATCACAGTTATAGATCTTTAAATATTTGGTTAGATCATGCTTGGGAGTATTGTGTTGAATTCGGGTTGCTTCATTATAGGAAGGATTAAAACATAGACCAATAGACAAAGGAGCAGAATTACGTCATTCTGCCCATCAAGTCTGCTCTGTCATTCCATAATGGCTCATTTATTATCCTTCTCTTGCCTTTTCCCTGTAACCTTTGACACCCTTACTAAACAAGAACCTCCACTTTAAAAAAAGCCCAATGACCTGGCCTCCTCAGCCACTCGTGACAATAAATCCCACAGATACACCACCCGCTGGCTAAAGAAATTCCTCCTCATCTCTGTCCTAAAAGGATGTGGAAGTCTTAAAAGAGGGTGCAGATGAGATTTATCAGGATACTGCCTGGATTGGAGACCATGCCTTATGAAGAAAGGTTGAACGAGGTAGAGCTTTTCTCTTTGGAGCAAAGGAGGATGGGAGGCAACTTGACAGAGGTGTACAAGATGATAAGAGGCACAGGTGGAGTGGCCAGCCAGCACTTTTTTTTTCCCAGAGCAGCAATGGCTAATACCAGAGGGCATACTTTCAAGGTGAATGGAAGAAAATTTAGGAGAGATGTCAAAGGTAGGTTTTACATGGAAAGAGGTAAGTGCCAGAAATGCATTGCTAGGGATGCTGATACATTAGGGACATTTAAGAGACTCTTAGATGGACAAATTTGCAGACAATACAAAGATAGGTGCAGGAACAGGTAGTATTGAGGAAGCAGGAAGTCTGCAGAAGTACTTAACTGATTAGGAAAATGGGCAAGGATGCATTTTAGTAGACGGAATTAAAATACAGACTATTTTTAAAATGGGAAACAAATTCAAGGTGCAAAGGGATTTGGGAGTACTCGTGCAGGATTTCCCTAAAGGTTAACTTGCAGGTTGAGTCAGTGGTAAGGAAGGCAAATGCAAAATTACCGTTCATTTCGAGAGGACTAGAATATAAAAACAACGATGTAATGCTGAGGCTTTCTAAGACATTTTTCAAATGGATGGGTTATGAGCTATGCAGGAGGGAAGAGCTAAATTGAACATGGAATAAGTTAAAAGGACAGCACAACATCATGGACCAAAGGGCCCTTTGTTTGCTGTACTGTTCTACATTCTGTGTTCAATACTCCTACCATTGTGCCTCACTATTAGTATCGGCATCTGAAAGGCTCATTATATTCCTCTGGCTGATTGCTTCAAAGGAAACCATGGCATTCTGTATGGCCTGGTTCCACAAGCATATTAATTATGCTCCTAACACAATATTTTGTTTGTTGGAGCCAAATTCTTCTAAGCATAATTATCAAGGTTAACTACGTAACTGCTACATACTAAATTAAACTGCTGACCTTTGCAGAACCTAGTCTTTCAGATATTTGGTGACAAGCCTGGAATGTTCAGTCTTAAAATCTGTCTTCCTAAAATGGTCAGCTTGGTAAATTACATAAACTACCTGACTAGTATATCAAATATCATTTAGAGTTTTTAAGGGGTGGCAGAGGTGTGTAGTAAATTAATCTGACGATTGGGATTGAAGTGTCTGCTTAGATAAAAACCCTGCAAAGAATAACGCCAGATTATTTTCTGTTTCTTTTCAGGTAAAATGAGTCATGCGCACTGCCTTTGCAAGTGCAAGGAAAGTTCTGACATTGCAGACAACATTCCAGCTACAAGATGGGACTTTGGCATTTGGGTGGGCGGTGGGAAAGGGAGTGTGTAGAACAGTCTGCTGCTGGAAGTTTTATAAGCTGTCAGTAACCCAAGACGGTAGTCAGGCTGAATCATGTAAGGTTTTGAGGAAACTTGATAGAGAAGTTGCTGAAATGTTTTCTCTCATAGCGAAACATCCCCCAAGCCATCACCCCACCACCATTATATATGCATCAGCCACTCACTTCCACAGCACCTCAGAACCCTTTGTCACCCTACGCACTGCCACCTTATACTTACACTCCACGCCTCAGACCTACACTAACAACATCACTGTCCAACTGTGTTTTCTAATGTCCAGTTGCTATCTAAGGAGTTCCTAGAGTCACTTTATGTGCATATGATCAGTCAATGCATATAAGCTGATCTTATGTATATACAGCCACACTCAGTTTTATTGAAGTGCTTTTATATTTATAGTTACTGTGTTTTTCAATGTGTTCTTTATGCTTATTGTGTTATTTTATGCTGCACCAGTTCCACTTTGCACTGGTGTACTGATGAATGACAATAAAGAGTCTTGAATCTTGAAGAACCAGGGTGCATAGCATTAGAAAGTGGAGATCAGGAGCAATTTCTTATCTCATAGATCATTAGAATTATTTTACTCAGATAGTTATAGAGGCTGAGAAAAAATGTATTTAAGACTCAGATAGATAGATTTTTATCAACCTTGGATTGTCTTAGGATGTCAAGAAACTGAGCATCTCCATGAGAGAAATTAATTGCCGTTAACAATAATTGAATATACTTGAGGAGTGACTTGATAGAGGTGTTTGATAAGGGCATGGAACACCCTGTCAGGGGTGGTGCTCAAGACAGATACATGTGGGATAGTTAAGAGACTCTAAGATAGGCACAGGGATGAAAGAAAAATGGAGGGCTGTGTACGAGGGAAGGCTAGATGGATCCAAGAGTAGGTTAAAAGATCGGCATAACATTGTGCACTGAAGGGTAACTTCCAACATTTCTTTGTTTCCAAGTCTTATTGAGTAATGTATTTCCTCAATGTTATTGGATTGATATTGAATATTCTGGCAACACTTTAACCCTCAGGAACAAGAGATTTACTGGAACGCTTTAAAGTGTGAATGGCTTGTATGTTTTAATTGCGTAAAATATGGCCACACGTGAGTTCACGTGTGTGTGTGTGTGTATGAGAGAGAGAGATAGAGAAAGAGATAGACAGATAGATAGATAGATAGACAGATAGACAGATATGTTTTAAGAGACTGTGCCCTTAAGAGATTGCATCAATGTATTAAAATGTTGGGGACCCCCACCAAGCAGTTCTTTTTCTCTCCTTGGTTCTTTGAAAAATGTGTAAAAGTTTTTTTGTGTTGGGATATAACTGTTCTAAGTTTTGCAGTTATTTGCTGAAGGTAATCAAGGTAAAACAATGCAAGCATTGATTTTTGTGTTTCGTCTTGTTTATGTTTTCGTTATTTTCCATGGAATTGATCTTAGAGAAACTCAGATTCCACGCTGGACAGGGGTAATCTGGGTTAGAAATGAAATTTGTGCATCTCCTTTCCGGATATGAGGTGCTCACATTTCAAAGGAAAATGAGCATTCAGGGAAATTGTTCATTGGGGGACAGTTACATTTGGAAGTATGGAGGGCTGTCAGAGGTCACAGCGGGACACTGATAGGATGTAAAACTGGGCTGAGAAATGGCAGATGGAGTTCAACCCAGATAAGTGTGAGGTGGTTCATTTTGGTAGGCCAAATATGATAGTGGAATATAGTATTAATGTTAAGACTCTTTGGCAGTCTGGAGGATCAGAGGGATCTTGGGGTCAGAGTCCACAGGACACCCAAAGCAGCTGAGCAGGTTGACTCTGTGGTTAAGGCAGCATATGGTGCATTAGCCTTCATTAACCATGGGATTGAGTTTAAGAGCCAAGAGGTAATGTTACAGCTACATAGGACCATGGTCAGACCCTACTTGGAGTACTGTGCTCAGTTCTGGTCACCTCACTACAGAAAAGATATGGAAACTATAGAAAGGGTGCAGAGGAGATTTACAAGGATGTTGCCTGGATTGGGGAGCATGCCTTACGAGAATAGGTTGAGTAAACTTGGCCTTTTCTCCTTGGAGCGACGGAGGATGAGAAGTGACCTGACAGAGGTGTATAAGATAATGAGAGGCATTGATTATGTGGATAGTCAGATGCTTCTTCCCAGGGCTGAAATGTGGGCCGAAGGACCTGTATTGTCTGTAGTTTTTTTCTACATTTGTATGAAATCAGGAGGCAGAAGGAACAGCAGATTAAACATAGAACATAGAATAGTACAGCACAGTACAGGCCCTTTGGCCCACAATGTTGTGCCAACCCTCAAACTCTGCCTCCCATATAACACCCCACCTTAAATTACTCCATATAATCTGTCTGGTAGTCTCTTAAATTTCACTAGTGTATCTGCCTCCACCACTGACTCAGGCAGTGCATTCCACGCACCAACCACTCTCTGAGTAAAAAACCTTCCTCTAACATTCCCCTTGAACTTTCCACCCCTTACCTTAAAGCCATGTACTCTTGTATTGAGCAGTGGTGCCCCGGGGAAGAGGCACTGGCTGTCCACTCTATCTATTCCTCTTAATATCTTGTATACGTCTATCATGTCTCCCCTCATCCTCCTTCTCTCCAAAGAGTAAAGCCCTAGCTCCCTTAATCTCTGATCATAATCCATACTCCCTAAACCAGGCAGCATCCTGGTAAATCTCTTCTGTACCCTTTCCAATGCTTCCACATCCTTACTATAGTGAGGCACCCAGAACTGGACACAGTACTCCAAGTGTGGCCTAACCAGAGTTTTATAGAGCTGCATCATTACCTCGCGACTCAAACTCTGTCCCTCAATTTATGAAAGTTAACACCTCATAAGATTTCTTAACTACACTACCTACCTGTGAGGCAACTTGCAGGGATCTGTGGACATGTACCCCCAGATCCCTCTGCTCCTCCACACTACCAAGTATCCTGCCATTTACTTTGTACTCTGCCTTCGAGTTTGTCCTTCCAAAGTGTACCACCTCACACTTCTCCGGGTTGTACGCCATCTTCCACTTCTCAGCCCAGTTCTGTATCCTATCAATGTCTCTCTGCAATCTTCAACAATCCACAGCACTATCCACAACACCACCAACTTTGTGCCACCTGCAAACTTGCCAACCCACCCTTCTACCCCCATATCCAGGTCGTTAATAAAAATCACGAAAAGTAAGAGGTCCCAGGACCCCAGTGTACACCCTCCACCACGACCCTCTGCTTTCTGCAGGCAAGCCAATTCTGAATCAACCTGGCCAAACTTCCTGGATCCCATGCCTTCTGATTTTCTGAATAAGCCTACCATGTGGAACCTTGTCAAATACCTTACTAAAATCCATGTAGATCACATCCACTGCACTATCCTCATCTATATGCCTGGTCACCTCCTCAAAGAACTCTATCAGGCTTGTTAGACATGATCTGCCCTTCACAAAGCCATGCTGACTGCCCCTGATCAGACCATGATTCTCTAAATGCCCAGAGATCCTATCTCTAAGAATCTTTTCCAACAGCTTCCCCACCACAGACGTAAGGCTCACTGATCTATAATTACCCGGACTATCCCTACTACCTCTTTTGAACGAGGGGACAACATTCGCCTCCCTCCAATCCTCCGGTACAATTCCCGTGGACAGCGAGGACATAAAGATCATAGCCAGAGGCTCAGCAGTCTCTTCCCTTGCCTCGTGGAGCAGCCTGGGGAACATTCCATCAGGCCCCGGGGACTTATCCGTCCGAATGTATTTTAACAACTCCAACACCTCCTCTCCCTTAATATCAACATGCTCCAGAACATCAACCTCACTCATATTGTCCTCACAGTCATCAAGTTCCCTCTCATTGGTGAATACCGAAGAGAAGTATTCATTGAGGACCTCGCTCACTTCCACAGTCTCCAGGCACATCTTCACACCTTTATATCTAATCGGTCCTACCTTCACTCTTGTCATCCTTTTGTTCTTTACCCTACTTGCCAAGGCCTTCTCATGCCCCCTTCTTGCTCCCCTCAGCCTCTTCTTAAGCTCCTTTCTTGCTACCCTATATTCCTCAATAGACCCATCTGATCCTTGCTTCCTAAACCTCATGTATGCTGCCTTCTTCCACCTGACTAGATTTTCCACCTCACTTGTTACCCATGGCTCGTTCACCCTACCATTCTTTATCTTCCTCACCAGGACAAATTTATCCCTAACATCCTGCAAGAGATCCCTAAACATCGACCACATGTCCGTAGTACATTTCCCTGCAAAAACATCATCCCAATTCATACCCACAAGTTCTAGCCTTATAGCCTCATAATGTGCCCTTCCCCAATTAAAAATTTTCCTGTCCTCTCTGATTCTATCCTTTTCCATGATAATGCTAAAGGCCAGGGAGCAGTGGTCACTGTCCCCCAGATGCTCACCCACTGAGCGATCTGTGACCTGACCCGGGTCATTACCTAATACTAGATCTAGTATGGCATTCCCCCTAGTCGGTCTGTCAAGATACTGGGACAGGAAACCATCCTGGACACACTTAACAAACTCTGCCCTGTCTAAACCATTGGAACTAATCAGGTGCCAATCAATATTAGGGAAGTTAAAGTCACCCATGATAACAACCCTGTTATTTTTGCACCTTTCCAAAATCTGCCTCCCAATCTGCTCCTCGGTATCTCTGCTGCTACCAGGGGGCCTATAGAATACTCCCAATAGAGTAACTGCTCCCTTCCTGTTCCTGACTTCCACCCATACTGACTCAAAAGAGGGTACTGCTACATTACCCACCCTTTCTGTAGCTGTAATAGTATCCCTGACCAGTAATGCCCCCTCATAACACACTGGAGGAACTCAGCAGGTCGGGCAGCATCCGTGGAAACGATCAGTCAACGTTTCAGGCCAGAACCCTTCGTCAGGACTGAAGAGGGAAGGGGCAGAAGCCCTATAAAGAAGGTGGTTGGTGGGTGGGGGGGGGGAGGGAGGATGGGAAGGAGGAGGCTGGTAAGTGCCAGGTGAAAAACCAGTAAAAGGAAAGATAAAGGGGTGGGGGTGGGGAAGTAGGGAGGGGATAGGCTGGAAAGGTGAAGAAGGAATAGGGGAAAGCACACTGGGCACACGTTCCCAGGAAGGAGACGTGGCTGTGGTAGTGGGTCTGAGTCAAGATTTGGTCAAAGAGACCTCCTCCCCTTTCCTCCCCCCTCTATATCCCTTTTAAAGCACTGAGATCCAGGAATATTGAGAATCCATTCCTGCCCTGGTGCCAGCCAAGTCTCTGTAATGGCCACTACATCATAATTCCATGTATGTATCCAAGCTCTCAGTTCATCACCTTTGTTCCTGATGCTTCTGGCAGTGAAGTACACGCACTTTAGCCCTTCTACCTTACTACCTTTACACCCTTTATTCTGCTTCTTTTTCCTCAAAGCCTCTTTATATGTTAGATCTGGCTTTACTCCATGCACTTCTTCCACTGCTCTATCGCTCCGTGTCCCATTCCCCTTGCAAATTAGTTTAAACCCTCCTGAACCATGCTCGCAAACCTACCTGCAAGGATATTGCTCCCCCTCAAGTTCAGGTGCAACCCATCCAATCTGTACAGGTCCCACCTTCCCCAGAAGAGATCCCAATGATCCAAAAATCTAAAACCCTGTCCCCTGCACCAACTCCTCAGCCACATATTCAACTGCCATCTCCTCCAATTCTTACCATCACTGTCACGTAGCACTGGCAGCAATCCTGAGAACACCACCCTTGAGGTCCTGTTCTTCAGCCTTCTGCCTAGTTCCCAAAACTCAAACTTCAGGACCTCATCCCTTTTCCTGCCTATGTTGTTAGTACCACTTCTGGTTGCTTTCCCTCTCGTACCAGGATGTCGTGCACCCGGTCAGAGACATCCCAGACCCTGGCACCCGGGAGGCAACAAACCATGCGGGTGTCCTTCTCACGTCCACAAAATCTCCTGTCTGCTCCCCTGACTATAGAGTCCCCAATGACGACAGCTCTCCTCTTTTCCGTCCCACCCTTCTGCACCACAGGGTTAGACTCAGCGCCAGAGACCTTGCCACCGTGGCTCACCCCTGGTTAGTCGTCCCTGCCAACAGTATCCAGAACGGTAAACTTATTATTCAGGGGAAAGGCTACAGGGGTGCTCTGCACCACCTGCCTACTCACCTTTGCTTTCCCCCCTCTGACAGTCACCCAATGACCTGCTCTGGCAGCCTAGGTGTGACTACCTCCCTGTAGCTCTCATCTACGACTGCCTCATTCTCCCTTATGAGTCGAAGGTCATCCAGCTGCTGCTCCAGGTTCCTTACACGGTCTTCCATATCGCCCAGCCGCATGCACCTCAGGCAGATATGACTCTGCAGGGGAGGGGAGTTCCCCCAAGACTGCCACATCTCACGTGAGAGGCACATCACCATCTCAGGAGGCATTGTAAAGCCTAACTGGAAGCAAGCTCATCTTCTGCCTCTTCTCGTCAAAGCCTCAAAGCTCCACTCCTTCACAGGCCCGCTCACTCACTGGCTGCTCCATTTGAGCTACCCCTCTATTTATTTGTTTGAGCTTTTCAAACTGCTTGGTCACCTGACCTCAATTGCCCAATCAGCTGCTTTCTGCTGAATCTGAGCTATTCAAATCTTGATTGTCTAATCAACTGCTTTCTGCTGAGCTGTTCAAATCTTGATTGACTTGATTGCACAGTCCAACTGCTCTATCAAGTGATGATTAGAATACATTAACCCACCTCATTTTTAAATCCAAAGTTTGCAGAGCCCTCTGAAATTATAAACAAAGTCAGTTTATAATCAGTATAGAGGGTACTGATTTCTCCAGATAAAAGTAGATGGTACCACATCACCCAGTTGACAGTGGTGGAGGAGAAACATGAATGTTATCACCATTGGCATGTAATAATTGATATACATCATTGTCCCAATTTTGGAGACTTGACAATCAATGTACATGGTAATCCCGATATGGAAGATATGAGATTAGAATCAGAATCAGAATCAGAATCCTTCATTATCGCCAAGTATGTGGACACATACAGGGAATTTGATGCCGGTTTCCCTGAGCTCTCGCTGTACAGAATCAAAAAGCAAGCAAAACAATAGTGCAAATAATCGTGAACTATATACAATGAGGTATACTTGTGTATGTACAGGTGGACTTGGTTTATAATAGACTAAAATTCAAATGTTCATAAGACTGATGGCATACGGAAAGAAACTGTTCTTGTACCTATTTGTCCTGGCATACAGTGATCTAAAGCGCCTGCCAGAAGGAAGGAGTTGGAACAGGTGATGTCCAGGGTGTGATGGGTCTACAATGATGCTGCTTGCTCGCCTCCTGACTCTAGATGCACATAAGTCCTGGATTGAGGGCAGCTTCACACCAATAATCCTTTCCGCAGCCCTGACGGTTCTTTGGAGTCTATTCTTGTCTTGTTTGGTAGCTGATCCAAATCAGACAGTGATGGACGAACAGAGAACAGACTGGATTATTCCTGAATAGAATTGAATCAGCAGCTCCTGAGGCAGGTTGTACTTCCTGAGTTGACATAGGAAATACAACCTCTGCTGAGCCTTTTTGATAAGAGTGTCCGCGTTGGGTGTCCACTTCAGGTCCTGGGAGATTGTGACACCCAGAAACCTGAAGGTCTCCACAGCAGACACAATACCGTTGAGTATAGTGAGTGGGGGGAGTACTGGGGGGCTCCTCCTGAAGTCCACTGTCATCTCCACAGTCTTAGAACAGCTGTTCCAAGATGGCAACAGATTCGACACAAGAAGGAATTTGTCCATTTTCTCATTCTGAGAATCGGGGGAATTTTGTCAAGAAAATAAAGAAAAGGATAAAAACATGCTGGTTCCCACCTCCCCTATTTGGAAATGAAATTAAGTGGAAAAGGTAAAAGATGGATGGCTGGAGTACAAAGACAATTGGGAGCCTGGACTGGATGGGCTAGAAAACTGATAGAAAATATGGAGTTGAAATAATTCATAATTGAAACTTGAAACTGGAAATAAGAGCAGAAATTACACTTGTGTTACAGGTTTAATTCAATATAATAAGAATAATGCAAAATTGATCACCTAAAGCTCCCAATGTTTTGCTTATATATTTCTAATTTTCCAGTAGAAGTGGATACAGCCCTTTTTGCCTGGATTAAATTGAAATTCTCACTCTGCAGTTTCATATTTAGAATGTTCATTTTGTCATACAGATCAGCTAAGTATGCCATATCTCCATGTAGACATTCAATCTTGTTTCCCAAGCTCTTGTTGGCTTTGAGCAAAAATTCAACCACAGTGTCAAAAAGATCAAAGAAATGTTTTAAGCAGCAGCCTTTCGATAGCCAACACATTTCAGTGTAAAGAAGCAAGTGTTCAAATTCTTGATGTTATCTTGGCATAACTGACAAAATATTCTGCTATTTAAATTTGTTGATAGCAGATATTACAAGAGTCATACTTGAAAATAGTCGCTGGCTGAGGTTTTTGGCTGCAAGATGTACACGATGAATTACACAATGGATTGCAAACAAAGCTGGAATTTCTTTTTTCATAAATGCCACTAAACCAGCATCGCGACCATCATATATGGTGCTCCAACTGTTGCACAAGAATTCATGTTCCTAATCGGAATACTTTTATCCTCAATGTACATTTTGAGCTCACCATAGATTGATTCTCCATTAATATTTGTTTTTAACTTTTTACAAAAGGGAATCTCCTCATAAACTTTTCCATTTTTGATAAACCTTACATATGCCATCAGCAATGGTTCGTTGTATCGCTTAGTTGACTCATCCACTTGTATCCCAAATTCTGTTTTTTTGTAACTCTGTGCATAGTTGATAATGCCTTCACTCATTTCATTAATATGACAAGTCACAGAGTTGCTACTCAGAGGAATTAATTTTAAAATAGTGGTGTTCATTTTGAGAACAATGGTGAGCACCTTTGATACAACAGGCAATATTAGTCTTTCACTAATTATGAGATTTTCCACATTTGGCTATTGTTTTTGAAATGTTAGAAGAAGCAATGAGACCACTATCGAGGTCACTTTTAACTTTCTTGGCAAATCACTTGAGTGTGCAATGCTTTTCAAATGCTTCTTTCATCTTCTGAAACTGAGTAATACCATAAGTAGCTTTTTCAGGGTGTCTTTTACAGAAGTGTTCCTACAATCTTGATGGTTTCATGGCTTTATTAGACAGTACAGTATTTCAAATCAGACACATGGGGTGTCGCTGATCTAACAAGAATGAAATAAAACCATACTCCAGGTTTATAACATTGTACTGATGCAGTTTCTGTTTCATAGCAAGATTAGAATTCAAGGTTCCACCGCCTTCAGACTCACAGAGATGACATCATACATTTTTACTGATTATTAACGGGGCTAAATTAAAATAAAAGATTAACACAAACTAGGAATGCCTGTCGGATGTTGATGACAGCAGTGAATTGACAAGGATGGAATGACGGTAGTGGCACGTAAAGGAATGGCAAAGCGAAGATGAAGGCGATCACAACAGCGAAAACTACGTTGACAAGGATTCAGTTTGGAATCTGAATGTTAATCAGGATAGAGCAGGTGTTTGGCAAGCTACCTTCATACTGTTCCAGTTAGTGCAATTGATCAATCCCGTAAGGTCTCATAATCCCCAAAGGTGGTTCTTGACCGCACACATGAAGCCAAGATTGCATTGAGCACCTCAAGAGGAATCCTCGGGGTTGGCAGGTTCATTAATTGGCTCTGTTTCACCATTTGGTTCTGGCCAACGCCGTATTGCTGTGTGACTTATTTTCCACAGATCTGTAGAGTAAGTTGAGAGGGTGTACTTGACTTGCCAACTGTTAAATTGCATGAACCCGTTTGTTCTGCGCCGCAATTCAAGGGGAGCTATTGGGCACCCTGGTTGCTAATTTATGCATTCCTCATAATGTCTGTAAGGTCAGATGAGATTGCCGAGCTTCAGATGTGTTGTAACAATGAGTACTCACTGCCTACAGAGCTTTGGAAAGGTCGGTCAGGTCCCATGTCTCAAATTCGGGTGCCACTTACCGCCCCTTCACACCCCCTCAGGAATCTTGAATGCCCCCTGATGACTTCTATTTCCCTTAATGCCCCCTTAGGACATGTAACTGCCCCCTTTGGGAATCACTGCTCTAAGAACAACGTCTCAAATGTTTAACGTTTGGAGGAATGATGATTGTAGATCCACATGTAGGCAGTGGGAACAGATAGCAAGGACAGATTCATTGCATGTTCCTTTGTTGTCTGTTGAAATTAGACAAATCAGCATAACCAATGGAAATTCAAGTACTCAGTGACAACGCACAGCAAGGACTAGAACAGAAGTACAATCTCCTCAATTCTGTTTTGACCATATGGTTTAAACAACTTGTTAAAACAATGTTTATTTGCACTTAAAGATTAGTTTAATTGTCACATGTACATCAAAATATCAAAGCATACATTGAAAATCTCTACCTACAGCTGAAGTGTTCCAATCCAGGACAATATCCCAGTGATTTTCCTCTGCCCTTTCTCCAGCACTATAACTTCCTTCCTATTCAATTGTACACAATATTCAATGTGGCTTTCTCGACTAGCTCCCAACCATCCTTCCATTAGCACTCCATTCCAATCTCCTAATTCCTCCATTCCTTTTGTATCTGCTCCAAGTTTGAGACTATTTACATATGATACCTACAACATGTCTTCCTCATTCCTTGGATGTGCTTCCCTTCTACCATAACTGCATCTCAGATTAAAGATTAACTTTATTTGTCATATATATATATATATACATCAAAACATACAGAGAAATGCGTTATTTGCATTAACAACCAACACAGTCCAAGGTTTGTTCTGGGGTGGGGGGGCCAGCCTGCAAGTGTCACCACCTTCCGACACCAACATGCTATATCCACAATTCACCAACCCCGACTGTGTGTCTTTGGGATGTGGGAGGAAAACCGGAGCATCCTGAAGAAACCCACACAGTCACAGAAAGAACATACAAACTCCTTTGCAGGCAGTGGTGGGAATCAAACTTCAATGGTGATGTTGGCTCGCTAAAGTGATTGCACTAAACACCACACTACCATGTGGCTCTATCTGTGCCACAATGCCGCCCTATACTATACTACCATGCTCATTTATTTTTAGCATTTTTCATTCACCTACTCCTGGACAGAGCAAAGAAGGAGCTTCCCTCATCCTCATTTTTCAGCCTAATGGCTGCTGCATTCATCCTGCATAATTTTTACCACCTTCAGCAAGGTTCCCTCATTTTCCCCTTCGATTCCCCTTCTATATTTCAAAGTACACAGTCCTTTTGTGACTCCTGGTCTGCATTCACTTTTTTATAGCCACTCAATTCACATAGATGCCTCCAACATGTCTTCTTCCTTCTTTGGTCATGCTTCCCTCTGCCATAACTGCATCTCAGATTAAATATTAAAGATTAGTTTTATAGCACTTTCCCCTGCAAAATTCAAAGTAAATTTATTCTCAGAGTACATATATGTCATCACATACAACCCTGAGATTCCTTTTCTTGTGGGCTTTCACAGTAAATAAAAGAGACACAATAGAATCAATGAAAAACCACACACAACAACAACCAATGGTCAAGTGGTTTGTAAAGTTGCAACATAACATGCCTACTCATATTCTATGAGAGCAAATGTGCTATGTCATAAACGCGATAAATTCTGCAGATGCTAGAAATTCAAATCAACACACACAAAATACTGGAGGAACTCAGCAGGCTAGGCAGGATCTGTGGGAAGGCCAAGACTCTTCATCAGGAGCTTCCAAGTTCCTCTAGCATTTTGTGCCACTGAAAGCTTAGTCCCCATTGTCTCCATCCATCAATATTCTTTAGTTCCTTACCATTACTGAACTTGTGGGCTTGTAGTGAGTAATCTTCGCTAATCCTAAGACACTAAACAGGGAGACACACAGAGGTTCTACAATGTCATCAGCTAACAACAAATTACATCTATATAGCACCTTTCATGTCATAAAGCATTTCAAACAAAAAGAACTAACATAAGGTCATTTCTTTCAACCAATTTCAAGACTAGTGTATTCAGAAAAGCTATGTGCTCTTATTGGTTACAGCTACCTCCAGACTGTCCCTTGTGAAGCAAATGATGGGCATTTGCTCAAGTTGACAAAAGAAAACAGTGTGATCCTGCAAGGATCCAGGATCTTCGGACCAACAGGTATGGGGATGAAAGTGTAGAGGAGAAAGTAGGAGCCAGGAATACACCCTGTGAAACTGAGAGAAGAGTACAAATAGGCAGCAAAAACAATGAAATTTAAATGGGTACAGGAAAAAGCACCATTAAAGAAACACATTAATGAACCAAAAAGAAGAGTTTAAGGAGTGGGCCCAAGCAGTACTGACACAAAAGCTGTTTCATAGCTTGAGCGCATGCAAGTTACACCATTGATCTGGAGATAGTGTGTGTTGCTGAAAGAGATGATCAATGCAAACAACGTCAGCTAGAATTGGTTGGCTCTCTGCTCAAGTACCCTCAGACCATCTGGCGGTGCATGGAAGAGTAAAAATTAAAGATTAGCTTTATTTGTCATATGCACATTGAAGTACAGTAAAAATGTGTCATTTATGTCAACGACCAAATCAGTAGAAGCACATGCTGGGCTCAGCCCACAAGTGCTGCCATGTTTCCAGTGCCAACATAACATGCCCAGAACTTGCTAACTTTAATCCATACATCTTTGGAACGTGGGAGAAACCAGAGGAAACCCACAGGGTTGCAGGGAAATGTACAAATTCCATAACAGACACCAGCAGGATTTGAATGCCAATCTCATAGCTGGGGATATAAAGCATTCTACTGGCTACTACACAAAGGATAGTCACAATTGTTACTGACTTTGTTTGTGTTCATTCACTCCAATTCACTCATTAACCTATTAGCCAAATAATGCAACACACATAAAAGTTGCTGGTGAACGCAGCAGGCCAGGCAGCATCTCTAGGAAGAGGTGCAGTCGACGTTTCAGGCCGAGACCCTTGGGAGACCCTAGAGATGCTGCCTGGCCTGCTGCGTTCACCAGCAACTTTTATGTGTGTTGCTTGAATTTCCAGCACCTGCAGAATTCCTGTTGTTTGAGCCAAATAATGCTATCAGCAGCTTATCACAGCAGCATGTGTGATCTCGTCCTAACAGTGATATTCCCTTTGCTTTATCTATCCCTCCCCATCCTCTTAGCAGCTTAGGACCAGTTCTGACAAAGGGTATTTGACATGAAATTCTTGACTCCATTGCCCTTTCCTGCCTGACCTGGTGAATGTTTCCACCATCTTCTGTTCTTATACCTCGAATAATTCATCTGCAAAGTTTTGAAGAAGCACGGATTTTGTGAAAGTTGTATTCTTTCTATCATTTATTCAGAATCCCTCTCAATAGCTTCAGAACTTCAAACAGAAGGTAAAATAATCAAAATTCCAGGAAATATGACCCATTCCTGCAGTCCTCATAACTCAATCACTAGAGTCCAGACTTCATTGCTGGGCTCCCTCCAAAGTTGATATATCCTTTCTGAGGTAAAGTGGCAAGGATTTCTCATTCTACCTCAGGTGTGCTCTAAGTAAGGACTTCTACGATTACAATATAACTCTTACGATTACAACATAACTCCTATCTGCTTGTTGTTGCCAAACTTTGATTCCTGCCTTTCCACCCCATCATTTATGAATTCAATAAATAGCTTCATGCCAAATACAGATCCTTGCAGGATCCTACTGTTTCCCTTTGCCAACGTCTGCTCCTTTCTTCATACAGGCAGTCTGGAGAGCCTGTAACCAATACCTGACGTAGCAATTAGCACAATGCTATTACAGCGCAACCAACCTGGGTTTAATTCTCAACGCTGTCTGTAGGGAGATTGAACAGGTTTAAGCTCTCTTATGACGTCTCCTAAAGGGAGCATGTATAAGGAGAAGACCAGGGAACTAGGACAGCTTCCCTGAACAACACCAAAAGGTACATCATACCTCTTAGAAAATTAGTCTCTGAGACAAACAAAAAAACATATACAGTATGAGCGAAACCAATTAAAGACATATACAGTATGAGTGAAACACAACTAGCACGGCAAACCCAATCCTCAAGGCAATCTATGAGAATGTTGTGGTCAGTTGTGTCAAAGACAGCACTTAGATCTAGAAGAATTAAAACCGAGACTCTGTTAGCATCAGTGCTAAGCTAAGTTACTGAGAATTTTGAAAAGGGCTGTCTCCATGGTTAGAGCAAACCGTGCTGTGGTTTGCTCTGAAAAAAGCTGAGACTTTTCTAGAATACTGCTCTCATTTAGAAAGTCATTGAGTTGGTTGAAAATTACTTTCTGAAGAATCTTGCCCAGGAAGGGATGATTTGATACAAGCCTGTAGTTAGCTAGTACCTCACTATCAAGATCTGGCTTTTTAAGTAGGGGCTGACAGACACAATCTTGAAGGCATCTGAAGAAAACCTCAGTTTGAAGGGATGTGTTAATAATTTTCATAATAGAATTGAAAACACTATTAAAAGAGTCCTTCAAAAGTGTTGTCAGGACAGGCTTGAGGCAGTAAGTCAATATCACTTTCTTCTTATCACTCGTACATCAAAACATACAGTGAAATCTACCATTTGTGTTAGCAACCAACACACCCATGGATGTGCTCGGGATAGCCCTCAAGTGTCGCCACACATTGTGATGCCATCATAGCATGAGCACAATGCTCAACAGAACAGCACAGAATATAACAAAACCAAACTGAGGTACTACTTTTAGAAAATAACTATTTTTAATAATTATAATAATTATTTTGATGAAACCAAAAGCCAATATAACCCTTGGATGCCACATTGCTGCAATTTTGCAGAAATATGGCCTCAGACATTTATAAATAAGTGACTTAGATAATTTTTCATGACTGCCTTTATATATTTCATATCTGATTTAGGCAGCTGGCCAGCATTCTAAAATCACAATTTTCTCTATCAGTGTAGCACTTGAGTTTGGTAACTCTGACAGAACAACACAAGCAGGAAAGCTGAGTGCCTGAGACAATCTGTGAGAGCACCTTAAACTTGAGCAGTTAGCAAAATAAGCTATTATTAAACAGTTAAAATCAACTTTGACATTGTAATAAGTAGGTCATCATGATGATAATGATGACCTACTTATTACAATGTCAAAGTTGATATGATGTGGCTGATCATGATCTTTGACCATGATTGTTCTTAGCAAATTTTTCTACAAAAGTGGTTACCACTGCCTTCTTCTGGCCAGTGTCTTTACAAGACAGACCACCCCAGCCATTATCAATACTCTCTAGAGATTGTCTGCCTAGCGTCAGTGGTCGTATAACCAAGACTTGTGATGTGCACCAGCTGCTCATACGACCATCCACCACCTGCTCCCATGGCTTCAATTGACCCTGATCGGTGGGGGAGGGGGGCGTGCTACACCTTGCTCAAGGATGACCTGCAAGCTAGCAGAGGAAAGGATTGCCTTACATCTTCTTCGGTAGCGACATATCTCCACCACGCCACCCATATTAGGTAACAATTTTAAAAACAGACAATAGCATGAGATTATCTATGAAATAGTTGCTTGTTTAGTGAGAGCAACGAAGTCATTAATATGGGTATTTATTTTATCTTGTGGCAAAAGATATTTCCTGATCTATTAGCTTGTGGATGATAAGTACTTGTATTCCTGGTAAAATGATTTGACATGTTTCAATAGGTTTAGTAACATTGGGATTGAAATTCTAGTCCCACCATAGGTAGCACAGGCACATAAGACTTCAGCATTAATAGATGGAGCCAGAAACATTGCTTGACAAAGGAAAAGATTTTTGACCCCAGTGCAGTTTAGTTTTAAATTTACCCCAATCTCCCATACCACGCTATCCAGGATATTTGAAAGCTGCAGAGAATAGAAAAATGTTATCTTCCTGCCTCCGCAGAGGAAATCCTGACATGACATCTGAGAACAATAAAGAAAGATCTTTCATCAATAACTTGCAGATTATAAAAAAAAACAAGTTAAACTGGAAACCACAGTGGAATGTGAACTGGCACAAATCGTATAAAAGCAAAAGAAAAAAAGACTCCCAAAACTGACAAGATGAAGAGATTGCAGCTACCGGAAGCATTTGACAAGTTCTGATTTGTTTTTTCCAGGATAGAGAAGGTTCAGAGATACTTAATCTTATCATTAGATTGGACAGAGTAAATGTGGAAAGCATACCATAGGTGAATAAAAGCTCAAATTCATAAATACAAATTAGGCAGTTGCTATTACATCCAATGGGGAAATCAGATGTTTCTTTACCCAAAGAGTGGTTAAAATTATCTCACTACCACAGGAAGTACTTGAGGCAAACTGCTCAGACACTTTCAAGAGCAAACTAGACGATAAAATGAGACTAAAGGGAATAGGGATGGGATAGATGGAACAGTGGGAAACTCATGGGGAGAATAAACGCCAGTAGAAACATTGGTGGAAAAAATAATCTGTTCGCTGCATATTGTGTGTGATTCTTTGTAATGTACATCACCAAAAGAACAAGATCATCAATCAATGTAAGCAGGAAACTTGAATTAATAGTCATAGAGCACTACAGCACAGAAACAACCCCTTCAGCCCATCTAGTCCATGCCATACTATTATTCTGCTGGGGTTATCAACCTACACCTGGACCATAGCCCTCCATACCCCTCCCATCCATATACTTACCCAAATTTCTCTTAAATGTTGAACCCGCATCCACCGCTTCCACTGGCAATTTGATCCATATTTTCACCACCATCTGAGTGCAGAAGTTCCCTCTCATGTTCCTCTTAAACATTTCACCTTTCACCCTTAACCCATGACCTCTAGTTCTAATCTCACCCAGCCTCAGTCTGTTTGCATTTATCCAATCTCTACTCCCCATAATTTTGAATACATCTATCAAATCTCCCCCATTCTCCTACACTCCAAGAAATACAGTCCTAACCTATTCAACCTTTCTATAAAACTCAAGTCCTCAAGTCCTGGCAACAGCCTTGTAAACTTCTCTTACACTTTTCAATCTTATTGAAATCTTCCCTGTAGGTAGGTGACCAGAACTGCAAAGAATATTCCAGATTAGGCCTCGCCTGCATTTTATACATCTTCAGTATAACATCACATTCAAGGAACAACAATTGGATCCTGGATTTCCTCACACAGACCTCCATCAGTTCAGATTGGCAACAACATCTCCTCCACAATTACCACCAGCGCAGGTATACCACAGAGCAATGTGCTTTGCTCCTGACATTACTCACTTTATACTTATGAATGTGAGGCTATGCACAGCTCCAATGCCATACTTAAGTTTGCTGAAGACACCACTGTTGTTGGCTAAATCAAAGGTAGTGGTGAATCAGCATATAGGAGGGAGACTGAAAATCCAGCTGAGTGGTGCCACAACGACAACCAAAAACTCAATGTCAGCAAGACCAAGGAGCTGATTACTGACTTCAGGAGGAGGAAACCAGAAGTTCATGAGCCAGTCCTCATTGGAGGATCAGAAGTGGAGAGAGTAAGCAGCTTTAAATTCCTCAGTGTTATCATTTCAGAGCATCTGTCCTGGGCTAGCATGTAAATGCAATTATGAAGAAAGCACAGCAGCACTTCTACTTGTTCAAAAGTTTGTGAAGATTCGGCAGAGCATCTAAAACTTTGACAAACTTCTTTAGATATGTGGTGGAATATACTGAGTATCTGCATCACAGCCTAGATTGGAAATATCAATGTCCTTGAATGGAAAATCCTACAAAAATTAATGGATACAACCTTGTCCATCACAGGTAAAGCCCTCTGCACCATTGAGCACATCTACATGGAGCGTTGTTACAGGAAAGCAACATTCGTCATCAAGGAACCACACTGTCTAGGCCAGGGGTAGGCAACCTACGGCCCACGGGCCAGATCCAGCCCGCAAGCAAATATTGGGATACTATGCTTATCCGGTCCGCAAGCAATTTTTCCTTATTCTGAGTGTTTCATGCGACCACGCTGATGGACATACATGGTATCTTGTTACATTGGCCCCAGGTTCCATTTTGTTCCAAACCAAACACTGGTATATACGAATGACGGGAAGGCAGACTACCTTATTAATATGTATTAGATACTCTCCGTGCACATGCAGGTTTTTAGATGGGATCGTTCAAATTTGTAAACAGAAACAGCGTCACTGTGTTTTAACAAGAAATCCATGCTAAATATCCAGATATTTGGCAGCACTTATCTATGTGAGCAATTATTTTCAAAAATGAAGCACACCAAGAACCACTTGAGAACAAGGTTGACTGATGCCCATCTGGGAATCGTCTTGCTCTTGGCATCAACAAGTCTGACACCTAATATTGAGAAGCTTTCAAGCAACAAACAGCATCAAGTTTCACATTGATTTATTGACTGTTTGCATTAAAATTTTCTTTTTTATTATACTTAATTTACCACCATTCAATGCATCATGTTCATATGTTTTATGTTTAAAGATTCTTTGTCTTTTTAATAGATTCAAAAGATGCCTTGATTGAAATAAATTGCAAATAAACTTGAGTTCTTTGATTACTAATTGGCATCCTTTTTAAACACAAATGATTTTCTAGCATGCGTTATTCATTAATTTGAGGCAAAATATAAATAGATGTATTTAAATGGATAATTCCCATATCTCAAGTTTTTATGGCATTTATCTGGCCCACCGTCTGCTTATTAATACGCGATCCGGCCCACAGAGGCAAAAAGGTTTCCGACCCCTTGATCTAGGCCATGCTCACTGCTCACTGCTGCCATCAGCAGGAAGGTACAGGAACCTCAGGACCCACACCACCTGGATCAGGAACACCTATTACCCCTCAATCATCAGGCTCTTGAACCGGAGGAGATAATTTCACTCCGTCCATCACTGAATTGTTTCAACAACCTATTTACTCATCGTCAAGGACACATTATCTTATGTTCTTGATATTTATTGTTTATTTAATAATTATTATTATTATTATTTTTTCTTCTTTTTTTGTATTTGCACAGTTTGTTGTCTTTTACACATTAGTTGTTTGTCCACAAGAAAATAAATCTCAGGGTTGTAAAACACTGGACAACAATATTTTTCTGAAAGTATTGCTTCCTCAGAATTTTTTTTGTTTACGATAAACCGTTTGAAGCTGAACACAAATATAATTTCAGACTATTTGTATCACACAGGAATAGGAAATTAACTTTTATTGAATATAATGTGTTTAATTGCATAACGGTACTGATGCCTTGTAATAAGTTAAAAATGTTTTGTTGATGATTTTCATTTGTACTCAGTATCTGAGGATTCTTGATTAAGTGTCTAACAATAATCAGCCAACATTGATGGATTCCAGTTGGCCTGATACCATTTCTCCATGACCGCAACATCCTGGTGAAACCTTTCACCATGCTTATCACTGACAGCGCTAAGACTGGCGAGGAAGAAGTCCATATGGGAATGTAGAAAATGAATCTTTAGCGAAATGTTGCACTTCATGGTTTTGTATGGGTGAAGCACGTTGTCAACCAGCTACACGTAGTTTGGTGATCTGATGTTGCCAAAAATATTTTCGACAACATCCTTGAATGCCCTTCATCCAATTTTTGCCAGTCTCACCAACAAAATTGCCTTCCTCAATCTTGGCATTAGTTACTCTGACTTAAATTATGATTTGAAAAATCAAATTTAGGCAATTTCAGAAAATGGTACATGATGGAGAAATTTCAAAGTGATTTTCATGACTCGCAGCCCAAAATCCATAAGATACACCCAAAAGTATTCAGGAAGTAAAATCTTTGTTGTCCAGTGAACTTTGAACATCATTCTGCATTAAGAACATTAAGTAAATGGTTAGTTTTAAGGAGTTCCTCACAGCATGAAAGTAGAAAAGTGGTTATTTCACATGATGGTCCTTGTAGTTGGCTGATGGTGGAGTGATTAAGTTATGCTTAATCAGTCAACTGCACAAGTAGAAATTCCTTAATGTTGCCAATGCATTGCTCAGACAATCTTAACAATTGTGCTTCATTCTAATAGGACTGAAGGGCAATCATCTCTAATGACTGCAACCACAGTTCAGTTCTTACATGTCACCCCACACCCTTTCATAGAAACATAGAAACATAGAAAATAGGTGCAGGAGTAGGCCATTCGGCCCTTCGAGCCTGCACCGCCATTTATTATGATCATGGCTGATCATCCAACTCAGAACCCCGCCCCAGCCTTCCCTCCATACCCCCTGATCCCCATAGCCACAAGGGCCATATCTAACTCCCTCTTAAATATAGCCAATGAACTGGCCTCAACTGCTTCCTGTGGCAGAGAATTCCACAGATTTACTACTCTCTGAGTGAAGAAGTTTTTCCTAATCTCGGTCCTAAAAGGCTTCCCCTTTATCCTCAAACTGTGACCCCTTGTTCTGGACTTCCCCAACATCGGGAACAATCTTCCTGCATCTAGCCTGTCCAATCCCTTTAGGATTTTATACGTTTCAATCAGATCCCCCCTCAATCTTCTAAATTCCAACGAGTACAAGCCCAGTTCATACAGTCTTTCTTCATATGAAAGTCCTGCCATCCCAGGAATCAATCTGGTGAACCTTCTTTGTACTCCCTCTATGGCAAGGATGTCTTTCCTCAGATTAGGGGACCAAAACTGCACACAATACTCCAGGTGTGGTCTCACCAAGGCCTTGTACAACTGCAGTAGTACCTCCCTGCTCCTGTACTCGAATCCTCTCGCTATAAATGCCAGCATACCATTCGCCTTTTTCACCGCCTGCTGTACCTGCATGCCCACTTTCAATGACTGGTGTATAATGACACCCAGGTCTCGTTGCACCTCCCCTTTTCCTAATCGGCCACCATTCAGATAATAATCTGCTTTCCTATTTTTGCTACCAAAGTGGATAACTTCACATTTATCCACATTAAATTGCATCTGCCATGAATTTGCCCACTCACCCAACCTATCCAAGTCACCCTGCATCCTCTTAGCATCCTCCTCACAGCTAATACTGCCACCCAGCTTCGTGTCATCCGCAAACTTGGAGATGCTGCATTTAATTCCCTCATCCAAGTCATTAATATATATTGTAAACAACTGGGGTCCCAGCACTGAGTCTTGCGGTACCCCACTAGTCACCGCCTACCATCCTGAAAAGGTCCCATTTATTCCCACTCTTTGCTTCCTGTCTGCTAACCAATTCTCCAACCACATCAATACCTTACCCCCAATACCATGTGCTTCAAGTTTGCACACTAATCTCCTGTGTGGGACCTTGTCAAAAGCCTTTTGAAAATCCAAATATACCACATCCACTGGTTCTCCCCTATCCACTCTACTAGTTACATCCTCAAAAAATTCAATGAGATTCGTCAGACATGATTTTCCCTTCACAAATCCATGCTGACTTTGTCCGATCATTTCATCGCTTTCCAAATGTGCTGTTATCACATCTTTGATAACTGACTCCAGCAGTTTCCCCACCACCGACGTTAGGCTAACCGGTCTATAATTCCCCGGTTTCTCTCTCCCTCCTTTTTTAAAAAGTGGGGTTACATTAGCCACCCTCCAATCCTCAGGAACTAGTCCAGAATCTAACGAGTTTTGAAAAATTATCACTAATGCATCCACTATTTCTTGGGCTACTTCCTTAAGCACTCTAGGATGCAGACCATCTGGCCCTGGGGATTTATCTGCCTTCAATCCCTTCAATTTACCTAACACCACTTCCCTACTAACAAGTATTTCGCTCAGTTCCTCCATCTCTCTGGACCCTCTGTCCCCTACTATTTCTGGAAGATTATTTATGTCCTCCTTAGTGAAGACAGAACCAAAGTAATTATTCAATTGGTCTGCCATGTCCTTGCTCCCCATAATCAATTCACCTGTTTCTGTCTGTAGGGGACCTACATTTGTCTTTACCAGTCTTTTCCTTTTTACATACCTATAAAAGCTTTTACAGTCAGTTTTTATGTTCCCTGCCAGTTTTCTCTCATAATCTTTTTTCCCCTTCCTAATTAAGCCCTTTGTCCTCCTCTGCTGAACTCTGAATTTCTCCCAGTCCTCAGGTGAGCCACTTTCTCTGGCTACTTTGTATGCTGCTTATTTGAAATTGATACTATCCCTAATTTCTCTTGTCAGCCACGGGTGCACTACCTTCCTTGACTTATTCTTTTGCCAAACTGGGATGAACAATTGTTGTAGTTCATCCATGCAACCTTTAAATGCTTGCCATTGCATATCCACCGTCAATCCTTTAAGTGTCTTTCAGCCCACTCTCTGCACAACACTCATGAACTTCCAGGATTACTTAGTGGGAATATACTTTTTAAAATGAATGCCCCATTCCAATTCAGAATCAGATTTATCATCACCTACCTAGGTCATGAAATTCTGCCCTTTACCTTTTCTTTTCTATCTATCACCTCCCAGCTACATACTTCATCTCCTCTCCCCCACCCATCTAGCTTCACCCATCACCTACTGGCTTGTACTCCTTCCCCTACCCCACCTTCTAATTCTGGATTCTTCCCCCTTCCTGTGCAGTGCTCATAAAGGGTGACACGTCAACTGTTCTTTCATTTCCATGGATGTTGACTAGCCTGCTGAGACCCTCCAGCATTTTGTGTTGTATTGCTCTGGATTTCCAGTATCTGCACAACTTCTTATGTTTATGTTGTGAAATTATTACTTTGTGGCAATACGTTAAAAAAAATCACTAGAATTTACAAAAAGAAATACAGTACATAAAAATATACAGTGCCTATAAAAAGCATTCACCCCCTTGGAAGTTTTCATGTTTTATTATTTTACAACATTGAAACACAGTGGAGTTAATTTGTTTTTTTTTTGACACTGATCAACAGTAAAAGATTCTTGTGTGTCAAAGTGAAAATAGATCTCTACAAAGTGATCTAAATTAATTACAAATATAAAACACAAAATAATTGATTGCATAGAGGAGGTGCAGAGGAGATTTGCAGGGATGTTGCCTGGATTGGGAAGCATGCCTTATGGGAATGGGTTGAGTGAGCTTGGCCTTTTCTCCTTGGAGTGATGGAGGCTGGAGCCCTGATTGAGGTGTATAAGTTGATGAGAGGCATTGACTGTGTGGATAGTCAGAGGCTTTTTCCCAGGGCTGATATAGCTAACACGAGAGGGCACAATTTTGGGGTGCTTGGAAGTAGGTAGAGAGGAGATGTCGGGGGTGAGTTTTTACGCAGAGAGTGGTGATTGTGTGGAATAGGCTGCTGGCGACGGTGGTGGAGGCAAATACAGTGGGGTCTTTTAAGAGACTCCTTGATAGGTACATGGAGCTTAGAAAAATAGAGGGCATTGGGCAACCCTATGTAATTTCTAAAGTAAGTTCATGTTCGGCACAGCATTGTGGGTGAAGGGCTTGCATTGTGCTGTAGGTTTTCTATGTTTCTATAAGTATTCACCCCCTTTAATGTGACATACCAAATTATCACTGGTGCAGCTAATTGGTTTTAGTTAAAAGGAGATCACCAATGTACTGTCAAGGTGTTTCAGTTGATTTTAGGAAAAATACACCTGTATCTGGAAGGTCCAACTGCTGGTGAGTCAGTATCCTGGCAAAAACTACACCATGAAGACAAAAGAACACTCCAAACAACTCCATGAAAAGGTTATTGAAAAGCACAAGTCAGGAGATGGATACAAGGAAATTTCCAAGTCACTGAATATCCCTTGGAGTCCAGCTGAGTCAATCATCAGGAAATGGAAAGAATATGATACAGCTGTAAATCTGCCTAGAGCAGGCCGTCCTCAAAAACTGAGTGACCATGCAAGAAGGGGACTAGTGAGGGAGGCCACCAAGAGACCTATGACAACTCTGGAGGAGTTTCAAGCTTCAATGGCTGAGATGGGAGAGACTGCACATGCAACAACTGCTGCCTGGGTGCTTCACCAGTCACAGCTTTATGAGAGAGTGGCATAGAGAAAGCCACTGTTGAAAATAAACCTCTTATGAAATCTCGGCTAGAGTTTGCCAGAAGGCAAGTGGGAGACTCTCGCCAGCTACAAAAAGGACCTATGGTCTGATGAAACCAAAATTGAGCTTTGTGGCCATCAGATTAAAAGCGATGTTTGGCATAAGCCAAACACCGCATATCAAAAACACACCATCCCTACTGTGAAACATGGTGTAGCTGCTTCATGCTGTGGGGATGCTTCACTGCAGCAGGCCCTGGAAGGCTTGTCGAGAATTTGTGGTTGGACTTGAAAAGGGCTATTTACTCACGATTCCCATGCAATCTGACAGAGCTTGAGCAGGTTTGAAAAGAGGAATGGGGAAAACTTGCAGTGTCCAGATGTACAAAGCTGATAGAGACCTATCCATACAGACTCAAGGTTATAATTGTTGCCAAAGGTGCATCTACTAAAATACTGACTTGAAGGGGGTGAATACTTGTGCAATCAATTATTGTGTTTTATATTTGTAATTAATTTAGATCACTTTGTAGAGATCTGTTTTCAATTTCACATGAAAGACTTTTTTTGTTGATCAGTGTTAAAAAAGCCAACTTAAATCCACTGTGATTCAATGTTGTAAAACAATAAAACATCAATACTTCTGGGGGGGGGGAGTGGGAGAGGAGAGTGAATACTTTTCATAGGCACTGTAAATAAGTAGTGAAAAAATAGAGCAAGAAGTGAGATAGCTGATGTTCCATTTACAAATCTGATGGTGAAGGGGAATAAGCTGTTCGTAAAGTTCAAGTTTAATTGTCATTCAAACGTACATGAACACCCATGAATACAGCCAATACAGATAGGAGCAGAATTAGGCCATTCGACCCAATGAGTCTGCTCTACCATGTAATCATCACTGACTTATTTTCCCTCTCAACCCCATTCTCCTGCCTTTTCCCCAAAACCTTTTGACATCCTTACTAATAAATTACCCATAAACCTCTGCTTTAAATGTATCCAATGACTTAGCCTCCAAGGCCATCTGTTACAATGAATTCCACATATTCACCACCCTCTGGTTAAAGAAATTCCTCCTCATCTCTGTTCTAAATGGACACCCTTCTATTCTGAGCCCTCTAGTCTTAAACTCTCCCATATTGGAAACATCCTCTCCATGTCGACTCTAAATAGGCTTTTCAATACTCAATAAGTTTAAATAATATCCCACTCATTCTTCTAAGCACCAGCAAGTTCAGGCCCAGAGCTATTGAATACTCCTGATACATTAATCCTTTCCTTCCCAGGATCATTTTCGTGAAACTCTTTTGGACCCTCTCCAATACCAGCACGTCTTTTCTTAGATATGGCGCCCAAAACTGCTCACAGTATTCCAAATGTGGTCTGACCAATGCCTTATAAAGCCTCAGCATTATATCCATACTTATATATTTTAGTCCTCTCAAAACAAATGCTATCAATGCTATTACCTTCCTCACCACTGACTCAACCTGAAAGTTAACCTTTGGCGAATTCTGTACGAGGACTCTCAATCCCTTTATTCCTCCTACCAAAGAACAAGACCATATGCTTCCCCACACGGTATTCCATCTGTCATTTCTTTGGCCTTTCTCCTAATCTATTCAAGTCCTTCTGCAGACACCCTGCTTCCCTAACACTACATGCTCCACCACCTGTCTTCGTATCATCCGTAAACATGGCCACAAAGCCATCAATTCTGTCATCTAGATCATTAACATATAACATGAAAAGTAGGGGGCTCAACAGAAACCCCTGCAGCACACCACCATTCACCACCAGCCAATCAGAAAAGGCCCCCTTATTCCAACTTTATTAACTACCGTACTCTCATTCCAATACCTTCTTTCCTTCAATTACCATCCCAGTAAGTTTACCTGTTATTTAATCTCTCTATTGCACTACCACTACCCTGATGAGATGATAAGACATCCAACTAAAATTATTTAAATACCGAATCCTGTAAATAAACAGGGGCTAAGTCTGCTAATGAAGAACTAAGCATTTTTTCAGTTGATAAAATAGAAGAAAAATTTAAAGATTGTCCAGTTACATTCTGGAGAATGGGCCAACAAGATCGAAATGAAAATCATTCTGAGGTGATAAATAGTTGGCATGACCAAAGAAAATTTTCAACTCTGCACTAGTTTCTTGTACAGCTGAACATGCAGCAGAACAACAGTGGATTCAAAAGATGCCATGTTTGTGCATTCTCCCCATCACTGCGTAGGTTTTCTCCAGGTGCTCTGGCTTCCTCCCACAATCCAAAGATGTACCATATGGGAGGTTAAGGTTAATTGGTTATTGTAAATTGTCCCATGATTAGGCGAGGATCAAATCAGGGGATTGCTGGGTGGTGTGGCTCACATAGCCAGAAGGGCCCATTCTGTGCTGTGTCTCAATAAATAAATAAAATTAACAAAACAGATCAAAGTTCACCTGTGTGGGCAATCAGACTCAGATAACTAAAAGCCTTAGAGAGCAACCTTCCTAGATGTTGGAAACTGTAAAAACACAATGAAAGTCCAGCATTAAGGAACCAGTAAATAGGAAAGAATAGGTGGGATACAGAAATGAAGAAAGGAGGATGCAAAGGAGGAATGAGGGAGGGAAAGATGAGGAACAGAAACAAGAAGAGGAGAAAAAGGTAGAGCAGCTACAGGGAGAAAGAAAAAGAAGAGGTGGTGTTGTAAAATATAAGAATCAGATGTATTATCACTGACTTTGCCCTTCCCTTGGACAACATTGGTGTCGTGGAGAGGGGAGACTTGCAGCATGGGTAACTGCTGGTCTTCCATACAACCTTGCCCAGGCCTGAGCCCTGAAGAGTGAAGGCTTTCCAGGTGCAGATCCATGGTCTCTCAAGACTAACGGATGCCTTTAATTTAATTTAATAATCACTGACTTAGATGACATGAAATTTGTTTTGCAGCAGGAGGTAGAATTGCCATTGAAATGAATGGCATATTTGATTCTGCTTCAGATCTGATTAAAGACATCAAATCACTATAAATTACACAAATAAATCAATAATGCAAAAGATGAATGATGAGCTAGTGTTCATGGACCATTCAAGAATCTTATAGTGAAGGGGAAGAAGCAGTTTCTGAATCATTGAATGTGAGTCTTTGGGCTCCTATACCTTCTCCCCTACGGTCATAATCAGAAGAGGGCATGTCCCAGATGGTGAAGGAAATAATGGACACATAAGTTACCTCAACAGGGTAGTTAATGAAAGTGAACTGGAAAAGATCAAGTACATATATGTCACCATGTACTAATGTACTACCCTGAGATTCATTTTCTAGCAGGCATTCACAGTAGAACAAAGAAATTACGTTTCTCATAATTTCTGAGATTCTTCCCCCCCCCAATACTTTATTCCAATCACCTTGAAAGTCAGGGCCAGATAGAAGACGAAAAGACAAACCCATAGTTGGCTCCGCACCGACTAAAGCATCAAGCAGGATTTAAGTCGTCACGGACGAGATTGGAAAATGAACAAGCGTTCAACACCATCTGCTTGCATTTGACCAATCTCTCTCTCTTCTTGCTACTATGCTCAGACAGGAGGTGCACAGGTCTTGGGTTTAGGAGCAGCTGTTGCCCTGCTCCCTGGAGTCATTGGGCTCCAGGACGGGCTTCATCTGCCCCAGCACTGAGCAGGCTCTGCAGCTATAGACTCATTTTCGGGGACTCTATAGGTCACGGTCCATGTATTTTTGTTTACTTTTTTTTCAGTTTACCTGAATTGATCAAGGCATCAAGACCAAGGGTGAAAAATGAACTGGTGTTCTGTTTACTACTCTGCAAGGTTTACTTGCTCTAGCACTGAACTGACTCTGTAGCTGTGGCACTTGCCTCAGCGCTGAACTGGCTCCGGGCTGTGGACGCACTTTCAGGGACTCTGCGATTAATGTTCTGTGTGTTAATTGTTTACTTTTTTATTGCTTGCACAATATGTTCTTTTTTTCACACACTGGATGTTTGACTGTCTTTTGCTGTGTGGGGTTTTTAATAGGCTCTATTGTGTTTCTTTATTTTGCCGCTGCCTATAAAGGGACAAATCATCCCTTTACAGACAAAAGTATACTGTACATACTTTGAATGTAATTTGAAGTACATACCTTGAAAAATGGAGGGAATTATGATGAACTAATTGTTCCAACTAAAAGGCAGGGTATTTAAATTTGTGAACTCTCCCATCTCTTAGCCGGTTTGAAGCTCAATCAAGCTGTGGGAACTCTTCCACTGAATAATTTTATATGTCAACGGAGGGGGAGGGAAGACAATTCAAGAAAGCAAAATATCATTTAAAAAGAGGGAAATTACAGAATGCTACTCTACAGAGAGATCTGGTGCCCTTGTACTCGAAGCAAACAAAGTTGGCATGCAGATACAGCAAGAACATAGAAAAACACATGGAATATTGTCTTTATTGCAAGAAGGACGGATTATAAAAGTCAAAAAGCCTTGCTACCACTGTTCAGCACTTTGGCAAGATCATACCTATGGAGTACTCCATATTCTATTGTCTGTCAAATTTAAAATATATATTTGCATTGGAGGCACTTCAGAGAAAGTTCATTAGATTGAATCTAGGGAAGAAGGGATTGCCTCATTAGGAACAATTACGTATACCAATACTCGGGGGTTAGAAGAATAGATGACTTTACTAAAGCATAATGGTTCTGCAGGGGCACAGCATTATAGCTACTGAGAGGATGATTCTTCTCACAAGAGAATATAAAAACAGAGGATAATTTCAGAATAAAGCATCACGTGTTTATGGTTCTGATAAAACGTCTCGGGCTGAAACGTCAACTGTTTATTCATTCCACGAGAAAGCCTGCAGAAGCTGGAAATCCAAAGCAACATATACAAAATGCTGGAGGAATTTAGCAGGTCATGCAGCATCTATGGAAATGGACAGATAGCCACTTTCGGCCGAGACCCTTCTACAGGACTTTCAATTCTTTATTGGTGCTATTATAGTCTTACGTTATCATGATCAGTTAGTAATCCAAAAATACTTGTAAGTGCTCTTTTGAGTAGAGAATGAGTTTTTAGCCAACCTTTCTGGAAAAAAAAGTAGTTAAGCTTAGCTTGCCTTTCTTGAAATTCATCTTTTTCTTTCCCTTCCATAAATTTTAAAAATTCATAAGGATAACATAATAAATTTCTGTTTTTAATAAGACTCGAGGCTTTCTGATATCCTTCCTCACTCTCAAACCCAAGCAGCAGTGGAAACATTTCTAGATTTCCTTTTGCAATATGATTATTCCAAAGACTCAGTTTCCTTTTAAATTCAAGAATCTTATTATTTGAAATCAAAACATTTTCTCCAGGGCCTTTTTCAACTGGTTCATATGATGAAAAATGTCTGCTCAGTAGGCTAGTTTCTGCAGCCATTCTTCATCTTCAAAGCACTCAGCAAAATCTGGCCTATTATTTTCTTGAAAGTGCTTCTACATTTCACCTTTCAGCTCAAACACCCTGTTGAGAACTCTTCCTCTGCTAAGCCACCGGATTTCCGTACCTAGCAAGAGATTGGTACCTCTTTGTCCAGGTTTTCACACAGTTTTTAAACATTCTCGAGTGAACTTGTCTTTGCTTAATAAATTTAACCATTTTTGTAGCATCATCCAGAACTTTTTTCATTTCATCTCCTCATCAATCTACCATCCTCCCCTCCATGCAATACAGCACCCACACCAATTATCAGCCCACCATCCTCCCCTCCGTGCAATACAGTGCTTATCAATTATCAACGGACTCCCCTATCTCGCGTCAAAAACTGAGAATGGACTCAACCAAATAAACACAGTCTCACTGCGCACAGACAAACTGGGCAGAGAGACCTCTGATGAAATTGCTAATGAGACTGCATCATACATTGCACTAAGTTCAAAAAATGATTTTTAAAAATATTTTAAATTATTTTTTTTAAATCATGATCTCTCGTGGAACTCCTGATGACATCCCTCAGAACCGTAAGGTTCCGTGGAACATAGGTTGAGAAACTTTGTCCTGGTTGGTGAAGGTCCTTCATGATGAATGCCAACTTCTTGAGGCATCACATTTTGAAGACGTCCTTGAAAGTGGGAAATCTTGTGTCCATGATGGAGCTGGCTGAGTCTACAACCTTCTACAGCTTTTTCCAATCCTAAGCATTTGGTATTTCATATAGTAGTGACGCAACCAGTCAAAATGTTCTCCACAGTACACCCGCAGAAATTTGCTAGAGTCATTGGCGACATACTAGATCTCCTCCAAGTCCGAATGAAATATAGCTGCTGGCATAACTTCTTCATTAATTGCATCAATACATTGGGCCCAGGATAAAGCTTCTGAGACACTGACACCCTGGAACATGAAGCTGCTGATCCTTTACACTGCTGACCCCTTGATGAGGTCTGCTGTGTGTTCTCCCAAATTCCCCTACCTGAAGTTCACAATCAATTCCACTAGTTTACCTCACTGAAGTACCCCATCTCATAAGACTGTAAGACATAGGAGCACAATTAGGCCATCTAGCTCATCGAGTCTGCTCTACCATTCAATCATGGATGATCCTTTTTTCCCCTTCTCAGCCCCACTCCCCAGCCTTCTCCTTTGATGCTGTGTCCAATCAAGAATATATCAATCTCCACCTTAAATACACCCAATGACCTGGCCTCCACAGCTGTCTGTGTAACAAATTCCACAAAATCACCACCCTGGCTAAAGAAATTTCTCTGCATCTGTGTTTTAAATGGACGCCCCTCTATCCTGAGGCTGTGTCCTCTTGTCCTATTCTCTCTCACCATGGGAAACATCCTTTCCACGTCTACTCCTTTCAACATACTAAAGGTTTCAATGAGATCCCCCCTCATCCCTCTAAACTCTAGTGAGTAAAGACCCAAAGCCATCGAACGTTCCTCGTATGATAATCCTTTCATTCCTGGAATCATCCTTGTGAACCTCCTCTGAACCCTCTCCAAAGCCAGCACATTTTTTCTTAGATGAGGAGGCCAAAACTGTTCACAATACTCATGATGAGGCCTCACCAGTGCCTTATAAAGCCTCAGCATCACCTCTCTGCTCTTGTATTTTAGACCTCTTAAAATGAATGCATTTGCCTTCCTCACCACCGACTCTACATTCAAGTTAACCTTCAGGGTGTTCTGCACAAGGGCTCCCAAGTCTCTTTGCATCTAGAATTTTTGGATTTTCTCCCCGTTTAGAAAATAGTCTACATATCTATTTATACCACCAAAGTGCATGACCATGCATTTTCCAACATTGTATTCATTTGCCACTTTCTTGCCCATTCTCCTAATCGATCTAAGTCCTTCTGCATCTGATATCTGTTTCCTCAATACCACCTGTCCCTTCACCAATCTTCATATCATTGGCAAACCTGGCAACAAAGCCATCTATTCCATCATCTAAATCACTGACATACAGCATAAAAAGAAGTGGTCACAATACCAATCCCTGTGGAACAACACCACTCACTGGCAGCCAACCAGAAAAGAATCCTTTTATTCTCACTCGCTGCCTCCTACCAATCAGACAATGCTCTGACCATGCTGATTGCTTCCTGTAATACTATGGGCTCTTAACTTGGTAAACAGCCTTATGTGAGGCACCTTCTCAAAGGTTTTCTGGAAGTCCAAATATACAACATCCACTGCATCCCTTTCATCCATCCTACCTGCAATCTCCTCAAAAAATTCCAACAGGTTCGTCAGGCAAGACTTTCCCTGGAAGAAACCATGCTGACTTTGTCCTACCTTGCCCTGTGTCACCAAGTAATCCACAAACTTTTGCAACATTTGCAATTTTCCAGTCCTCCGGAACCATACCAGAGTCCAGTGGTTCTTGAAAGATTGTTGCTAATGATTCTACAATCCCTACCACTACCTCTTTCAGAACCTTAGGCCGCAGTTCATCTGGTCTGGGTGACTTATGTACGCTTAGATCTTTCAGCTTTTTGAGCACCTTCTCCTTTGTACTAGTAACTGCACTCATTAGAGATTCTGCCATTAACAATGGTATCATGGTTGAACTTATAAATGGTGCTTGAGATGTGCAAGGTCACACAGTCATGGTATAGAGAGAAGAGAGCAGTGGGCTAAACATGTATCCTGAAGGGTATGTATGTGTGTGTATTGAATGTCAATGAGGTGATGTTACTTCCAATCCGCACAGTCGATTATGTCCCAATGAAGAAGTCAAAGGTCCAATTGCGGAGGGAGGTAGAGGCCTAGGATTTGAAGGTTGTTGATTAGCACTGAGGGATCATGATGGTGTTGAATTCTGATATGTAATCAATAAGCAGCAGCTCCAAGTGCTCCAAGGCTGAGTGGAGAACCAGTGAAATTTCATCCACTGTGGATCAGTTGTCATGGTAGGCAAATTGCAACGGGTCCAGGTCCTTGCAAGAGTCAAGCAAGAGTTAATTCCAGACGTAGCCAACCCTTCAAAGCACTTCATCACAATCGATGCGCGTGCTAATGGGAGATAGTCATTGAGTACTCTCCCTGCTCTTCTTGGGTACTATTATGATTAATACCCTTCTGAAGCAAGTAGGTACCTCAAATGCAGCAGGAAAGGATTGAAGAGGTACTCCTTTAGTTCTTTAAACAGCTTTGAAGCTGGCAACGTTAATTGGAAATAAACTTGCTAAGCCTTGTGGACCTTTTATGTGCCCTGCATTGGCAGCTTTTTGTGATAAAGGCTATCACCACATTACTCACACACCCTTGCTTTATGGACAGTTCAACTGAACTGATCATATTCTCCTGAGCTTTGTAAATCATGCACTCTTTTTGTGTTAGATCGATGCAAGAAACTGAAGAGGCAAGCTACAGCCTGTTAACAGAAAGTCAGGAACTGCAGATGTGGAATTGCTTTGTGTCCCTAATGCATTTCTCTGATCACGCAAGATACTTTGACAATGATACTGGCCAAGTGGAAAAAGCTTCACCGATCCCAAGGGTTCACAAATTGATCTCTGCATTTTTGTACTGTAGTTCTGTAAACCAAGGTTGTCTTTATAACAAGAATCACTTTTACCACAGGCATTCATTACATAAACATTTGTGTCTGATATTATGGAAATCATGCTATATATTTGTGGTTTGTGCACATTCCTGTGTGGTGATGTCTTTCTATTTCTCAGTGGGTGTTGGGAGAAATGTGACTACTCACTTTGTGAATGTCTAAAGAGGTTGAAACATAATGCCTGCCTGTCAAAGTGAGTCCTACTGTGGACTCCACAATCAAATAGAACTTAATATTTCTGGTAAGCAAAGAAAACAGAAAGGCAAAATGCTGCCAATGCTGTGCATATAAAATTGTCTACAAGACTTAGCAAGTTTATTTCCCATTAATGCTGCACGCTTCGAAGCTCATGAAAACACTGAAAGAGTACAAACACACATTATAGCATTCTCATTTTGTCTTTTCTTCCGAACTTTGAAAATAAATTCACTCCCTTTTGTCTTGACAGAATATGTTTTATCATCGACATATGACATGATTTTTTTTTTGTTTTGTGGCAGTGGTATACTGCAAGACATAAAAATTACTATAAGTTGCAATATAGGTAGATAAGAGTGAAAGAGGAATTGTGAAATAGTGTTCATGGGCCATTCAGAAATCTGATGGCAAAGGGGAAGAAGCTGTTCCTAGAACACTGAGTGTGGGTCTTCAGGCTCCTGTACTTCCTTCCTGATGGTAGTAATGAGAAGAGGGCATGTCATGGGTGGTGACTGTCCTCAGCTACACTTACTTAATATCAGAATTAAATTTAATATTTGTTTAATATCAGAATTAAATTAGAAAATAATACCAGAAAGCCTATTTAATATCAGAAGCTATTTTTAAGTTGGAGAAAAATTTAAAATGTATTGGCTTTTTCGATTTGCATAACTTTGAGAAAATTAACGTAAACTTCTGCTGGTAATTAAGTTCCTTAGAAGAGCTGATGAAATACCTGCCTTCCATCATACTGAAAAATACCTCATAAAAGTCCTTCACAACCCCCACACCATACAATGCAATCCACCGTATTCATAATTTAACGTCCTTCACAACCCCGCAGCATACAATGCAACCCACCGTATTCATAATTTAGCACCCCTCACAACCCCTATACCAACAATCCAACCCAACGTATGCATGAGTTTTCCTAAGACTTCAGTCATTTATATTAATAAGATGGGTCTCTGATCTAAGCAGTTTTCAACAAACATTAAAAGGTGTACCTTTACAATAACTTCAACACTTACAAACTACAACACCAGCCGCCAGGAACGGCAATGGCTGAGGCTCTTGGGAGTACCACCACTTGTAGGTTCCCCTCCAAATCCCACGCCATTCTGTCCTGAAATACACTCTCCATTGCCTCTGGATTTTGAACTCCTTACTTGACCGCACTGTGGGACTACATCAGCACAAGACCCCACCATTTCAAGAGGGTAGTTTATCAATAATGATCCACTCCAGCAATGCTGATGCCATGGGTATGAATTTCAAAAGGCATAGTTTCAGCCATGAATGCTTCACAATTCAAGATACACATAGAAGTAGTGGGTCCTGTAGGCGCAGACACCGTGTTTAAAGGACTGCAGTTCAATTTCAAATGCTAAGTTCGGATTGTACATTGAAGTAGAATATATACTTCCTGTTCCAGAGATTCTGATGTTATTTCTGAGAGACAAGACGATGATATGCCTAACAAGTACATAGCAAACAAAAAAGAAGAAATGACTGAGCTAATCAGTCCCTCGGGTAATGGAACAATCAGAACTAATTCAGAGTTGAAAGTACAGAATAATTATTCAATTATATTATTCAGAAACAAATGAAGATTTTTTTTTAAATCACATAGTTCTAACTTGAAATCTGGAAAATAATTTTGGAGTACAATTTACACTGATCAAATCTCAAAAATACCTTAAATTAATCTGGATCTCCAATTTGAACATCAGTCAATCACAGAATTTCTGTGAGATTCCTGGACTTTTATATAACATTAAGCTTCCAGCCTGGCAAAAAACTGAAAACTGTTAAGGCTGGTTGGACTTTTCACAGCAAAACACACACAAAGTTGCTGAGCAGAAAGTATGTGATTATATCTTACTTAAGGTTGAGCTTGGCAATTCAATAAAGGGTCTTTGAAAAATAAAATCGAGATGGAGCAATGATCACAGTAAATTTCACACCGAAGTTAAATGGGCAGTAGTTGGAGTTGGTGGATCTAAGCAAATTTTAAACTCAGTGCCAAAGAGAAGCTCCTCAAAGTAACAGTTCGCACACTTTCAGGAATAAAGGCATTTTGCCAAATTTTTAACATAGTATATTGTAGCACAATACAGGCCGGTGATTTTATGCCAAACTTTTAAACTACTCTCAGATCAATCTTCCTACATAGCCCTCCATTTTTCTATCATCCCCATGCCTATCAATCAAATTATCTTCAGTTGTGATTTTCTGGTTTAAAAAATTGCATCCTGCATGTATGTTTTATATAGGTATAATATACTAGATATGTTTTTATATGCACAAAATGCTGGAGCAACTGAGCAGGTCCAGCAGCATCTATGAATAGTGAATAGCTGAACTTCCAGGCAGAGGTTCTTCTCAGCCCGAAGTGTTGACTGTTTATTCATTTCCATTGATGCTGCCTTGCCTGCTGAGTTCTTCCAGCATTTTGTATTTGTTACTCTGGATTCCCAGCATCTGCAGAAACTCTTGTGTTGATTTTTTTAGTATGAACTTTATATATAGATGACTGTAGTCATCCACTCTACACTGAAAAATTGGCCATGAAAAATGACATTCTGTTGACAAAGAGTACGGAAGGATTACATCTTTAGAAATGGGAATATAAATTTTAGACTTTAAAAATAACATTCTGGGAACTATCTGCCAGGTCTTACCTCTTATTCCCACTCTTCAACTCCCACCATCCAGCTACTACAAATTCAAGATAAGCAACTTTAAACTGGTGTTCACTTATTTTGTTTGTCTGAAATCTTGCCAAAAGGCCCACAAATAAGGTAGAGTGAGTACTTCAAGATGGATCTTTGAGAGAGTGGAAAGAATAACAGTCATTAAGGATTCTTTGGCTAAAAGTGAATAAGTTAAGAAATTAGCTGCAAAATTGCACCGTTCTATCAAAGAGTACTTGAAAAATGCATGAGATAAAAATATCAAATAGATAGGCATTGATGTTGCTGAAATGAGAAAAGCCTAAACCAAAATTTCTCAGGGTAAGCAGCACAATACATTTCACCCGAGACAAATGTAAAAACCACAGGGACAATGCCTGATTTTGTGCTATTTAAGGTTAGCTTTATTTGTCAGAGGTACATAGAGAAAAACCGTGAAATGCCTCGTTTGTATCATGGATGTGCTGGGGTAACAAGTGTCGCCATGCTTCTGACACCAACATAGCATTCCCGCAATTTACTCCCTAACCAGTATGTCTTTGCATAGTGGGAGGGAATCAGAGCATCTGGAGGAACGCCACTGGGTCTCGGGGACAACATACAAACTCTTTACAGACAGCACTGGAAATTGGTCATTGATTGATAATCACTGGTGCTGATAGCATGGCACAAACTGCTACACTACCATGCTGCCCCATGCCATTTACACCATATGCATCACATCCACAAAATCACCCCCCCACCAACCCAATGAATGAGTCATTTCCTCTAAAGGAAGATGGTTTGGAAGTGCCCACTTTCAATATTTTAATAGTAGATTTGTGATTCGAGTGATAGAAACACAATTCAGGCACAGCAAAGACATGAAAAGTCTTTAACCTGATACATGTTGTATTTCATAATTGGTGTTGCACAAAAACTTCCACCTGAGAGCTTCTCCGAACTCATAACGCAGTGATATGTTTGCTAATTCTGCTCGTGCCACCTAAGTGAATATACTGAATGGTTCTTTGCAACTTGGCCTGCAACCTGTTCACAGAAAGAGTACAGCATCCACCCCTAACTCAATAATATATCAAGTTAGCAACAAAGTAACCATCTATCCTGTATAACTCTAGAATATTCTTCACTACTTTTCCAAACATTTTTCCAATTTGACTGCAACTAGAGTAATTTTGCCTGCTGTTTTGAAGATAAATGTATATGAAGGGTTGGGATCTCTTTGGTACTGGACAAAATATTTACATTCACATTTATTTTAACTTAATTTCTGTTGCAGGAATACTTTAGGGTTCATCATCTGTGTAAGATACTGGCCAACTATGTGTGATACAGTCAATGTATCCTGGGAACACATCTCTTTTCCCATGTATCCAAACATATGGAATTTTACTTGATGCAGGAGAATGCTGTCCCTAGACAGATGATGTATACTTCATCTATACCTGGAAAATCAATACCACGAATGAATCTTTCCTTTTATTGCCTCTGGCACTCAATGATTGGATCATTGTCAATAATTTCATTATCCATTTATCCCATCCTTCCATATATAAACTAAAGCAATCCACAAAAAAAAACAAATAATCAAATCAACACCTCATCTTAAAAAAATTACTTGAACTCTAAACAGAATTCTTAGAATAGGGGTCATATTAGAGCAAATCCACTAACACCATCCAATGGACAATGTGTTATAATGGCTAAGTTACTCAACTTAAGACTCAGAGGACTGAACAATTATTCTGCTGTGAAATTAAATTCAAGCAATTAAGTCAATCTGAAATGGTAACCACAAAACCAGTGAATGGCTTCATAATGTCCTCATAATCTAATCTAAACACTTTCAAGTTAACTAATGTCTTAAAATCATACCAAGATGCTCATCTTAGCTAGTCACATTTGCCTGCATTTGGTCTATATCCTTTAAAACTTCCCTGCCCATGCACCTGTCCAGGTGTCTTTTAAATGCTATATCTGGTAGTTCATTCTACATACTCACCACTCTGTGTGAACAAGTTGCTCCTCAGGTTCCTTTAGAATTTTATCCCTTTCATTTTCAAGCTATATCTTCTAGTTTTTGATTCCCTTTTCTTTGGGCTTGTGCGGGGAGCTGGAGAGTGTTAGAGGACCTGAATTGGTTAATTATTGTTTAATAAGATACGTTAATCGCTTAGAGTTCCCTGTGTCGTTCTCGAAGGACTCACTCTTTATAATGTGAAGTCCTGGTGCTTTCTGTATAAATTTGTCAAATTTATTTTAATAGCCTCAGGTATTCTGTGCTAGTTATATGACTTAAACAGACACGAGATTAGAGTTAATCGCTATGTCCTAGTTTGAGAATGTTACGCCTTGTGTGTCGCTCGGCTGAGCCACCAATGCTCTATGGAATTCTTAACAATAAACTCTGGTCGCCGTCTCTCCAGAAGAGTCTGCCTTTCTTCCGCACTTGGGTGTCAACGCTCAAACAACAAAGGCAAGTTTAAACCAACATACTTTCAACATCTCCATTCAATACATGAGGGCCGCCACTTTTTATTCCCACAATCCCCATTCTCCACTGGCGCGCATGCACATAACAGGGAAAGTGTGTATGTCTACTAAGTACTTACATAGCCAAATGAACAGAACTCAACATTGGGTTCTGATGTTGCCAGCTCACATTGTAACAATGTGTGCATTTTCCCATAACAAACAAAATTAACCATCAACATCTGCTCCTTACCATGAAGCCAATTATGTATCCACTTAGCTAGCTTTCCCTAGATCCCATGTGATCCAGCTTTCCAGACTATACTTCTTTTGGGGAATTTGTTAAAGTACATGCAGACAACATCTTCATCGATCCTTTTGGTTACCTCTTCAAAAAACTCTAATGGATTTGTGTTCAAAGTAAATGTATGTCACCATATATTACTCTGAGATTTATTTATCTCAGTAGAACAAAGAAATACAATAGAATCAATGAAAAGCAACAAAGACAAACAACCAATGTGTAAAAGAAGAAAAAAAGACAAACAGTAATAAGAATAAATAAGTAATAAATAATATTGAGAACATGAGTTGTAGAGCCCTTGAAAGTGAATCCATAGCTTGTGGAATCAGTTCAATGCTGAGGTGGGTGAAGTTATCCACGCTGGCTCAGGAGCCTGATAGTTCAAGAGAGACTTGGTCTTTATTTGGGATAAACTACTTTTTTCA
Source organism: Mobula birostris (assembly GCF_030028105.1). NCBI lineage: Eukaryota > Metazoa > Chordata > Chondrichthyes > Myliobatiformes > Myliobatidae > Mobula > Mobula birostris. Next base: position 103,083,496 of record NC_092377.1, read on the forward strand.
AATCTATAGCAACATGGTTGGCCTTAGGTAGCTTCTGAAATATTTAATTTCAGGAGCAATTAGTGACGGGCTGAAAAACACCGATCTAGAAAGCAGTATCATGGTTACTTTAGATAAATAGCCAAATGTGCTAATGATACATGTAAACTTTCTGATGTAACATATAGCAAAGGTTTTTTAAGTAGAGGATTTCACATCTGTAACAGAAATATTTTATGGGGAAATAGTGAGCGGATTACTTGTTGCTGTTGGAGATATCAGTGCCAGTTTGTTCAATCTTCAAACCTATGAGCATGAATCAGCTGCTAATTAAAATGCACACAAAATGACATTGGCATGTTCAAAGATCAAAGTGTATTATCAAAGTACATATACATCACCATATGCTACCCTGATTCAATTTTTTGCGGGCATACACAGTAATTATAAAGAAACATAATAGAATCAATGAAAAACCACAACCAATGTCTAAACAACAACAAACTGTGCAAACACAAAAAAGAAGAAGGATTAATTAATTAATTAATTAATAAGCAATAAATATCAACAACATGAGATTTTAGAGTCCTTCAAAGTGAGTCCAGAGGTTGTCAGAACATTTCAGTGTTTGGGTGAATGAAGTTATTCCCACTGGTTCAAGAGCCTGATGGTTGATTGGTAATAAGTGCTCCTGAATAAGGTGGTTTGGGTCCTGAGACTCCGATTTACAGCTGCCAAAAAGCAAGTGAGATGGGCTGTGTCAACAAAAGCTATTTGCTCAGTTTTTATTTCCTCATCACACCAAATTGCCCGAACACTATCCAATTTAGCTTGACACCGATGTCAACAATCTAAAATTGCTACCCATAGAGATTATTCGAAGAAACAATATCACTTGTCAGATATTCAAGCTAACCTCGGCTGATGCACTTATATCCTATAGTTTTATAACTTTTATTATAAGAAGAAAAGTGAGCTGAATAACCCAGTAGACAAGATTTAATATGAAGAGAAATTTGCTCGTTTATTGCAGGGAAGGCAGCCAAACTAAAATTGTTAAGAACCACTACCTCTTCTTGTTTATCCCCATCACTACTTTCCCATACTTTGTGGAGAAAAACACAGCAATTTGCCATTATTAAAGCTAATTATCCCCTATTCTGGCTAACTTTATATGAGCAGAGGCCCTAACAAACTAACAGCATACGCCACCTACCTACAGGGTTCAGCATCACAACTGAGTTACCATCGTCACTTTCAAGCCGGTGGCATTATTGTTTTAGAAGTACAAGACAAGATGAGGGCAAATCGATGATCTCTTAAATTCTATCATCATTGAAGTGTTTTCTTTATCGTAGTCAACCAGAGTGGTTCCTGACTGGCTGCATCACTGCCTGAAATGGGAATGCAGAGGGTGATGCAGACAGCCCAGCGCATCTGTAGATGTGAACTTCCCACTATTCAGGACATTTACAGCAACAGGTGTGTAAAAAGGGCCCGAAGGATCATTGGGGACCCGAGTCACCCCAACCACAAACTGTTCCAGTTTCTACCATCTGGGAAACGGCACTGCAGCATAAAAGCCAAGACCAATAGGTTCCGGGACAGCTTCTTCCACCAGGCCATCAGACTGATAAATTCACGCTGATGTAACTGTATTTCTATGCTATATTGACTGTTCTATTGCACATACTATTTATTACAAATTAAGATAAATTGCACATCGCACATTTAGATGGAAACGTAACAAAGATTTTTACTCCTCATGTATATGAAGGACGTAAGTAATAAAGTCAATTCAATTCATTTCAAATATTCCATTCATCAATACTCTGCCTACCTCCATGTTAAATTATAGGAGGCTTATGAAAGAAGGCAATCAGTTATCGATGAGTTAAGAATATAAGCATCTAAGGTGCTGTTCTGAGTTCCAACTTCACCACTTGTAATAGATTTTAACAAACTACTATGCTGCAACCAGCGTAGAAAGATGAATAATTTAGAAGGATAGCATTTTTCTTACGGAGGGTTGGAGGTATATGAAAGGAGATGTCAGAGGAAGTGGTTGAGATGGGTACAAATTTAGGATAATTACTTATCTCTCAGACTCCCGTTAAATTATTCATCTTTCTAAACTGCTTAAACCTTTGCTTTAGCATCACAGAGTTATACAGCAAGGATAAAAAGCCCTCTAGCCCAACACATATATGACACACAAGTTTTTTTTAAAGATAAAGATTAGCTTTAGTTGACACATGTACATCAAAACATACAGTGAAATGCACTGTTCTCCATCAACAAATAAAACAGCCCGAGGATTGTGCTGGGGCAGCCCACAAATATCGACACACTTCTGGCACCAACATAGCATGCCCACAACTCACTAACCCTGTCCCTAACTATACGTCTTTGGAATGTGGGAGGAAACCAAAACACAGAGGAAACCCACGTGATCGCGGGGAGAATATACAAACTCCTTACAGACAGCAGCAAGAAGTGAACGCTGGCGATTGCACCAGCTGCTATGCTACCATACCACCCCCATGGTACACGGGTAGTTGCCTACCTGAACCAATCCCATTTGTCTGTATTTGGCCTATATACCTCTAAACCCTTTCTATCTTTATATCTTTCTAAATGAGTATTAAAAATTGTTATCATACCCACCTCTAGCAGTTCCTTTGGTAATTCATTCTATATACTCTACCCTACCATATGCTGTGTGAAAATGTTAAAGGTTCCATTTAAATTCACCTTTCAGCTTAAATCAATGCCCGATAGTTCTTGTCTACCCTGGTATAAAGACTGAGCATTCACCTGCTCTATACCCCTCATGATTTTATAAACCTCCATAAGGTCAGCTCTTAACTTTCTACACTCAGAGAGAAAAGCTCCAGCCTATCCAGCCTCTCCTTGTAACTCCACTCCAAACAGTATCCTTTTTAATCTTTCCTGCACTCTTTCCAGCTTAGTGACATCCTCTCTTTAGCAGATATTTTCCAGAAAACTAAAAAGTCAATGTCATCGAGCAGAAATAGGCCATTTCTCTCTCAACCCGATTCTCCTACCTTCACCTCATAACCTTTCATGTCCTGACATCAAGAATCTATCAACCTCCACTTTAAGTACACTCAATGACATGACCTCCACACCCTCCTGCTAAAGAAATTCTTCCTCATCTCTTATCTGAATGGACGTCCCTCAATTCTGAGGCTGTATCCTCTGGTCCTAGACTCCCCCACTTTAGGAAACATCCTCTTCACATCCACTCTATCTAGGCCTTTCAACATTCAATAGGTTTCAGTGAGATCCCCCTCATTCTTCTAAATTCCAGTGAATACAGGCCCAGAGCCTTCAAACACTCCTATGATAAGCCTTTCAATCCCATAATCATTTTTGTGAACCTCCTTTGAACCTTCTCCAGTTTTCTTAGATAAGGAGCCCAAAACTGCTCACAATACTCCAAGTGAGCCCTTATAAAGCCTCAGTTAGTCCTCTTGAAATGAATGCTAAAACTGCATTTGCCTTAGGGAATCCTGCATGAGGATTCCAAAGTCTCTTTGCACCTCAGATCTTTGAATTTCTCCCTGTTCAGAAAATAGTCTATGCCTATATTCCTTCTACCAAAGTGTATGACCATACATTTACCGTCACTGTTTTCCATCTACCACTTTGTCCATCTGTCTAAATCCTTCCGCAGACACTACCTGCCCCTCCACCTATCTTTGTATCGTCTGAAAACTTGGCCACAAGGCCATGAATCCTTCATTCAAATCATTGACATACAACATAAAAAGTAATCCCAGCACAGACCACTGGCAGCCAATCAGACAAGACTCCCTTTATCCCCACTCTTTGCCGCCTGCCAATTAGCCAATGCTCTAACCATGCTAATACCTTTCCTGTAACACCATGCGTTCTTAACATGCTAAGCAACCTCATGTGGCACCTTGTCAAAGGCATTTTGAAAATCCAAGTTCACAACATCCATTAATTCTTCACCGTTTATCCTGCCTGTTATTTCCTCAAAGAATTCAAACACGTTTGTCTGGCAAAATTTTCCCTTAAGGAGACCATGCTGACTACGACCTATTTTATATTGTGCATCCACGTACCCATGAATCTGCTGGGGTCATGTATTGTGTCCGCTACTCCCAAAGTGGCATCCTCTACGTTGGTGAGACCTTTTGTAAATTGGGAGACTGCTTCATCCACAAAAAGCGGTACTTCATAGCACTCAAACATTTTAATTCCCATTCCAATTCTGACACGTCTGTCCATGGTCTCCTCTTCTGCCGAGATGAGCCCACCCTCAGAGTGGAGGAGCAACACCTTATATCTCGTCTGGGTAGCCGCCAACCTGGTAGCATGAATATCGATTTCTCCTTCTGGTAAAAAAATTTCCCTCACCTCCCCTCTTTTTCTATTACCCTCTTTGGCCTCTTTCCTCTTCTCACCTGCCTATCACCCCCCCACCGGGTCGCCTCCTCCTTCGTTTCTCCCATGGTTCACTCTCCTCTCCTATCAAATTCCTTCTTCTCCAGCACTCTTTCTTTCCTACCAACCTAGCTTCACTTCTCACCTTCCAACTATCTTCCTACACCTCCCCCTATCTTTTTATTCTGGTATCTTCCCCCTTCCTTTCCAGTCCTGAAGAAGAGCCTCAGTCTGAAATGTTGACTTCCTCTCCACAGATGCCACCTGACCTGCTGAGTTCCTGCAGCATTTTGTGTATGTTGCTTTGGATTTCCAGCATCTGCAGACTTTCTCATGTTTATAATACATTATATTTGTAGTGAAGAATACATTGAGAAATTGATTTTTTATTTAATTCTGATTAAATGACTTGGGTATTTACGAATGTTTTTAAACTAATGACTTCTAATAAAATCTGATTTCTTCTAGCTATGAGACTCCGGGTGCAAAGTTTCAAAGCAATTTTTATTGTATTATATAATAACTTGAAAAGATTAAACAACATTCTAGAGGTCTGATTATCACTATTTGAAATTGGTTTCTTGTAAATAAACTGGATGTATCTACCCTTTGTCCTTTGGGCTATTTCTCCCATCGTGGAACAGACACAGACTACCTACCGGGACATCAGAGTGTTAGCACAGGGGGTTCTCAAGGTATAAATAGCTCCCAGAGATCTCCCAGAGTGGATTTCAAAATGTCAGTTAATTTCCTCAGCACAGGTGTCCAGTTTAACTATGGCAGTGAGTTTGGAATCTCAGGCTTACACTTCAAGTTCTCACAAGGCTTGATGGGTAGGTGTTTCGATGTCACTTATTTTGTGACCTCGACGCTGGCTGTAATGACTAGAACTATTATCACAGTCTCAAAATAAGGGACCAGTCACTCATCCTATTGAGGACCAGCAGCTAATCAGAATTGGATTTACTATCACTGACCTATATGATGTGAATTGTTTTCTTTTACAGAAGCAATACAGCGCAAAGACATAAGAATTATTATAAATTACAAACATAATAGTGCTAAAAAAAGGAATAGTAAGGTAGTATTCATGGGTTCATGGACCAATCAGAAATCCGATGGCAGTGGGGAAGAAGCCGTTCTTCAATTGTTGAGCATGTCTTCAGGTTCCTGTACTTCCCCCCAATGATATTCAAGATCTTAGTCAATAACGAAGCAGGTACGAAAAGCAAAGGGGCCACTTCTAATTCTATTTCTTATTTTCCGCTTTACTAATTTTTTTTAAGTTTAAGATCTGACTCAGTGTATTTTGCAACAATTAGTGATATTGTTCATCTGGAGGAGTGCAGAACTGTCTTAAAGGTGGGCTTACCAAAGCATGTAAAATGCATTTTTACAGTATGTAGTAAGTAGATGCACTATGATGAAAGCATTACATGAAGCATAACTGGTACATTTACCTTAACGTGCGCAAGTCCCACAGTTTGATCCCATCAGTTACAGCAGTGGTCAGAAAGAGATTGTAGAATTCTGAAGGCTGACTACTAAACACTGATCCCTAAAACAAGAGGGAAGAAATAATTGATAAACAATTCACAAAAATTATAACTGCCAATTCAATTTCAAACCATGTGTGTTAACACTGCCTGGGAGAAAGACTCCTGGGATTCTAATGAGAATAAGGTTCATTTCATTAATAACATTAACCAAACAATCTGCTATCAACTCAAGTCACTATTCTTCTAAAACTGGGAGGTCTTCCAGGGGAAATTTTTGAAAAGGTTTCATCATTTCAAACTTAAATTTAAAACTTGCTATGCAGGGAAGTGCCACAAAACTAAAGTAATGGAAGTAAATTAAATATCACGGAATGCCATCCCTGAGTAATCTTCAGCAGGCAAACTGAGCTGGAAATCTCCATTCATATCATATCAGTTCAATATACAAAACGGGCTTCTTCCACCAGCGCAGACAGCCAACTCCTCATAAACACAAGAGCCTTGGCAGACACTGGAAATCTAGAACAACACATGCATAATGCTGGAGGAGCTGTACTGCTGCCGCCAAAAAAAAAACAAATTTCATGACATATGTCAGTGATGATAAACCCAATTCTGATTCTGATAAATAGTTTTATCCACAAGATGTCAAAACCTTGGTGATAATGCTCTGCATTTCTTTTTCATCTAGTTAAATGTATTCTTAATACATCCAGGTCAGTGAAAAGTAATTTCACAGATATATGACCAAAAGTGCATAGTGGGATTTCAACATGCATGAGCATTTTTTTTCTTTATCTCTTAGGAGGGTTCGTATATTCTTAGTGAATCTACCTTAGGCATTTCAGCAAAACAAAAAAAAAACCTATTCTCAGAGGAAATAAAAAAGATTGAAACCAGGGGTCTGGTAAGCCTTGCGTACAACATTTTTCCATCATTATACGGTAGCACAGTGCAGACAAACTGCAGAATGGAAACATATTTCTCATTCTTTCCCACCTCATTCCAACTACTCGCTGATACAGCAGATGCTTCCTCTGAGTGCAAGTGAAACCTCTTTCCTTGTAAGGATAAGAGTGGGCAGAATTTATAACCACAAACTCATCATATTCCTTTGATAAATCAATGTTCCATTTTGTAGCTGCAGTATTAAAACCTAACACATCTGTAATAACAATTTGTATTTCTTGCTACTGACTTACTGCTGCTTTCAATGTTTAATAAACGGATTCACTGCTTTGTTCCCCACTAACTCTAGGATAGTTATAAAATGAAGTACTGCTTCACTATTTGATTAATCAGCAAGAATTATTATATCTCTCTCTGCATACAAAAAGTGGCACCCTGCTTCCTACAAAGGATCTTTAGACAATAATAAACTGAATTTTTTTGGCTCTCATTGGTATAAGTCCACCCTAACTGGACTATTGTCCTTATGGAACACCCTTGTAATACTAATCTTCAAGTTTATTTCATAACCTATTTAATAGCCTCAATGCATATGGTATTATAGCAGAAAAATATCTGTTACTGCAATCTGCAGAATCTCGTGTGTTTATGCTACTGCAATCATATTGGCAAGAAATGAACTCATGTTGTAAATCAACTATAAAATCATGAAGTTATTTAACTTCATAAATTAAAGGAGATCATACAACCTCTCACTCAATGTCAGCGAGTTCAAAGAGCTGATTATTTACCAGAGGAGGAGGAAAGCGGAGGTCCATGAGCCAATTCTCATTAAGGGATCATAAGTGGAGAGGGTCAGTAACTTTAAATTCCTGGGCATTATCATATCAGAGGATCTGTCCTGGGATCAGCACGCAAGTGCTATTACAAAGAAGTCATGGCAGCACCTCTACTTTCTTAGAAGTTTGAGCAGATTTGGCACGTCCTCTAACACTTTGACAAACTTCTATTGATGTACAGTGGACAGTATCATGACTGGCTGCATAACAGCATAGCATTAAAACACCAATAGCTAAGAATGGGAAAAGCCGACATAAAGTGGTGGACACAGCCAGTTCATCACGGGTAAAGCCCTCCCTACCATCGACAAGGGTGGTGCCACATAAAAGCAGTATCCATTATCAAGGACCCTTACCATGCAGGTCATGCTTCCTTCTCACTGCTGCCATTAGGGAGGAAGTACAGAAGCCAGGTTCAGGAATAGTGATTACTCTTCAACCATCAGGCTCCTGAACCAGTGTGAATAACCTCAACTCTGAACTGATTCCACAACCTATAGACTCACTTTCAAGGACTCTACAACCCTTGTTCTCAGTATTATTTATTTATTATTACTATTTATTATCATTAATTTGTATTTGCAGTTTGTCTTCTTTTGCGCATTGGTTGTTTGTCAGACTTTGTGTGTACCTTTTCACTGGTTCTATTGGAATTCTTTGTTTTACTCTGAACGTCTGCAAGAAAATGAATCTCAAGGTGGTATACATACTTTGACAAAGAATTTGCATTTTTACTTTGAAGTTCATACCAACTCTCTTTTTGACACAGTCTGTTTCATATCCCCCAGTGGTCCTGCAAGTTTATTTCCCTCATCCGAATCCCACCCAGCTTCCTTGTGAAATCAATCCATAAACAAATGGTGATTGAAGTAATTTAGTTCAACATATGCCTCCATCATATCATTCACCTTAACCTGATGTAACATTCATTTGGATTATGGTGTGGCCTTTGCAGTACTGTTCCAGATCTTTTGCATGTAAACATTAAATTGAGACCTTCTTAGTGACTTACTGGCAGTAATGAAGGTCCTTGGTCTCTGTCTGTCCTCGGGGACTTAGACGTAGAAGGATTCTTCATTGCTGTTTCTGTAGCAGTTTTGTTTGACCATTCAGGGAGGTTGGCCCTAAGATGAACCCCCGAACCTGGAGGATCAGTGGACCACTCTTAGACTGGCCTCTACCCTTTGACCTGTTTGGCATGGGTGACCCTACAAAGAGCCAAAACACAAAGCCCTGACTCCAGCCAACACAGCTCTCGGGGTCATTGAGGCACACAAGCCTTCAAGTCATGACAAGGTTGTGGTCCTCTTGGAGGAGGCCTTCTTAGGTGAACACAAAAGCTCCCGCATCATTACTTTGAAGAACACCAGTGAATTCTACTCAGTTTTCTCTGCACATTTAATTCCTCATCCAAGATAGATGTTCTGATCATTAATCTAAACAATCTGTGTAATTCCTTACACAGAAATTGCCAACTGCAGTTCTCAATATGGCCTGTAGGAGCTTGTTGTGCAAATTGTCCATTGCACTTCCTTAGTGTTAATATTTTTACCTGTTAGTGAAAAAAAGTGAAGGCGGGATAAACCAAATGATTACAGGTCAGTTTAATTTTAGTGGTGGGAGAACTATAGGAATGTGCCCTGAGTACAGGAGAAACCACTGAGAAAGCCAAACACTAAATAGGGACAATTAGAGGTGGTTTATGGGTGGCAAATAAATGAGTTTTTGAAGAGCTAACAAAGAGACTCAATAAAGGCAGCATGCTTGGATTTTGGACCAAGTCCTATTTGACATCAATCAGAGTGATAAAAGTCCATGGAAACCAAGTGAGGCCAACTGAAATTAAGATAAGTTCAGTGGCAGGCCAGCAGAGAATAAATGTTCAACATTTGGGCGACTGTAACTAGTGTGGCTTATATTGTTCGTAATATACAAAACATTGATGATTTAGATCATAAAGAGTTTGCAATGATACTAAAACCGACCATATGAATGACAGTGAGGAGGAAGACATTAGTCTGCAGGATGATAAAGATGGTCTTGTCTGTTGGGCAGAGAAGCAACAAATGGAATTCACTCCTGAGGTTAGTGAGGTAATCCACTGGGGAATATTCAATAAGGTAAAAATAAATGGGAAGATGTTGGGTGATGTGCAAAGATGCATTCACCTTTTGTTGTAAATTTACCTTAATTCTCTAAATGACGAAATAGAAGATAGGCTCTGATGGGCTTCTACTTTGATGTAGAACATAGAACAGTACAGCAAGGAACAAGCCATTCAGCCCACAAATCTAAGCAGAACTAATTAAATCACAGTCAAACACCGAACTAAACTAATCCCTTCTGTGCACACAAATACATATCTCTCCATTTCCCGTACATTCATGTGCACAAAGAGCCTCTAAAATGCCTCTATCATATTTGCCTCAACTACCACCCCAGGCAGTGCATCCCAGGCACTCACCACTCGCTGCGTAAAAAACAACACCATATCATATCGTTTGACTATATACCCTCTCACCTTAAATGCATGCTCTCTAAATTTAGATATTTCAGCCCTGGGAAGAGGGTAGCAGTTGTCTGCTCTATCTATGCCTCTCAAAATCTTATAAATCTCTATCAGGTCCTCTCTCAACCTCCACTGCTCCAGAGAAAATAACCCAAGTTTGTTGAATATCTTCTCATAGCTCATACCCTCTAATCCAGGCAGCATACTAGTAAACATCTTGTGCACCCTTCTGCAAAGTCTCCACATCCTTCCTATAGTGGGGTGACCAGAATTGAATTCAGTACTCCAGATGCAGCCCAATTAGAGTTATACAAAGCTGCAACATAACCTCCAGACTGTCAAATTCAGTGCCTTGACTATTAAAGGCAAGCACGGCACACACCTCCTTTACTGCTCTTTCAATCTCTCCAGCCACTTTCAGGAAAATATGAACTTGGACTGCAGAAGATGTAAAGAGGAAGAGAGTGGAAAAAAAGTAAATATGGGCCCCTTAAAAACTAAACCAGAAGAAATTATAATCAAGGGTGAAAAAATACCTGAAAAGTTGAACAAGGATTTTGGATCTGGCTTCTGAATAAAATACATAATAAACTTTCTAGAAAAACTGGCAAATGAAGATCTAATAACTAAATGGAAACTAAAGATACTAATAACATCAAGGACATTAATCATACTAAAAAGACCACCTATCCCCCATGCCTGACAGCCCAAAAGAAATAACTGCACTGATGATGATTTTCCAAAGTTTCCTACTTTCAGCAACAGAGCCAGCAGATGGGAAAGTAGCAAGAATGATTCCATTGTTCAAGAAATAAGTAAGGTACAGTTTACCTGACATTATTAATTCATAATTAAGGGGAGATTTACAAGCACAATACAGCACAGATACAGGCCTTTTGGCCCAATAAGTCCATAAAGACCACACTAGTCCCAGTTTCCTGCATTTGGCCTCTATGTCTCTGAGCCCTGCCTCTCCATGTACCTGTCAAAGTGTCTTAAATGATGTTATTTAAGCAGCACGGTAGTGTAGTGGTTAGCACAAAGTTTTACAGTACATGCAACCCAGGTTCAATTTCCACCTCTGCCTGGAAGAACTTTGTACATTTTCCCCATAACCGTGTGGGGTTCCTCCCACAGTCCAAAGATGTTGGTAGGTTAATTGGTTGTTGTAATTTGACCCGTGATTAGGCTAGGATTAACTTGAGGGATTGCTGAGCAGCATGGCTCAAAGGGCCAGAAGAGCCTATTCTGCGCTGTATATCAATAAATAAATAAATAAATACATTTTTACTTACCTCAAGCACTTCATCTGGCATCTAATTCCATACTCGCCCCACCCTCTGGGTGAAAATCTAGTCCTCCAGGCCCCTTTTAAATCTTTCCCCCTCATCTTAAATCTATGCCCCATAGTGTTGTTCTTCCCTGCCCTGGGGAACAGATTGTTACCGTCCACCTCATCTATCCCTCTCATAATTTTAAACATTTCTCTATGTTCACCCCTCACTCTCCGACGCTCCAAGGAGTAAAGACCTGGCCTGGCCAACCTCTCCCTATAACGCAGGCCCTCTAGGCTTAGCAGCATCCTTGTAAATCTTTTCTGCACTCAGGATGCTGCATCTTCCTGACTTGGAAATTTATCTCCTTGCCTTCACTATCACTGGGTCCAAATCCTGGAACTGGTTCCTGAACAGCATACAGGGCATAGCTACACAAAAAAAGGACTGGAGCAGCTTCTCTTGGGCAACTTGGGATGGCAATCAATTGCTGCCTCAGCTTATGAAATGCACATCCCACACCCCACACCCCAATAAAAAATAATGGTCTTAAGCCATTAACTCAATTTATCTCTACCTCATGGCAAAATCACGATGTCCTCATCACAACATGCTCTTTCTCCTTATTTTTGTATCACCAACAAACATGGAAATTTTATTTTGTTTCTTTCTCTAGAACTTACTGTAATTGAGGACCAAAAACTGATCCCTGGGCTTTTCCAAAGGTTACATCACTTCAACCTGAAAAGGACACACTTGTCCAACTCATTGTTTTCTATATGACAACCAGTTTTCAAACAGTTAGCAAACTTCCTTATATACTGTACATTTCCTGACCGGTTTTGCAGGTCCCTGGGACACCTGCAATTACCCTTCCATTGACGGCACCTGCTGGGGACTGCTTAAAAACGAGGCTACTCCCACTCTTTCTCGTCTATTCTGCAGCCAGCACTACCACACCACACATCACCCTTTTCTCCTTGATCTTAACTTTAATTTAATAAATATCTCTGGTTTGTAATCCCTGTTGTGGCCTGACTCCTTTGTGTTACTTCCTGAGAGCCAAGGTTGTAACATAATGGCATAAAGAAGGCAGGAGGAGAAGATGGCGGTGCAACGCAGCACGCACGGCCTCTCCGGTGAAATTATATCGTATTTGTTAAATAGGGGCCATGCACAATTCTGATTTGATGGAGACAGACGTGAGAAGCACGGAGGAACATTTGGAGAAACTTCTGAAATGCCCGCTTCGCTGCCGCTGCTACTGTGTGATCAAGAATCTCCGGAAGGAAGGCCCCAAATCCTCGGCTTTTCCTGTTGCTGGCGGCCAGGACTGGGGTCAAAGCGCTCAGCAGAGATGGTGCTCGGTGCCCAGTGTCGGAGGGCTGGTCAGAGGCTCGAAGTTTTCAGACGACTCAGAGTCAGTTTGTGGTCGAATGCTTCCAGGATGCTGCATCGACAAGTTTGCGGTGGTGGAAGCTCATGGCAGGGAGAGTTTTCTTCCTTCTACAGTCTGCGTGAGATGATGGAACTTTCAAGAGACTTTGAACTTCTTTTATCATGCCCATGGCCTGCTCTTCATCAAGTTACGGTATTGCTTGCACTGTTGTAACTATATGTTATAATTATGTGGTTTTTGTCAGTTTTTCAGTCTTGGTCTGTCTTGTGTTTCTGTAATATCACACCGGAGGAACATTATATCATTTCTTAATGCATGCATTACTAAATGACAATAACAGAGGACTGTGTGTCCTCATAATCTAATCTAATAATGGGGGCTACAGATATAATGCAGATATAAAAAGTGTTATGTGTGACCAGCTTTCGGACAGTGTTATGCAGCTTGATGAGACAGAGTCACCAGCTGTGAAAGGTGGTCACTGACCATTAAGGATGCCAGAGTGCTCCATGTACATTCATTCAGGATTACTGTACTTGGTCGCGAATTTGTCTGTGTTAAGCATAAGTTTGAAACATTGGAATAACAGAGTTTTAAATGAAAGGAAATACAAAAGTCATCATGAGTTCAGCTGCAAAATGAGAGATCACAGAATATATACTCTTGGATTTTAAGTATGTACTGTTTTAACTTTTTTAATCCTTCCATTGTCCTTTGCTTAATATGGGAATTAGTGTGCAAATATTTGAGGTTATACCCAGACAAGCAGGCTTTTTCCACTCAGGTTGGGTCATGGATTAAGCATGAAAGGTGAAATATTTAAAGGGAACATCTTCACTCAGAGGACGGTGAGAGTGCAAGTGGTGGATGAAGGGACTGACTTCAATATTTAAGAAAAATTTGGAAAGGCACATGGATGGGAGGGGTATTGAGGACTATGGGACGGGTGCAGGTCGATGGGACCAGACAGATTGATGGTTCAGCATGAACTAGATGGACTGAAGGTCCTGCTTCTGTGCTGTAGTGTTCTATGACTCTATATCTGTCAGGTTGGCACCTACTGAGGTCAGTAATCCAACCAGCCCTTGACCCTGATTACCACCATCCATTAACATTCACACCCAGGGAGAAACAGAGCTGGCCTCACTTAGAGTTACTTGTGGGAATTCAGAATTCTGGTGTAAGCTTGAAAAAATGGTTTAATTCAACAGATGCATACCTGTTGGTAAAAGCTTCAAAGTGGAACATTGTGCCAGAGATGGTGGTAGAAGCCTACACATTTAAGAAATTCTTAGATAGGCATATGGATGATAGAAACACAAAGGGCTATGTAGGAAGGAAGGGTTAGATTGATCTTAAGAGTAAGTTAAACAGAGATGGCACGACATCAAGGGTTGAAGGGCCTGTAATATGCCATGATATTCTATGTTCTATATTCTAATATCTAGAGTTCCTAAATTCATGTATTTGCCTCTTTCATGGCACTTTGTTAAATGCTATTGGGAAATATAAACATACTGTATAACAATAGAAGCTCCCCTCTATTAACTCTCCCTGTGACATTATCAAAATGTTAACAAATTTGTGAAACATGATTTATCAGATATGATTATAGTCAATCTTTTTAAATTGTTTAGTTATTTCCCTTTGAATATTGACTTTAGTATCATGCCAGCCATAGATCAAAGCACTTCATCACAGTAGAGTGTTACTGGGTGAAATAGGGTAATAGCCTTCTGTCAGAACAGGGAAAGTTAAAAATGAAACCATTGCCAAGTTAGACACAAAGAATGGGAAAGTTGGAAAGAACAGAAGAGAATGTTTCTAACAAGACCGAGACAGATTGGAGAGCACAAGTGGTGATGGTATGGTCTGAAGAATGGTAAAGGTAAATCTGAATAAGGAGTAAACAGGAGATTAAATGAAATCTGATTACTGAGGAGACAGATATTGAAAGCTGGAGATGTGAGATACAAGGTTAACACTGCCTATTATCTGAAATTCCAGTTGTCATCTCTACACAGGAAAGGGTATAGCAAATTGGATGGCAATATTACAGCATACCTCCTGTAAATCTACATGACTAACCTGCAGTTTTCAGTTCCTGTTATTATAATTCTTCATCCAAATCGTTCTTATTTTAGGTCTGCTAACCTATTCCAAAGAAGTTCAGTGCAAGCATGAAGTACACCACCTCATTTTCCAACCTGACCTATGAAAACATTGTTTAACAACCTTTTCTTCAAAGTCAGCAAAACAAAGCAGCAAGTCATTAACTTCAGGAAGGGAAGGGGAGGGGAAGGGTCTGTGCACATGTCCCTATTTACATTAAAGATGCCAAGGTTGAGACAGTTGAGAGCTTCAAGTTCCTAGGAGTGAACATCACCTAGGACTGTGTCCTGGTCCAACCAGGTTGACACTATGGCCAACAAAATCACCAATGCCTCCACTTCCTCAAGAGGCTAAAGAAAATGGCATGTACCCTTTGACCCTCACCAAGTTTTAATGATGTGCCATAGAAAGCATCCTACCTAGATGCATTACAATCTGTGACCACAAGTAAATGCAGAGAGTGGTGGACACAGCTCAGCATATCACAGAAACCAATCTCCCCTTTATGGACTCTGTCTATACTTCTCACTGCCTCAGTAAAGCAGACAGCATAATCAAAGTCCCCGCCAACACCGGACATTCTCCCTTCTTTCCTCTCCCATTAGGTAGAAGATACAAAAGCCTGAAAGCATGTACCACCAGAATCTATCCCACAGTTATAAGACTACTGAACCATTCCCCTAGTTCAAAAAGATAAAATCTTGACCTCCTAATCTACCTTGTTAAACTCTTCGGCTTTGTCTACCCGCACTGCACTTTCTCTGTAACTATAACACATTATTCTGGACTCTTATTGTTTTACCTTGTACTACTTCAATGCACTGTTGCATGAATGGTATGCAAGAAACAATTTCAGAATTAGAATCAGAATCAAAATCAGGATTAATATCACCTCAGTACATGTGACAATAAGACCACAAGACATACTAGGAGCAGAATTAAGCTTTACGGCACATCAAGCCCGTTCTGCCATTCTACCATGGCTGATTTATTGTGCTTCTCAACCCCATTCTCCTGCCTTCTCCCTGTAACTTTTGATGCTCTTATTAATCAAAAAACTATCAATCTCCATGTTAAATGTATTCAATGACTTGGCCTCCACAGCTATCTATGGCAATGTATTCCACAGATTCACCAGCCTCTGGCTAATGAAATGCCTCCTCTTCCCTGTCTTAAATTGGCATCCTTGTATTATAAGGTTGTGCCCTCTAGTCCTAGACTCTCCCACCAGAGGGAACATCCTCTCCAAATCTACTTTATCTCGGCTTTTCAATATTCAGTAAGTTTCAATGAATTCTGCTTTTCTAAATTCCAGTGAGTACAGACCCAAAGCCATCAAATGTTTCTCATATGTATTTAACCTTTTGATTCTGGGATAATTCTTGTGAACCTTCTCTGGACCTTCTCCAATGCCAGTATCTCCTTTCTTAAATAAAGGACCCAAAACTGCTCACAATACTCCAAATGTGGGCTGACCAATGCCCTATAAAACCTCAATATAACATCCTTGCTTTTATATTCTAGTCTTCTTGAAATGAATGTTGACATTGCATTAGCCTTCCTTACCACCATCTCAACCTTGACATTGTGACATTTGACATTGTGGCCCCTGCCCATCCCCCACATGAGCCATCTGTTGTCGGTCTCCAACCAACACATATTCCACTCTCTCCTCCTACCCCTCTTCACAGTCCCCCACTCTGCTCTCATGACTATACCCCTTCCCCACACGAAACCACCACGGTGCGCTTCACAGCTGAACAGGTGAGAAGACAGCTGAAACGTCTCAACCCAAGCAAGGCTGCAGGACTGGATGGTGTCAGTACCAGGGTGCTCAAAGCCTGTACCCCTCAGCTATGTGGAGTACTTCGCCATGTATTCAACCTGAGCCTGAGGCTCCGGAGGGTTCCTGTACTGTGGAAGACGTCCTGCCTCGTCCCTGTGCCGAAGACGCCGCGCACCAGCGGCCTCAATGACTACAGACCGGTGGCATTGACGTCCCACATCATGAAGACCCTGGAGAGACTTGTTCTGGAGCTGCTCCGGCCTATGGTCAGGCCACACTTAGATCCCCTCCAGTTCGCCTACTAGCCCCGACTTGCAGTTGAGGATGCCATCGTCTACCTGCTGAACCGTGTCTACACCCACCTGGACAAGCCAGCGAGCACTGTGAGGGTCATGTTTTTGACTTCTCCAGTGCATTCAACACCATCCGCCCTGCTCTACTGGGGGAGAAGCTGACAGCGATGCAGGTGGATGCTTCCCCGGTATCATGGATTCTTGACTACCTGACTGGCCGACCACAGTACGTGTGCTTGCAACACTGTGTGTCCGACAGAGTGATCAGCAGCACTGGGGCTCCACAGGGGACTGTCTTGTCTCCCTTTCTCTTCACCATTTACACCTCGGACTTCAACTACTGCACAGAGTCTTGTCATCTTCAGAAGTTTTCTGATGACTCTGCCATAGTTGGATGCATCAGCAAGGGAGATGAGGTTGAGTACAGGGCTACGGTAGGAAACTTTGTCACATGGTGTGAGCAGAATTATCTGCAGCTTAATGTGGAAAAGACTTAAGGAGCTGGTGGTAGATCTGAGGAGAGCTAAGGTACCGGTGACCCCTGTTTCCATCCAGGGGGTCAGTGTGGACATGGTGGAGGATTACAAATACCTGGGGATACGAATTGACAATAAACTGGACTGGTCAAAGAACACTGAGGCTGTCTACAAGAAGGGTCAGAGCCGTCTCTATTTCCTGAGGAGACTGAGGTCCTTTAACATCTGCCGGACGACGCTGAGGATGTTCTACGAGTCTGTGGTGGCCAGTGCAACCACGTTTGCTGTTGTGAGCTGGGGCAGCAGGCTGAGGGTAGCAGACACCAACAGAAACAACAAACTTCATTCGTAAGGCCAGTGATGTTGTGGGGATGGAACTGGACTCTCTGACGGTGGTGTCTGAAAAGAGGATGCTGTCCAAGTTGCATGCCATCTTGGACAATGTCTCCCATCCACTACATAATGTACTGGGTGGGCACAGGAGTACATTCAGCCAGAGACTCATTCCACCGAGATGCAGCACTGAGCGTCATAGGAAGTCATTCCTGCCTGTGGCCACAAACTTTACAACTCCTCCCTTGGAGGGTCAGACACCCTGAGCCAATAGGCTGGTCCTGGACTTATTTCATAATTTACATATTACTATTTAACTATTTATGGTTCTATTACTATTTATTATTTATGGTGCAACTGTAACGAAAACTAATTTCCCCCAGGATCAATAAAGTATGACTATGACTATGACTAACCTGTAAGTCTACCTTTAGGGAACCCTGCATGAGTAGACCCAAAGTTCTTTTAAAACAATTTACCAATTTTTATCCAGATTTTTCCAACTGCATGGCCTTGGGACATTGATGGTGAACATGGACGGCTCCACATTGTAAATACACTTTGGGCCATTTGCTTCAGGTTGATAAGCTGATAAAAGGCTATAGATTTACCTGTGACTTTCGAAGCTTCTGCAACATGTTCTGCTCCTATTTAACAAGCAGCATTCTGCAATTAACTTGATATCACTCTCTTGAACTATTATCCCAACCCAGTAAAGAAACAATTTCTTCCTATGACATCACACACTTTGTCCTACACTTTCTCAATTTTCTGGGCTTGAGGAAAGCTGGAATAACATGACAAACCACTGTAAAGCATTAATACTGCACTAAATAGGATATCCATTATTTGAGATTGTTTTTAATTTCAGTTGCCATTGGAACATGGTGGAGCCAGTAGCACAAGTCTGGGAATAAGTTTCACCTACAGCAATTGCAGAAACTTGGCCAGTTCATTTAGTTTATATAACGTCTTTCTGTTTGAAAAAGGATTCATCTTTCTGTTTGTTTACACATATGGCTGTATTTCTTTTAGGATAAGATTAGAATTGTTCAGGGAAAGGGAGCTTCTTAAAAGTGGACAACCCAAGCATTGCCTTTCCATCAACTGTATTTAAACACAAGGTTCAAAATTTAAAGTAAATTTATTATCAAAGTATGTACAGTACATAAATGTCACCATGTACGTACTTTGATAATAAAAAGAGGATGCTCATTATTGAATATAGCTCTGCATTTAATGCTATTGTCCCCTCAAAACTAATCAATAAGCCTCAAGATATGGGCCTCAATAACTCCTTGTGCAATTGGAACAATAATTTTCCTCACTTGCAGACCCCAGTCAGTCATGTTTAAGTTTGCTGATGACACCACTGTTGTAGCCTGAATCAAAGGTGGTGAAAAATCAGCACGTAAGAGGAAGATTGAAAATCTGGCTGAGTGGTGTCACAACAACAACCTCTTACTCAATGTTAGCAAGACCAAGGAGCTGATTATCGTCTTCAGGGGGAGGAAACCGGAGGTCCATCAGCCAATCCTCACCAGGGAATCATAGGTAGAGAGAGTCAGCAATTTTAAATTCCTCAGTGTTATTTTGGAGGACCTGTCCTGCTTCCTATAGGTGAGTGCAATTACAAAGAAAGCACAGCAGTGCCTCTACTTCCTTAAAAGTTTGAGAAGATTTGGCACGACATCTAAAATTTTGACAAACTTCTATAGAGATTATATTGACTGGCTGTCTCACAGACTAGTACAGAAACACGATTGCTCTTGAACGGAAAATCCTATGAACAGTAGTGGAAATGGCACAGTCCATCATGGGTAATGCCCTCTCCACCACTGAGCACATTCATTCATTGGGACGCTGCATGGAACAGGCACTTCTGGCCCTTCAAGCCATGCCACCGAGTAATTCTCCAATTTAACCCTAGCACCAATCATGGGTCAAGTTACAATGACCAATTAACGCAACCTTTGGAGTGTGGGAGGACACCCACCCGGTCACGGGGAGAACGTACAAACTCCTTACAGTCAGCAGCGGGAATTGAACCCTGTCACCTGTACTGTAAAGTATTGTGCTAACCACCGTGCTACTGTGCCACACCACTGAGCACATCTACATGCAATATTGTCACAGGAAAGCAGCATTCATCATCAGGGACCCCCTCCACCCAACTCATGCATTCTTTTTGCTGTTGCTGTCAGGAAGTTGGTACAGGAGCTTCAGGAATCACACCAGCAGGTATAGGAACAGTTACTACCCCTCAAACATCAGGTTCTTGAACCAAAAGGGATAACTTCACTCGTCCCTGTCTACTCCCACAACAAATGGACTCACTTTCAGGGACTCATCATCTCATCTTCCTGATATTTATTGTTTGTTTATTTATTTAAAAATAAATGAATAAGCAATAAATAAATAAGTCAGCCAGAGCCTTGGTCAACTGCTCGTGTTAAACCAGTACAACATCTTCCTTCCCAGAAAACTAAAGGTGTATGAAGCAATTGGTCTCAGTAATCTCCTGTATGGATGTGAAACCTGGACCATATACAGAAGACACTTCAAAGTGTTAGAGGGATTCCCGTATGCATAGTCTGAAGTTCATCCTTGGCATCTGTTGGCAGGACAGAGTCACAAACCTGGAGACCCTCAAAAGGAAAGGAACCACAAGTGTTGAAGCCATGATTGTAAATGGACAGATTCAATGGACAGGGCACGTCATACACATGAAGGATTCCCAAATTCCCAAGCAGCTTTCACAATTGAGGCAAGCCCTGGAACAGGTTCAAAGACTGCATGAAAGCTACTAACATTGCACACACTAAACATGCACCAGAACGACTGAAACAGAGTTCATAAGACCAGAGTGACTGGTGGGTCTTGGTTAGAACTACTCACAACAACCTAGAGAATAGATGCCGAATAGTACTAATCATTGCCTGACAAAGAAGGAAAGTAACAGCTCCACCTCCAGATCCAACACAGTTCTCATGTCCTTATTGTGGAAGTCTATGATGCTCACAATTTGGTCTCAGCAGCCAGCTATGAACACACAACAGAACTGCACAACTCTAGCTGTCATCGTCAAACACAACAGACAACCAATCAGATCCATTATTATTATTATCAACTTTTTGCATTTGCACTGTTTGTTCTGTTTTGCACTTTGATTGTTTGTCCATCTTGTTTTGTGTGGTCTTTCGTCAATTCTTTGTGTTTCTTTGTATTTACTGTGAATGCTCGCAAGAAAATAAATCTCAGGGTAATGTATGGTGATATATATGAACTTTGATAATAAATTTACTTCGAATTACTTAGTGACTTGCTCCACTCCACTGTCACTTTGCCAAAGTCAATCAAATCTGCTCTGTTGAACTAAAAGACAATGTTTAATAACAATTGGAAACTGTACTTAATATTCTATTCATACCCTATTAATTATATAATTTTGGATTGTTAATTATATGAAATGTTACATATGATTGTTAATTATATCAGTGGACATAGGACTAAGTGCTATAGTAGTTTTGTGATGAGATGGATTGCATCATTTCTAACACACATGGGAGAAGCTTCCCATGTGGAGGAGAAGATGGAAGCGCGTGCGGCCTCTCTGGTGATGAATATCCGTAATCTGTCAAGTAGGAGGCTGTGCACAATTCTGATTTGATGGAGGCAGATGTGAGAGCACGGAGGAACATCTGGTGAAACTTCTGAAATGCCTGCCTCGCTGCCGCTGCTACTGTGTGATCCGAAATCTCCGGAGGGGAAGGCCCCGAATCCTTGGCTTTGCCTGTTGCTCGGCAGCCGGTGCCGGGGTCGGGGTAGAAGCGCTTGGCAGAAATGGTGTTCGGTGCTCGGTGTTGGAGGGCTGGTCGGAGGCTCGAAGTTTTCGGACGGACTCAGAGTCAGACTGTGGTCGGGTGCTTCCAGGATGCTGCATCGGCAAGTTTGCGGCACTGGAAGCTCATGGCAGGGAGAGTTTCTTCCTTCTACCGTCTGCATGAGATGTTGGGGCTATCTGGACTTTGAGACTTTTTTTTTACCATGCCCATGGTCTGCTGTTATCAAATTATGGTATTGCTTTGCACTGTTGTAACTATATGTTATAATTATGTGTTTTTTGTCAGTTTTAGTCTTGGTCTGTCTTGTGTTTCTGTGATATCATACCGGAGGAACATTGTATCATTTTTTAATGCATGCATTTCTAAATGACAATAAATGAGGACTAAGTGTTCTCATAGTCTAATCTAACCTAATCTAAGTGCCATTCATCTTCTCTGCCAGATGTGTACCACAGTTATTATGATCCTCAAGTGTGATCAAGTGGCCATGTTTCAGATGTACTAACAGAGATTTTCATTGATATTAGATTTTATTGCAACTAACAGTTCTTTGTTGTATCTGCAATTGTTGACATTTGGCACCTTTGCTGAATGCACATCATTTGAATAAATAAAACCAATTCCAATTTGAAATTAATGCGATGGCCCGAAGAATATACTTGAACAATAGAGAGGAATGGAAAGAGTTTGCCAACCAAAGTATTAGCTATATTTTTCTTTTACGATTCATAGATTCTAGATTCAAAGTGCAGTACATTGATTACTAAAGAATGTATAAATTATACAACATTGAGATTTGTTTGCTTACAGGCAGCTGCAAAGCAAGAATCCGTAAGAACTGAGTTTGCTTTGTCGTATGCAATAGATTTGGGTTTCAATCAATGAACAATTTCATATTTTCTTCCTTCACAGAACTGATGAAGAATTGAGATGAAGAAAGGCACTCTCCCTTCCTCCAACCACCACATCAGTCATAACAAACAAGGGCCATCACTGAACCAGCTCTAAGATTCCTCCCGAGGAGATTTTTCCCCTTACAAGGTCCTGCAGTTACTGATGTAGTAAGCAGGGTCTCAATAAATTTCCTTAATCTTCTTAATTCATGTGCTATGGGAGAGCAAAACAAGGACTGTGAACTCCATTCCTAATATACCTATATGACAAATTGATAAAGACATGCAAGCCTTTTACTGAATGTTTGGTTTATGATTAATTTTTGATGATCTAAGTATCCATGTCCAAGATGCTCACATCATCAAAGCCTTCTCCAAGGATTCAAGTACCACTACGTTTAAACAAATATGCACTGTCCATTGGTTTGGTCTTAAGGATCAAGATTCTTAAGCCACTTAATAGCAAGTGAGACCCCTGTTGACTTTTCTTCTTTTTGTAACAAAGAAAATCAAAAATGTAATGATGGTCACTCATGGTCCTTGAAGGTGACCAGGAGCTATACTCCTGACTTGTAGTACCTGTGGCAAAAAAGCTACCAGAGTGCCATGATGATATTATGCCATTTTGCAGGTGATCTCACCAGAATATGATATTTGACTTTTTTTTTGGCACAGTAGTACAACAGTGTAACACTATCACATCACCACTCAACAGGTTAATTTCTAACACTGTCTTTAAGTAGCTTGTCATAGGGGAGACTGCTTAAATCTTTAAGCAGTCTCCCCATGACTGCGTGCATTTCCTCTGGGTACTCCAGTTTCCTTCTATATTCCAAAGGCAGGAAAGTTATTTAGTTAATTGGTTTACATGGATGTAATTGGAAGACTGAGCTCATTGGGCCTGAAGGGCTGTTACAATGCTGTTCACTCTGCTGACCCATGACTGTGCAGCAATACACAGCTCAAATCACATCAAGTTCGCCGATGACACGACCATGGTGGGTCTCATCAGCAAGAACTAGTCAACATACAGAGAGGATGTACAGAGGCTAACAGACTGCTGCAGAGCCAACAACCTGTCTCTGAATGTGAACAAAACAGAAGAGATGGTTGTTGACTTCAGGAGAGCATGCAGCAACCACTCTCCGCTGAACATTGACGGCTCTTCCCTTGAGATCATTAAGAGCACCAAATTTCTTGGTGTTCACCTGGCGGAGAATCTCACCTGGTCCCTCAACACTAGCTCCATAGCCAAGAAAGCCCAGCAGCGTCTCTACTTTCTGCGAAGGCTGAAAACCACATTCTACAGAGGATGTATCGAGAGCACCCTGAGCAGCTGCATCACTGCCTGGTTCAGAAATCGCACCATCTCGGATCACAAGACCCTGCAGCGGATAGTGAGGTCAGCTGAGAAGATCATCGGGGTCTCTCCTCCCACCATTACAGACATTTACACCACAGTCTGCACCTGTAAAGCCAACAGCATTGTGAAGGACCCCACGCACCCCTCATACAAACTCTTCTCCCTTCTGCCACCTGGCAAAAGGTACCGAAGCATTCAGGCTCTCATGACCAGACTGTGCAACGGTTTCTTCCCCCAAGGCATCAAACTCCTTAATACCCAGAGACTAGACTGACATCTACATCATTTATTATTATATTGTAATTTATCCTCTACTGTGCCTGTTGACTTGTTTATTATTTATTGTACTGCCCTGCACTGTTTTGTGCACTTTATGTAGTTCTGTGTAGGTCTGTAGTCTAGTGTAGCCTTGTGTTGTCTCACTTGGTCTAGTGTAGTTTTGTGTTGTTTCATGTAGCACCATGGTCCTGGAGGAACGTTGTTTCATTTTTACTGTGTACTGTACCAGCAGCTTATGGTCGAAATGACAATAAAGAGACATTTGACTTGACTTGATCTCTAAACAAAAATAATATTCAGAGTCTCTAAGTACACTGAATTGATAATGAACTGTTTTGTCTGCTCACAATGGATGATGGAGATGGAAATGAATCTGCTTTCTTCTCAACACAGTCAAATCTTTCAGTGCCCTTGTACATGTACATCCCTGTAAATGGACATCTTCATCAGTGGCCACTTTATTAGATACACCCACTCGTTACTACAAATACTGTATCTAATCAACCAATCGTGTGGCAGCAACTCTATAATGCATAAAAACAAACAGACATGGCCAAGAGGTTCAGTTGTTGTTCAGACCAAACTTCAGAATGGGGAAGAAATGTGATCCAAAGTGATTTTGATCATGGAATAATTACTGGTGCCAAACATGGTGATTTGAGTATCTCAAACTGATGATCTCCTGGATATTCATGCACAATGATGCAAAAAACAGAAAACATCCAGTGAGCAGCAGTATCCTGGGTGAAAAGGCCTTGTTAATGAGAGGGGTCAAAAGAGAATGGCCAGACTGGTTCAAGCTGACAGAAAGATGACAATAACGTTAATACCCACACCTAACATCAGTGGGGTGCATAAGTTCAAAGTTCAAAGTAAATTTACTACAAAACTATATACAACCATGAGATTCATTTTCTTGTGGGCATAATAAATCCATAATGGTATAAAAACCATAATAGAATCAAAGAAAGACAGTTCTCACTTGGGTGTTCAACCTGAGAGCAAAAGACAACAATCTAAATAAATAGATAATAAATATTGAGAACATGAGATGAAGAGTACTTGAAAGTGAGTCCATAGATTGTGGGAATATTTCAGTGATGGGGTAAGTGAAGTTGAATGTAGCTATCCCCTTTTGTTCGAGTCTAATGGTGAGTGATAACCAGTTCTTGAACCTGGTGGTGTGAGAAGTGAGGCTCTTTTACCTTCCTCCTGATAGCAGCAACGAGAAAAGAGCTTGACCTACGTGGTTGTGGTCCCTTATGATGGATGCTGCTCTCCTTTTTTTTAAAGTTTTTCTTTCTTTCTTTATTAATCTTTTTATTGATTTAAAAGGAACATAAATACAAACATGAGGAGAATTATCTCAAATACATATATATCAATAACCATCCAAACAGAGATTAAAATAGACATTATCAAAATCATACATAGTGTTAAGTTAATATATAATATATACTAAAAAAGAAAACAACAATTCTCTTCTTATCAGCTCATAAAGAGGAAAGAAAAAAAAACTTTGTATTTAAAATGAAAATCAGAAGAAAGAGGACTGGGCAGTCCATTCTGAGGATATGACCAGAAAAGAAAAAGAAAGACTTTCTCATCAAATCTAAAACTTCAACAAAAAAAATTGGAAGAGTAATAAATCAAATTAAATGAAAATATTGAATAAAGGGTCACCAGATTTGCTCAAATTTAAAGGATGTATCAAATGTCCAACTTCTTATTTTCTCTAAACTTAAACAGGACATAATGGAGGAAAGCCAATAAAAGACAGTCGGTGGATTAGAATCCTTCCACTTCAGTAAAATGGCTCTCCTAGCCAATAAAGTTGAAAAGGCTATCATACGTTGAGTAGGCACAGGAATATTTCCTGGTTTCAATGGGGTAATCCCAAATATTGCCGTAAGTAAATTAGGTTGTAGGTCCAGATCCAAGACTTTTGGTAATGTTTTAAAAACACCTCTCCAAAAATTGTCTAGCTTTATACAAGACCAAAACGTATGAGTTAAAAGGGCTACCTCACTATTACATCTGTCACAAATAGGATTGATGTTGGAAAAAATACATGCTAGTTTATCCTTTGACATATGGGCCTGATGCACTACCTTGAACTGTATCAAGGAATGACGGGCACAAATAGATGAGTTATTAACCAAATGAAGAATTTTACTCCATTGATTATCTGAAAATGACTCTTGAACTTCCAATTCCCAGGCACATTTAATTTTATCGTTAGATATCATTTGTAAATTCAATATCTGTTTATAAATTATAGCTATCAACCCTTTTTGAAGTGGTTTAAGCTGAAAAAGAACATCTGTCATATTAGGTGGATAAGCATAAGGGTAATTTGGCAGCAAACCACATAAAAAATTCCTAATTTGTAAATATCTAAAGAAATATACATTAGGTAAACCATATTTATCCACTAACTGAGAAAAAGACAATAAACAGTCCTGTAAAAATAAATCTGAAAACGTTGTTATTCCCTTGGTTTTCCAAATTAAAAAGGCCTTATCCAAAATTGATGGTTTAAAAAAATAATTAAAATGGATATTATTAGAAAGAACAAAATTATTTAACTCAAAAAATCTATGAAACTGAAACCAATTTCTTAAAGTATGTTTAATAATAGGATTAAAGTCTTGTCTACTAACCTTAGAAAACAAAAAGGGAAGTGGAGCTCCCAGTAAAGAGGCCAAAGAGAACCCCTTCACTGAGTTTTCCTCCAAATCCAACCATGAGTGACATTCATGTACGTCTGAGTAATGAATCCGAAAAGTAATATATCGCATATTAATTGCCCAATAATACATTCTAAAATTTGGCAAAGCCATACCACCATCCTTTTTTAATTTCTGTAATAAAGGTTTACTCAATCTAGGGTTTTTATTATTCCAAATATAAGATAAGATTATAGAATCTATTCTATCAAAAAACGTTTTAGGAACAAAGGTAGGAACTGCCTGAAATGTATATAAGAATTTCGGTAGAACTATCATTTTAATAGCATTAATTTGACCTATTAATGATAACGTCATAGGTGACCATTTAGAAAGCATTTGTTGGGTGTAGTCAATTAATGGAAGAAAATTATATTTATATAGGTCCTTAAAATTTTTAGTAATTTTAGTACCAAGATAAGTAAAGTAATTTTAGCAATACTAAAATGTACTTGATGATATTGATCCAAGTAATTAATAATGGGAAATAACTCATTTTATATAAATTTGATTTATATCCAGAAAAACTACTAAATTCAGAAAATATAGATAGCATAGAAGGAATAGATTTCCTAGGATCTGAAATATAAACTAACAGGGCATCTGCATACAATGAAACCTTGTATACTTTCTTGCTGCTTTCCTGTGATAACGCTCCATGTAGATGTGGTCAATGGTCGGGAGAGCTTTACCCGTGATGGACTGAGCCATATCCACTACTTTTAGTAAGATTTTTCATTCAAGGGCATTGATGTTTTCCATATTAGCCTGTGATGCAGCTAGTCAATATACTCTCCGGCACACATCTTTAGAGGTTTGTCAAAGTTTTAAATGTTATACCGAATCTTCACAAATTCCTAAGGAAGTAGAGGTGCTGCTGTATTTTCTTCATAATTGCACTTATACGCTGAGCCCCAGGATAGGTCCTCTGAAATGATAACACTGAAGAATTTTAAGTTGCTGACCCTCTCCACCTTTGATCCTCCCATAAGGACTGGCTCAAGGACCTCTGGTTTTCTCCTCCTGAAGTCAATAAGTAGCTCCTTGGTCTTGCTGACATTGAGTGAGAGGTTGTTGTGGCACCACTCAGCCAGATTTTCAATCTCCTTCCTATATGCTAATTCGTCACCACCTTTGATTTGGCAAATGACAGTGGTGTTATCAGCAAATTTGAATATGTCATTAGAGTTGTGTTTACCACACAGTCTTAAAGTGTAAAGCCTTGTTCTGCACCTGTAGTGATGGAGATTGTGGAGGAGATGCTGTTCCAATCCAAATCCACTGGGGTCTGCAAGTGAGAAAATTAAGGATCCAATTGCACAAGGAGGTATTGAGGCCAATGACTTGAAGTTTATTGGTTAGTTTTGAGGGAATAATGGTATTGAATGCTGAGCTATAGTCAATAAAGAGCATACTGATGTATACATCGTTGCTGTCCAGATTTTGCAGGATTGAGTGAAGAGTCAATGAAATGGGACCTACTGTGCCGATGGGCAAATAGGAGCAGACCAAGTTGATTCTCAGGCAAGAGTTGATACATTTCATCACAAATCTCAGAAAGTGCTTCATCACTCTAGATATAAATGCTACTGGACGATAGTTACCAGGTTCTTCATAGGCACTGGAATAAGTGAAACCTGCTTGAAGCAGGTGGGTGCCTCTGACTGTTAAAGCAAGAGGTTAAACATATCAGTGAACACTCCAGCTAATGATCAGCACAGGTCTTAAGTACTGGCCAGGTGCCCCGTCAGGGCCAGAAGCTCTTTGTGGGTTCACCATCCTGAAAGCCGCTCATACATCAAGCCTCAGGGTCTCCTAGGTCTTATGATCTAATGGAGATACTGAAGATACTGAAACCACCATATCTTGCATAAACAGTCATTCCACAAAGCTACTCAGATCACACTTCATTTCCCATTCTGATGTTTGGTCTGAACTTCTTGACCATGACTGCATGCTCTTATGTAGTGAGTTGCTGCTAAGTGATTGACAGATTAGATATTTATTAACAAGGTGTACAGGTGTACCTAATAAAGTGGCCCCTGAGTGTAGACAATGGAACAGAGAGGATTGTGAATGTTGGTGCTTAGGTACAGTACTTGATACCAACTGATCTTCAGCATTAAGGGAATCAAAGAATATGGTGTATTTTTTTTGTGTGTGCCAAACTCTGCCAGAGCCTTGGTGACCACTTTTCAAGTGGTTGTCTTGGAGGAAAGATCCTGTGAGTGGTCCCCCACGTCCTTCTCACAGCGCAGTTTTTTTTACAAGGCCGAGTTGCAAGCTCGACACTTAATCTGGCATGGATGGAAAGCATGCCTGGGAATGGCCTGACTGGTTTCAAACTCAGGAACCTTCGCTCCGGAGTCCGGCACTGATGTCACTGCACCACCAGCCAGCCCATATGGTGTATAGGTAGGAAAAAAAATACTAATACTGAACAGTGCAGCAAGTCTGATGGAGCAACACTGCAGCAGTTTTGTCTCCATTAAAATTTTCTGAAAATTGCAACTATAAACTTCGTTATCCCACTTGTGGTCTTCTACACTGTTCTCTCTAAGCTATGAAGATCCATGGCCATGCAGTAACTGAAACGCTTCCATGCACATTGCCTTTGTTGCCGCACAGCTGGAATTGGTTGCAGCTAGGAAGGGTTTATGAAACAGGAAAGATTTTAATAGATACTTTACCGTATTTCACTATACCGTTCAATTAATAAATGTGATTTTTCAATTTTCATTCTAAATATTCATTGCATGCATATTAGAAAAACACATTTAAAGTACCACATAGTTTTCAGGCCATATAAAAATCTCCGGCCCAAACCAATGGCTGGTCTACGCAGTGTGTAAAAAAATACAGGGAACATTGGTCTCTATAACTTGGCAAAGACAAAGAAGCAAACAAAGGAATAGATAATTCAGCCCTTCAAATTTGCCCTATTAATTAGACCTTGCAAATTCCATTCATCAACATTAATTCAGATGCAGCTTTATTTGTCACGTGTACATTGAAACATAGAGTGAAATGCACCGTTTGCGTTAACAACTAGAACACCCTAGATCCCTTACCAATCATCCAGTTAACCTTCTTTATTTCATATTTGGTGGTTCTCTGAATTCCATCTTTCAACCACAGTGTGAAACAATTTATATCTTCAAGAATTCAATCACTTGTTGTGCACCAATTGCCCAAGAGGAAATCACTAATACAACCGCATAAATGCGAGCTAACAGACGTGGGTAACATGCAATGGGAATTCTGCAGAAAGAACTTTAAAGCTACTGGGACTCAGTCACGGAGGTTTGAGACTTTGGATTCTGTTCTGCTGTTGGTATCTGCGGCCACAGTAATTGCAGCCATGAAGATAACCATTTGGGTATTTTAGCTCATAGTCTATACATAAACATAAACAATAAAAATTTGAGAATTTGTGCAGATAAAATTCCCAGTAAATTAACCCAGACTGGTTTTGTTCAAGTCAATTCTCAATCTAATACATGAACACATCGGTCACTTCTTAGCCATAGTCATAGTCATACTTCATTGATCCCAGGGGAAATTGGTTTTCATTACAGTTGCACCATAAATAATTAAATAGTAATAAAACCATAAATAGTTAAATAGTAATATGTAAATTATGCCAGGAAATAAGTCCAGGACCAGCCTATTGACTCAGGGTGTCTGACCCTCCAGTGGAGGAGTTGTAAAGTTTGATGGCCACAGGCTGGAATGACTTCCTATGATGCTCTGTGTTGCATCTCGGTGGAATGAGTCTCTGGCTGAATGTACTCCTGTGCCCAACCAGTACATTATGTAGTGGATGGGAGACATTGTCCAAGATGGCATGCAACTTGGACAGCATCCTCTTTTCAGACATCACCATGAGAGAGTCCAGTTCTATCCCCACAACATCACTGGCCTTACGAATGAGTTTCTTGATTCTGTTGGTGTCTGCTACCCTCAGCCTGCTGCCCCAGCACACAACAGCAAACATGATCGCACTGGCCTCCACAGACTCGTAGAACATCTTCAGCATCGTCCAGCAGATGTTAAAGGACCTCAGTCTCCTCAGGAAATAGAGACGGTTCTGACCCTTCTTGTAGATAGCCTCAGTGTTGTTTAACCAGTCCAGTTTATTGTCAATTCATATCCCCAGGTATTTGTAATCCTCTACCATGTCCACACTGACCCCCTGGATGGAAACAGGGGTCACCGGTACCTTAGCTCTCCTCAGGTCTACCACCAGCTCCTTAAGTCTTTTTCACATTAAGCTGCAGATAATTCTGCTCACACCATGTGACAAAGTTTCCTACCGCAGCCCTTTACTCAGCCTCATCTCCCTTGCTGATGCATCCAACTATGGCAGAGTCATCAGAAAACTTCTGAAGATGACAAGGCTCTGTGCAGTAGTTGAAGTCCGAGGTGTAAATGGTGAAGAGAAAGGGAGACAAGACAGTCCCCTGTGGAGCCCCAGTGCTGCTGATCACTCTGTCGGACACACAGTGTTGCAAGCACACGTACTGTGGTCTGCCAGTCAGTTCTTGCATACTATTTCAGAATATCAAACAGATTCCACTACCCTGACACAAGGCCAACAGAAAAAGAGGTATCATTATTTGAAATGGATCCACAGTTGACCTCTTTGTGCTGTTGCATGCTTATTTCCATGTGAATGCCTAGCAATTAGCTTCACAGTTCATATATCTGCATGTGATTTTCTCAATTGCTCATCTATTGTAAACTGGGGCACTGTGATGTATACACCCAATAGAAGGAGATAAACATTGGGAGTGATTAATCCAGAATATAAACTGTTTCTCATTGATTGCTCAACAACTTTAGCACATGTACAAGTGCTGCCACAAGTCCAGAATCCATCATCAAGAAGCTCACCATCCAGGGAATGCTCTCTTCTCGCTTCTGAAATC
This sequence comes from Mobula birostris, assembly GCF_030028105.1. Lineage (NCBI taxonomy): Eukaryota > Metazoa > Chordata > Chondrichthyes > Myliobatiformes > Myliobatidae > Mobula > Mobula birostris. Next base: position 103,115,381 of record NC_092377.1, read on the forward strand.
AGGAAGGAGGTACAGGAGCCTTACTTTCCCACACCACCAGATTCAAGAACAGTTATTACCCTACAAACATCAGGCTCCTGAACCAGCATAGATAACTTCACTCATCTCAACACTGAACAGATTCCACAACCTATGGACTCACTTTCAAGGAGTCTACAACTAATGTTCTCAATGTTATTTACATATTTAGAGTCATAGAGTCATATAGAAATACAGAACAGAAACAGGCATCTGTCCATGCAGATATCATCCACAGCCTTCTCTTCATCCACTTTCCTGGAAACTTCATCAAAAATCTCTACAAGATTGGTTACACATGACCTACCATGCATGAAGCCATGCTGACTATTCTTAAACAATCCATGTCTCTCCAAATACTTACATATCCAGTCACTTAGAATATCCTCCAATAACTTTCCCACCACTGATGTCAGACTCACCAGTCTATAATTTGCTGGTTTCTGTTTAGAGCCTTTTTTAAACAGCAAACGATATTGGCTATCCTCCAATCCTCGTGTACTTCTCCTGTCACTAAGGAAGTTTTAAATATCTCTGCTAGGGCCCAGCAATTTCTGCACTAGCTTCCCATGGGTCTGAGGGAACACCTTGTCAGGCCCTGGGGACCTATCCACCCTGATATGCCTCCTCTATAATCTGTACAGGGTCCATAAAGTTGACGCCGCCTTGCCTTATTTCTATAGACTCTGTACCCATCTCTTCAGTAAATACAGATGCAAAGAATGCATTTAAGATCTCCCCCATCTATTTTGGCTCCACACATGGATTACCATTCTGGTCTTCCAGAGGACCAATTTTGTCCCTAGCAATCCTTTTGCTCTTAAAATATCTGTAGAATCCCTGAGGAGCCTCCTTCACCTCGTCTTCAAGAGCAACTTCATGCCTTCTTTTAGCCCTCCTGATTTCATTCTTAAATGTTCTCTTGCATTTCTTGCACCGCATAAGCACCTCATTTATTCCTACTTGCCTATACTTGCTATGGACCTCAATATCTCTTGAAAACTAAGGTTCCCTACACTTGCTTTCTTTACCTTTTATTCTGACAGCAACATACAAGTTTTGTACTCTTAAATTTTCGTTTTTGAAGGCCTTCCACTTTCCAAGTACAAGTATGATGCAAGAAATATCATAGGAAAGGCGGACGAGTCCTGCCACTCCTGCAACGAAGCCTCGTTAGTGGTGACCAAGTCATAATTCCAAGTGTTAATCCATATTCTGAGCTCATCCACCTTTCCCAGGATACTTCTTGCATTGAAACATTCCAATGCCCAGATTTGTCACTGGTAAAGCTCTATTTTATTAGCTATATTAGATATGATTTGAATTCTTTTGTCTTTACACATTGGTTGTCTGTCAATTTTTGTGTGTAATTTTTCATTGATTCTATTGCATTTCTTTGTATCTATTGTGAATGCCAGCAAGAAAATGAATCTCAGGGTAGTATATGGTAACATACATTCTGCACCCAATAAAGTGGCTGTTGAATGTATGCTCATGATCTCCTGCTTCTGTAGCCAATCCACTTCAGGTTTGATGTGCTGTGCATTCAGAGATGCTCTTCTGCACACCACTGTTATAACACATGATTATTTGATTTACTGTTGTCTTCCTGTCAAGCTTGAACTAGTCTGGCCATTCTCCTCTGACCACTCTCGTTAATGAAACATTTTCACCCACTGAACTACCACTCACTTGATGTTTGTTTTCACCTTGGTACCACTCGTGTAAACTCTAGAGACCGCTGTATATGAAAATGCCAGGAGATCAGCAGTTTCTGAGATACTCACACCCTGTCGGGCATCAACAATCATTCCATGGTCAAAGTCACTTAGATCACATTTCTTCCCCAATTTGATGTTTGGCCTGAACTACAATTGAACCTCTTGACCATGTCCGCATATTTTTATTTATTAAGTTGCTGCCACATAATTGACTGATTAGATATTTACAATAATGAGTAGATGTACATAATAAAGTGGCTATTCAGTGTATACCTACTCTGATAATAAACTTACTTTCAGCCTTGAACTTAACCACTTGCCAATAAAGTAAATTCAAACCCTTTAAAATGTTATACAGTGGCATTCTGAATCTCAGGACACTCAACGTAAAAAATTATAAAATTGCCCCTCCTTTAAGGCAAGGAATGAGCCAGTCACTCTTGCAAAACCTTGTAAAAGCAAAAGGAAAAAATCACAGATGTTGAAAGTCAAAAGTAAGAACAGTTAATCCAAAAACTGCTCAACTAATCAACAAGACCTTGTGCAGGGAGAAATGGTCCAAGAACATTTCAGTTGAAGCTAATTATTATTCATTTATTTATTCTTTTATTATATACAGATGTACTGTGGAACCTGCCCTTCCAGCCCAATGAGTTGCTCTGTCCACCCACCCATTTAATGCTAATCTAATCAAAGGGCAACTTACAATGATCAATTAACCTACGAACTAGAAGGTTGTTGGAAAATGTAGTGGATGCGAGCCAGTATCATAGGTAAAACCCTCCTCAATATTGAGCACATCTGAATGAGATGCTGTTTCAGGAAAGCAGCATCCATCACGACCCCCATGACCCAGGCCATACTCTCTTCTCACTGCTGCCATCAGAAAGGTGATACAGGAGCCTCACACCACCAAATTTGGGAACAGTTATTACCCCTCAACCATCAGGCTCTTGAACCAAAGGGGGAAAACCTTACTCAGCTTCACTTGCCCCATCATTGAAATGTTCCTTCAACCAATGGACTCACTTTCAAGGGCTCTTCACCTCATATTCTCAATATTTATTGTTTAATTATTATGATGATTTATTTCTTTTTGCACAATTTATTGTCTTCCACACTCTGGTTGAACGCCCAAGTTGGGCAGTCTTTCATTGATTCTGTTATGGTTATTATTCTACAGATTTATTGAGTATGCCTACAAGAAAATGAATCTCAAGTTTGAATACGGTGACACATATACACTTTGATAATAAATTTACTTTGAACTTTGACCATGCAGTTCATAGGGAGAACATACAGACGGTACTGAAATTGAATTCCAAACTCTGGAACACCTTGAGTTGTAATAACATTGTACTACATGACCATGTACCCTACGGGATACAAATATTCTTCTTTCTGAAGAAAACAACGTACATCTGCTACATGTAGTGTTACGTACCCCGTAACTGGGTTGCCAAACCAGCAGGAATGGAACACTCATTGGAGTCTGGATTACTAGGAACTAATAAAGTTTTATTAAAGAAACAAGTAATACGGTACTCTAATCGTAAGGATGTAAATGTTACAGGGTAGCAATGATAATACACACATATACACAGAACTAGGGAATCAACCAAGCTCTATCACAGTCTCGGGAGAAAATGATCAGTCTTACAGTGACGCAGAGTTCATTGCAGCTTAGTGCAGTTTGCAGTAATCGCTGTTGTACCGTGGGAGAGGGGTGGGAGATGCAATTTGGTTCAGGCAGGCCTTTGGTGTCTTCTATCCCGCTGTGGTCACCGACTGTGACCCCTCCATTCCAGATACAATCGTTCTTCCGGGTGAACCCAGCACCCAGGCAAGGGCGACACACACACCAGGTTCCCACCGATCATACATTTACACCCTGTGAGCCTATGGTCATTTCCCGTGAACCGGACCTCCAAAGAGCACACCACTCTTTCCAGAGTCTCGTTGTCTCGTGGTCTCGTGGTGTCCCGTGCCTGAGCAGACCAGCTCTTTTTATCCCCCTGCTGATGTATCACCTGTCCATCAAACTTCAAACAGTTCAGGTTCAAAGCAACCAGTCTGTCAATATTCTGAATTGTGTTTCTTTTCCGTTAATCCCTCCCTCCTCTCTTATTAGCATTTTGAATGTTTCTCCATTGTCTCTCTTATCTCTCTCATTGGCATCAATCGTCCAATAGCTTGGTTTGGCATCACACCCTTACCCTTCAAAGGATTTTTACCCGGGTACAAATCATAGGCATGAATGCACATTATTAGATACACACTAATATACAGGGTCATCAGCTATTCGGCTAATACAGAGAACTTTAAGTTTCAACATCTTGACAGACAGTCAGCAATCACATTGTTCGTTCCTTTTATATGTTTTATTTTGATATCAAATTCCTGTAAGACCAGGCTCCAACTTAGCAACCTTTTGTTTTTATCCTTCATAGTGGCCAAAAACACTAACGGGTTGTGATCAGTGTAAATTATCAGTGGTTTCCGTGCCGGATAAATATAAACCTCAAAATGTTGTAATGCTAGTACGATTGCCAGTAATTCCTTCTCCACAGTGGAATAATTTCTCTGATAGATATTAAATTTATTAGAAAAATAAGCCACTGGGTGTTCGATCTCCTCTTTGTCTGTCTGCAGCAGCACCGCCCCGGCCGCTTCATCGCTAGCATCTGTTGCTAGAGAGAAGGGTTTTGAAAAGTCAGGCGCATTCAATACAGGGTGGTGACACAGAATCACCTTCAGACTCTCGAAGGCCTGTTGACAAAGGTCGTCCCACACAAACTTCGTATTCTTTGGCAAGAGCTTAGTAAGAGGGAGGGTAATATCCGCAAAGTTTTTGCAAAACTTCCGATAGTACCCCACCATCCCCAAGAACCTTCTCAGGGCTCTCTTGTCTGTCGGGATGGGGACTTCAGAGATAGCCTGCATCGGTGCCAGCTGCCCCTGTCCTACTACAAATCCCAGATAAGTGACCTTCGCATGGCCCAATTCACTTTTTGTGAGGTTCACTGTCAGGTTGGCTTCAGACAGCCGTTTAAACAGTTCCTCTACTGCCACAATGTGCTCCTCCCACATGTCACTCCAGACCACTAAATCATCAATATATGCTTCTGCGTTCTTTAACCTTTTTATCACTGAATTAATCATCCTTTGGAAGGTCCGTGGGGTGTTTTTCATACCAAAAGGTAAAGCATTGTACTCGTATAACCCAGATGGAGTGACAAATGCTGAGATTTCTCTAGCCCGGTCAGTTAAAGGAACGCACCAGTACCCTTTTAGCAAATCGATCTTTGTGATGTACTTAGCTCTCCCCACTTTATCGATGCAATCGTCTACCCTTGGGATGGGGTACACATCAGTTTTTGTGATGGCGTTCACTTTTCTGTAATCGGTACAGAATCGTACGCTCCCATCGACTCTCGGGACAACAACACAGGGGGACGCCCATTCCGATTTGGATGGCCTAATAATATCTGTGGCTAGCATGTGTTCAATTTCTTTCTCCACTAGTTTGCCCTTCTCCAAGTTCATCCTATAGGGGTGTTGTTTAATAGGCTGGTCTGAGGTGACAACAACATCATGCACTGTACCTTTGCATCGCCTCGGGACATCCGGACATACGTCTGCGTGCCGGTTAATTAACTTTATCAGCGGCTCACTCTGTTCAGGGGTTAAGTGAGAGACCTTATCAGCAAAATTGGCCAAAACAATAGAGTTCTCCAATCTGGTCGGCACCATATTTATCTTTTCAAGATGGGTTTTCCCTTTATCAGATGGCACCCCAGCCTCGCTAATTTTCGTGATAACACCGACTAGGTCTGCTTTCTTATCGTGGTAAGCTGTTAACATATTAATAGGCTCTAACCGTGTCAGCTCACGTCTACAATACTCAATAATATCCTTCCTCATACTCGGCCAGTAAAACTCTTTCATAGTTCTATCAACTGTCTTCCTCACCCCAAAATGTCCACTGAGGGGTATCTTGTGGGCCAGGTTAAAAATCTCATCCCCATAAATTTTCGGCACTACCACCTGGTGCATCACCCCCCCGTTCCTCATCTGCGGGCACAGTACTTGGTCTCCATTTCCTCATTAGTACTTCCTCCTTCACATAATAGCCCACTGGCTCCCCTTTTAATTCTGCTTTGAAGAGAGCTGTCTCCGTCAAAACCATCAGCTCCTCGTCTCGTTCCTGTGCCTGTATAAATTCCTTCTTTGTTAATGATAAGTCTACCTCAACTCCCTCACTTCCTTCCACTCCACTATGCTCCTTCTTCTCACTTTCTAACCCCTCTTGATACAAGGCTGGTAAAAACGTCTCAGCTAAATCTACATTCGCTTCGGCAGCCTTTCTGGACATGCGCCGAGTCACTGCACAAACGGGATAAACCTGTGAGCCCATGGGCGGGGTCTCAATCCTGGCAGGCTTGCTTGTCAGCTTTACTGCTGAGCACACATCTCCGCCTGCAAGGTCATTACCGAGTAAGACCTCCACGTCCCCCATCGGTAGTTCGGGCCTCGCCCCATCGTGACCGGTCCGGAGACCAAGTCGCTTTTTAGGTATATCTGGTGCAAAGGTACTGCTTCAGTCCCTTTCCCAATGCCTTTTATTACACTGACCTCCCCAGTTTCGGTCTCTGAACTAAAGTCTAAAACACTCCTTAAGATCAATGACTGACAAGCCCCAGTGTCTCTCCAGATCCGTACTGGAACTGGGTTTGACCCCTCCTTCACCGACACCAATCCAGCCGAAATAAACTTCTCGCGCCCTTCCTGAACTCTATCAGACCTCTTCTCCCCTAGCAGCTTGTTTGCCGGCTCAATACAGCCAGTCGGAGTCGTCGATTTTCCTTTCCCCATCTCCTTCTTTGGGGCAAAGCACCTGGACGCAAAGTGACCGGCTTTCCCACAATTATAGCATACAACCTCAGGAGATTTCCTACCAAACTGCTTCCTGTCTTCCTTATCCTTCTCACTCGTCCCCAGCTTACTTTCTGGCTTTTCCGGCGGACTCTCTCCACCCTCTCGACTACCCTTCTGGTAGTTTTTACTCAGGGTAAACTTCGTTTTGTGTGTTAACGCGTACTCATCCGCTAACTTAGCAGTTGTGGCTAAGGTTTCTTCCTCTTTCTCATCTAGATAGGGCCTCATACCTTCAGGGACACAACCTTTAAATTGCTCAATCAGTATTAGCTGTAACAGTCTGTCATAATCCACATTGACCCCTTTCGAGGCGCACCAACGCTCACAATACATCTGCATCTCCCAGGCGAACTCTAAATACATGCCGCCCCACTGCTTCCTCACATTCCGGAACCTCTGCCGGTATGCTTCCGGGACCAACTCATAAACCCTGAGTATAGCCTCTTTCACCACATCATACCTCTGGGCATCTTCTGCGGACAATGCCGAGTAAGCTTGATCAGTCTTCCCTTTAAGTACACTCTGAAGCAAAACAGCCCACTTATCCCTCAGCCAGTCCTGACTTGCAGCGACTTTTTCAAAATGTAGAAAGTACCGATCAACATCGGCCTCCTCAAATGGGGGAACCAGCCTAACCTCCTGGGTCGCCCTCAACCTTCCACCTTGGTTCGGCATGGGGCCCTGCGCTGCCGTCATCTTTAACTTCTCCAGCTCAAATTCTCTGTCCTTCTGCTTCTCTCTCTCTTCTCGTTCTAACTGCCTGTCTCTCTCTTCTCGTTCCAGCTGCTTTACCCGGAACTCGTGCTCGAGTCCCAATTTTTCCATCTGCAGCTGCACTGCTTCTCCACCAGGTTTGCTCACAGACACCACCTCCAGCTCCGATTGGGGAAACACACCTTTAGATACATAATGCTCAATGACAGCTCTGTGCATCTCCGCTCTCCTCATTGTCGACTTCCCCTTAAAAAGGTTCAACCGTTTGGCAACAGTTGCCAATTCTGACTTCCTGGCATCCTCTAATGCCTCCGAGGTTGGCGCCTTTAAAAATTCCTCAATCTCCATTTCTGCTGTTTGCCCTTTCTTTCTTTCGGGAATTTTAACCCAATCAATTTACCCAGTCCCAAATTTAGCGTTCAAAATTGTAGACAAGATCCCCATTTATGTTACGTACCCCATAACTGGGTTGCCAAACCAGCAGAAATGGAACACTCGTTGGAGTCTGGATTACTAGGAACTAATAAAGTTTTATTAAAGAAACAAATAATACAGTACACTAATTGTAAGGATATAAATGCAACAGGTTAGCAATGATAATACACACATATACACAGATCTAGGGTAAAAGGAATCAACCAAGCTCTATCGCAGTCTAGGGGTAAAATGATTAGTCTTAAGTGACGCAGAGTTCATTTCAGCTTAGTGCAGTTCACAGTAATCGCTGTTGTACTGTTGGGGGGGGGGGGTGCAATTTGGTTCAGGCAGACCTTTGATGTCTTCTATCCCGCTGTGGTCACCGACTGTGACCTCTCCGTTCCGGATACGATCGTTCTTCCATGGTGAACCCAGCACCCAGGCAAGGGCGGACACACACACCAGGTTCCCACCGATCATACCTTTACACCCTGTGAGCCTATGGTCGGTTCCCGCGAACCGAACCTCCAAACTCCCACCACTTGTGGGGGCACACCGCTCTTTCCAGGGTCTCATTGTCTCGTGGTCTCGTGGTGTCCTGTGCCTTAGCAAACCTGCTCTTTTTATCCTCCTGCTGGGGCATCACCCGTCCATCAAACTTCAAACAGTTCAGGTTCAAAGCAACCGGTCTGTCAATATTCAGAATTGTGTTTCTTTTCCATTAATCCCTCTCTCCTCTCTTATTAGCATTTTGAATGTTTCTCCATTGTCTCTCTTATCTCTCTCATTGGCATCAATCGTCCAATAGCTTGGTTTGGCATCACAATAGAACCCTAGACTGAGTTTCAACTCCTTAGCATAGTGATGTCGAACTTCCACAGCCAACTCACCGACCAGGAACTAATACTCATATCAACATAATTAGTTGTCTCTGACGAGCTCCCAAATCCTAACTGAATCATTTTTCTAGCTCTACTCAGAAGAGAGACCAAATACACCTTGCTTCCTCAATAAGTTTGATTCCCAAGTGTATAGAAATGCATTTCTAATTCTAAATTTATTACAGCATTATGGTAATTGTAGAAGAACTGTAGATAAGTCCTATCTTTTCATGGGAAATAATATTAAAATTGCTTAATATATTGCCTTCAAGATATTTGGCACTATCTATACAATGTAAAAAACTTAGAAACTAAATTAATTAGCACCCAGTTTTAGGTGCCAGAGAAAGAGTAGCAGGAAGATCCAGATAACACAGGCCATGAGGCACAACCTGAAGACCAGAAGGATTCAGATTTGTTTATTTATCACATGTATAGTATATTGCAACATACAGTGAAAATCATTGTTTGCATTAACAGCCAACTGAGGATACTGGGGGCAGTCTGCAGTTGTCGCCACATATTCCCAATCCAACATAACAGGCTCACAATTTTCAGCAGAATAGCACAAGCAACAACAACAAAACAAGCGCCTTTTCTCCATCCCACCCACACACTTACAAACACAGACTGTTCTCCAACCCGAGGGCAGGTCACTCTGGACCTCCACCTTCCCCTGTGGATTCGCAGACCCAAGCCTCGGCCATCGGGTCTTGACTTACAGACTTCTGATAAGATCTTTGGGCTTTAATCTCAGGTATCAATCCCAAAACTCCAGCCCTCAAACAGGAGCAGAAGTAGTTGGAGGAAAAGACAGCTACCGGGGATATCAAACGAAGCATATTCAGCTTTGACTCCCAGTTCTGCAGAGGAAGCAAGTAGTGTCTTTATAGGGTTCATGGATCCCCCTTCGAGAGATGCTTCTCATGGGTCACTCCGCATTCCAATGACTACAACAGTAAAATACACCATAAATCAGCTGGGATGGCCCTAGAGATGTGAGTAATCCCTCATGTCATTGTGCAGGTCCATCAACAAAGGAATCACTAAATCAATGACTGAAAAATTTTCAGTGGTTGGCCGTCCACCTTGCAATTTTTGTGCAGCCTTGACATTTATTTCTTATTACTCAGTTGTGTGGGTATTCTCACACCAGGAGGGGAAACCCTGGCCAACTCCTACCACACTCTTTTCATGTCTGCCATACACAACCTCTTGAACCTCTCTTCAAAGTCTCCCCTAATATATAGAGCCTCTCTCCTGACACTTATCTTACTGAGAAGGAAGTTCACTCAATGTAGCAGCTTCCTTTGACTCTGCAGACATTCACTTCTATACCAGCTATAGAGTATGTCAGTGATTCTCAATGTGGGCTACAAGTAAAAAACAAGAAACCATGGGACCACAGGAGTTTGCAAATGGGCCATGATGAGTTAACCGTTTTAATGAAATATAACTAAAATATATTTTAAAAATTAATATACATAATTTAATTAGAACCTTGAATGAAATGAACAGGAAAATATGTTGGATGATGCAAATGAGGCAGAAAAACAGGGGTGGGTGGGTATGGGTGTGTCTGTGTCCACCAAGTCACCAAGTTAACTGAGTTGCAACCAAATATTCAAAATCTCGTTAGTTTGCATCAGTCACAAGGAGTTCACTAAATACCCAAAGTGCTTTTTCATTGCTGGTTGGAAGATTATTATATACATTATAAATAAGAGTATCGCATTCAAAGTTTTGAAATTATTTCATTATTCATATACACCTGTAATTTAACACATAATAATACCTACAATACTGTGCAAAAGGCACACATACAATATATAGCTAGGGTGCCTAGGACTTTTGCACAGTTCTGTAGTAATTTTATGTATTGAACTGTACTGCTACCACAAAGAAAAACATTTCATGACATATGTGAGTGATGATAAACCTGATTCTGATAATGGGTCTCTACTGTGAACAGAGAGTGGGAAGTGGGCAGGGAGAAGGGAAGGAGCAGGAAGCATTAGAGAGACATTCAGTAACGATCAATAAGCAAATTGTTGGAATCAAATGACCTTGCCTAATGTCTCAGGGCTGAGTGTGTCTGCACGTGCACCACCTCACCATCCCCACCCACCCACCCTGACACTCCTCCTCTGCCACCTATCCCACATCCTTCCTATGGTGCTCTGCCCTCACCATTCCCAACATTCTTTGCTCCTGCCAGATTTACAAACTGGCTCTCCTTTTAATGGCTGATAGTCTTATTTGATTGGCACACAAGAAATTATCAAAAGCCGTGCTTGGCTGAGTTGAGAACTACAAAGACTCTTTGTGAGTGGACATTTCTGTGTATAAACTGTCCTCATTCAGTTTCTATCAAATTCCTTCTTCCACCTTTTGCCTCTTCCATTTATCACCTACCAGCTGCTCACATCACCCCAACTCCCACATCCACCAGGTTTCACCTATCACCTGCCAGCTTTACTTCTTCCCCTCCCACCCCCCACCTTCTTATTCTGGCTTCTTCACCATTCCTTTCCAGTCCTGATGAAAAGCCTCGGACCAAATCCTTGATTGTTTATGATGATGGAGCTTCTCCACCATCTTGTGTGTGTGTTGTACATTCAGTTTTAACCATTCTTATGGCCAACTTCATGATTCTATGTGGGGGACCTGAATGGGCATTTGCATTGATCATAATCCAAAAGTAGGTACAACCCACAGCCTATAGAACTGATTCTAATGCAATAATACAAGCAAAATGTAAGGACGATGCTAACTGAATGTTGCCCATCTCCTGGGATTATTTCATTCTATTAGATTTTATCCCATCTAGGGAAGGTTAAGAGAGAACCTCTACTACTCATCTTCCCAATGTAGCTCATGCTTAATATTTGAAATGCACAAAGATTTTAACCTGAAGAAGCTGCTGTCTCTCAAGTCTGTGAACCACTGTAATTTTCTGAAAGAATATCAGCACGACTTATGGGCCATGAAATCATTTTTCAGCAGGAAATACCAACATTTTTCAACTTGCCCACTTAAGTAGGGGTAGATTAATATTTGAAGAGAGAAACAGAAAAGTTACATAAATGGTCCAAATCTTAAAGAAACCGAACTAAAATAAAAACAGGATTCATGGCAGTCATTTTACACAGCTTATTTCTTTCTGTATTGAAGCCATCATTTGATTACCATTACTAAATCAGTTCAATTTAATATGGAGAGCTTGTTCTGGCCATATTGCTTTTTCTCATGCTACCCTGAATACTTTGGAACTGAAACTGTCAGTTGGCATTAGTAAACCCGTAATCTTTTATTTACGACTTGACCAACTTTGCCTTCTGCTGAGGTACTTCTTTTCATACTTTGTCAAAACACAGACTAACCAACTCCAGCAGACACTTTCATCTAACAATAGAAACTTGGGTCCAAGTTTTCTCCCTCTTTAGCCCAAGTGCTCTGAATCTCACAGTTCCACCTGGCAAAGTGCAGGTCATTCAGAAAGGACTAGCCATCTAACTGAAGCTGCTACCTCCAGAATCTGCAACTCCACAAACTTCTAACTAAAGCAGCGGGTGCTTGCTGAATGGAGTCAGTTGACACAGGGATGGAGCGGAGAGTGCTACTACCTCATCATAGCTCCAGCAACCTGAGCTCCAGGGTGCCTGTGCGGAGTTTGCATGTCATCCCTGTGACAGTGTGGATTCAGAATCACAATAAGAATCAGGTTTATTATCACTGATACATAGAACAGAGAACAAGTACAGCATAGTACAAGTCCTTTGGCTGACAATATGCCAACCTTTTAATCTACTCCATTAACCCCTTCACTCCCATATAGCCCTCCATTTTTCGATCATCCATGTGCCTATCTAAGAGTCTCTTAAATGTCCCTAATGTACCTGCCTCTACCATCACCCCTGGCAGGGCGTTCCACACACCCACCACTCCCAGTGTAAAGAACTCTGACATCCCCACTATACTTTCCTCCAATCACCTTAAAATTATGCCCTTTTGTGTTAGCCATTTCTGCTCTGGGAAAAAGTCTCAGGCTGTCCTCTTCACCAGTCATCAGGGTACACTGTGAAAGACTCCTGCTTCTATTTCTTACATTCTAATGTACATCTTATGCTCCTTCACTCAAAGAGTTCAGTTATAACCAGAAATGCACCAAACTTTCCTTTTCTCTGTTGTAAACAGTCATTATGAAGTAAAACAGTAACAAAAGAATTTCTTTAGGCAGAGGGTGGTGAATCTGTGAAATTCACTGCCACAGATTGCTGTGGATGCCATGTCATTGAGGATATCTAAAGTGGAGATTGCTAGGTTCTTGATAAGCAAGTAAGTCAAAAATTATGAGAAGGAAGGAAGGAAAGGGTTTGAGGGGGATAATAAATCAGCCATGTTAGAATGGCAGAGCAGATTCATTGACCGGAATGGCTTAATTCTGTTCCTATGCTCCATAAACTCCATAGTATTCAGGACACATCAAGAAACAATGCCTCAAAAAAAAAGGTGGCACCCATCATTAAGGACCCCCATCACCCAGGACATTCCCCCTTCTCATTGGTACCATCAGGAAGGAGGTACAGAAGCCTGAAGGCACACACTCAATGATTCAGGAATAGCAGTTAGGCGCCAAGTTAAAGGACCAAACCTCCAGGATAGCAATCTCAGGATTGCTACCAGTGCCACATGCAGGTGGGTTTACAAATAGTAAGATAGCACAGATCAACACGTGGCTGAAGACATGGTGCAGGAGGGAGGGCATCAGATTTATAGCTAATTGGGCGGTTTTCCAGGAAAGGTGGGACCTGTTCCGGTGGGACGGTCTACATCTGAACTGGAGGGGACAAATATTCTTGCAGGTAGGTTTGCTAGAGAGGCTCCGGTGGATGCAAACTACAAACAGTAGATACAAGGGGGGAGGAGAACCAGAGTGTAGGAACAGATGTACAGATGTAGGGAAGGAAGAAAAAGAAAATAGTGAAGTTGTTTGCACTGTTGGTGATAAACAGAGAGCAAGAGGTGGAAAATTTCTTAAACGCATTCATTTTAATGCTAGGAGCATTATAAGAAAGGTGGATGAGCTTAAAGCATGGATTGATACCTGGAGGTATGATGTGGTGGCTATTAGTGAAACATGGTTACAGGAGGGGTGTGATTGGCAACTAAATATTCCTGGATTTCATTGCTTCAGGCGTGATAGAATCTGAGGGACAAGAGGGGAAAGTGTTGCACTGCTTGTCAGAGAAAATATTACAGCGTGCTCTGGCAGGATAGATTAGAGGGCTCGTCAGTTAAGTGTCATCCCTACCATCTGCCACGGAAATTCACCTCGGTCATACTGACAGCGGTCTACATACCCCCCTAGGCGGACGTGGAGTGTGCTCTGAACATACCATATGCCAATAGAAGTGAACTTGAGACCAGGTATCCGGAGGCTTTGCTCATTACAGCCGAGGACTTTAACCAGGCCAACCTCAGAAAGGCACTGCCAAAGTTATACCGACATGTCTCCTGCCCCACTAGAGGCCCGAATATACTTGACAACTGCTACACAGCAGTTAAGGATGCCTACCGTTCCGTCCCACGACCTCACTTCGGAAAATCGGACCATCAGGCCATACTCCTCCTTCCGGCTTACAAACAGAAACTGAAGCGGGAGGTCACAGTGTCAAAAGTAGTGCCGCGTTGGACGGAGGAAACGGATGAGGTCCTCCGTGACTGCTTTGAATCGGTGGACTGGTTAGTATTCAAGGACTCGGCAGCTAACCTCGATGAGTATGCCTCAGCTGTCACGGACTTTATTTGGAAATACATGGAGGACTGTGTGTCTCGCAAGACAATCCGGGTATTCCCTAACCGGAAACCTTGGATGAATTATGAGGTCAAGTCCCTTTTAAAGGCTAGAGCTGCAGCTTTTAGGTCCGGGGATACCAGTCGCTACACGAAAACCAGGAGTGAACTCCGGAAAGCCATTAAGGGCGCCAAGAGATAATATCGACCCAAGTTGGAAGCCCAGGCTAGCCAAAGGGATGCCAGTAGACTACGGCAGGGTCTAAATGAGATCACTGGGCGCAAAGAAAAGGCTGGGAATATCAATAACTGTGGCGCTTCTCTTCTCGACGAACTTAACGTATTCTACACAAGATTTGAACAGGAGAGGAGCATCTCGGTCCCTCCGGATGAACAGGACCTGGTGGGATCAAGATTCATCGTCACCGAGGAGGACGTTAGAAGGGTCTTCCTGAAGATAAATCCAAGGAAGGCGACGGGCCCAGATGGCATCCCGGGACGGGTTCTCCGGGCCTGTGCGAGCGAGCTAGCTGGAGTGTTTGCTGACATCTTCAACTGCTCCTTGCCTCAGTCTAAGATCCCCTCGTGTTTTAAGAAGGCAACGATAATCCCAGTGCCGAAGAAAAGCAAGGTGGCGTGCCTGAATGACTATCCACCTGTGGTTCTGACATCAATTGCTATGAAGTGCTTCGAGAGATTGGTTGTGGCACACATCAACCACAGCCTACCAGTCAACCTCGACGCTTTGCAATTCGTCTACCGGAGCAACAGGTCAACGGCAGATGCCATCTCTCTGGCCCTACATTCCTCCTTAGAACACCTGGAGAATAAAGATGCATATGTAAGGTTCCTTTTCATTGACTACAGCTCTGCCTTTAATACCATCATTCCAAATAAACTAATTCCTAAGCTCCGGAACCTGGGCCTTAGCACTCAGATCTGCAGCTGGATCTTCAACTTCTTCACAGACAGGTCCCAGGCTGTAAAAATAGGGGACAAGCTCTCCTCTCCAATAACTCTGAGCACCGGTGCCCCACAAGGCCGTGTACTCAGCCCCCTGCTGTACTCACTGTACACCCATGATTGTGTAGCCAAGTTTCCATCAAACTCAATATACAAGTTTGCTGATGACACAACAATTGTAGTCCATATCTCGGGTAATGATGAGTTTGAGTACAGAGAGGAAATTAAGAACCTGGTGATAGGGTGCAAAGGCAATAACCTATCCCTCAACGTCAGCAAGACGAAGGAATTGGTTGTTGACTTCAGAAGGAGTAGCGGACTGCACAACCTAATTTACATCGGTGGTGCGCAAGTGGAACAGGTCAAAAGCTTTAAGTTCCTCGGGGTCAATATCACAAATGACCTGACTTGGTCCAATCAAGCAGAGTTCACTGCCAAGAAGGCCCACCAGCGCCTTTACTTCCTGAGAAAACTAAAGAAATTTGGCCTATCCCCTAAAACCCTCACTAATTTTTATAGATGCACCGTAGAAAGCATTCTTCTAGGGTGCATCACAACCTAGGATGGAGGTTGTCCTGTCCAAGACCAAAAGAAGCTGCAGAAGATCGTGAACATGGCGCAGCACATCACACAAACCTATCTTCTATCCGTGGACTCACTTTACACTGCACGCTGTCGGAGCAGTGCTGCCAGGATAACCAAGGACACGACCCACCCAGCCAACACACCTTTCGTCCCTCTTCCCTCTGGGAGAAGGCTCAGGAGCTTGAAGACTCATTCAGCCAGATTTGGGAACAGCTTCTTTCCAACTGTGATAAGACTGCTGAAGGGATCCTGACCCGGATCTGGGCCGTACCCTCCAAATATCCGGATCTGCCTCTGAGTTTTTTTGCATTACCTTACTTCTCATTTTCCTATTTTCTACTTATGATTTATAATTTAAATTTTTAATATTTACTAATTTTAACTATTTTAAATATTTTTAATACTTATAATCCAGGGAGCGTGAAGCGCAGAATCAAATATCGCTGTGATGATTGTACGTTCTAGTACCAATTGTTTGGCAACAATGAAGTATAAAGTATATATAATTATCTGGATAGACAGGGTCTGATTAGGAGCAGTCAACATGGATTTGTGCATGGAAGGTCATATTTGACAAATCTTATTGAATTTTTTGAAGAGGTTAATAGGAAAGTTGACGAGGGTAAAGCAGTGGATGTTGTCTATATTGACTTCAGTAAGGCCTTTGACAAGGTCCCACACGGAAGGTTGGTTAGCAAGGTTCAATCATTAGGTATTAATATTGAAGTAGTAAAATGGATTCAGCAGTGGCTGGACGGGAGACGCCAGAGAGTGGTGGCGGATAACTGTTCATCAGATTGGAGGCTGGTGACTAGTGGTGTGCCTCAGGGATCTGTACTGGGTCCAATGTTATTTGTCATATACATTAATGATCTGGATAATGGGGTGGTAAATTGGATGAGTAAGTATGCAGATGATACTAAGCTAGGTGGGGTTGTGGATAATGAAGTAGGTTTTCAAAGCTTGCAGAGAGATTTAGGCCAGTTAGAAGAGTGGGCTGAAAGATGGCAGATGGAGTTTAATGCTGATAAATGTGACGTGCTTCGTTTTGGTAGGACTAATCAAAATAGGACATACATGGTAAATGGTAGGGCATTGAAGAATGCAGAAGAACAGAGGGATCTAGGAATAATGATGCATAGTTCCCTGAAAGTGGAATCTCATGTGGATAGGGTAGTGAAGAAAGCTTTTGGTATGCTGCCCTTTATAAATCAGAGCATTGAGTATAGGAGCTGGGATGTAATGTTGAAATTGTACAAGGCATTGGTGAGGCCAAATTTGGAGTATTGTGTACAGTTTTGGTCACCGAATTATAGGAAAGATGTCAACAAAATAGAGAGAGTACAGAGAAAATTTACTAGAATGTTACCTGGGTTTTATCACCTAAGTTACAGAGAAAGGTTGAACAAGTTGGGCCTTTATTCTTTGGAACGTAGAAGGTTGAGGGGGACTTGATAGAGGTATTTAAAATTATGAGGGGGATAGATAGAGTTGACGTGGATAGGCTTTTTCCATTGAGAGTGGGGAAGATCCAAACAAGAGGACATGAGTTGAGAGTTAAAGGGCAAAAATTTAGGGGTAACATGAGGGGGAACTTCTTTACTCAGAGACTGGTAGCTGTGTGGAATGAGCTTCCAGCAGAAGTGGTTGAGGCAGGTTCGATGTTGTCGTTTAAAGTTAAATTGGACAGCTATATGGACAGGAAAGGAATGGAGGGTTATGGGCTAAGTGCAGGTCAGTGAGACTGGGTGAGAGTAAGAGTTTGGCAAGGACTAGAAGGGCCAAGATGGCCTGTTTCCGTGCTGTAATTGTTATATGGTTATATGGTTAAATTTCACGATCTATGCCGGTGATATAAACTTGATTCTAACGTCTTATGGTCTTAAGAGAAGTTACTTGAACCCAAATAAAACAATGGTAATGTTACAACTAAAGTACTTCACACCATTTAGATTGCCTAACAATGCAGAGAACATGAAATTTTAAGGTGATTAGAGGATGTATAGTGGGAATGCCTGAGGTAAGTTTTTTTTCGTTTTGTTTTGTTTTACACAGCCTGACAGGGGTGGCAGATACATTAGGGCATTTAAGGAACTCTTAGATAGTCACATGGACATGGAAAAATGGAGGGCTATGTAGGAGGGAGGGTTTAGATTGATCATAAGAGTAGGTTAAAAGATCAGCACAATATCATGGACTGAAGGGCCTGTACTGTGCTATGGTATTCCATGTACTATGTACTGTAACAGATTTCAGGTTCATCATTACGCTGCAAATGCTGGGGTGTACACCTTGGAGAAAAGAGATTTAACAGAGATATACAAGAATCATGATGGGTTTTGATAGGACAAGTGGAAGGCTGCCATTCCATGGTCAAATAATTCAAAGAGCAGTGATCACAGCTCCAAATTTTTCAGTAAAAAAATACGAGGGGATACGAGGGGTAGGGGGGTTTGAGTTGATTTTTTCTTAAGCAGAGATTAGTTATCTGGAATCACTATCTGTAGGAGTAGTGCCTTAGAGAGGAATTTGGACAGGTATCAAAGGGAATAACAAGATAAAGAAAATAAGACAGCAGATTGCTCTACCAGCAGCTAGTATTATCTTAATGAACCGAATGTCAGCCTCTGTGCCATAAATCTACGAGTTTATCAAACCAGAGAACCACCTACAAGAAGACTGATGGATGTATGCTGACAACAAAATGTTGTGATTGCTTCATGATATCAGAGGAACACTGGAGTTAACAAAGGAACAACATTTATTGACTATAATCTGATTTATTTCTACTGTTTTTAGAATGCTTCTACTGAGCCATACAAATTAGGCATTGTTTATCTTTTCTGTGTAGATTCTAAGTTCAAAGTAAATTTATTATCAAAGTATGTTTGCAGTATGTCACCACATACTACCTGAGAGACATTTTCTTGTGGGCATTCACAGTAAAACAAAGTAATACAACAGAAACTACTCATAAAGAAAGAATTACAAACAACCAATGTGCAAAAGAAGACAAGGTGTGCACATACATAGATGAACAGAAAGAAATCAGCATTTTAGGCTGTGAAATGCATACAGAGAAATGAGAGGACAATTGAGGTACATGGCTTCCCATTTCTTCAGTGGTCTAAAACAATCTATGAAAAAAGGTCTACATGGAAACCTACCTACCAACACCTCCTGGTGACCATCCATTTTAACTTCACTTACCATTCCCATATCTGTCCACTGACCTCTCTACTGTCAGGTTGAGACTGAACACAGATTAGAGAGATGGCACTTCATTTTCTGTGCCGGTTGTCTCCAACTTGATGGCATGAACAAGGATTAATTTCCAGTAACCACCCCCTTCTTTGTCTTATGTCCCATTGGCCCTCATCATCCCATCATCTTTTTCCTCATCCACACTTTCCACTCTTCAGTTCCCCTTCACCTCCTGCCCTTTATTCCATGATCCACCACCCTCTGCTATCAGACTCCATCTTCAGCCCTTTGTCACATTCACCTGTCACCTCGCAGCTTCTTACATCATTTCACTCTCCAGATCCCTTACACTCCCCCCTCACCTGCCAGCTCTTGCTCCTTACCCTCTTCACCCTAACCTTTTTTTAATACAGTATAATTCCCCTCTTTCTTTCCAGTTCTGGTGAAAGTCTCAATCCAAAACATTGACTGTCCAACATCCTTACGTAGATGCTGCCTGACCTCCCTCCAGCATTTTGTGTGTTGCTCCAGCCTAGCGAAGGTTGGGTTGGGTCCAAAGATTTTTCTACAGAAAGGGCAGACCCACCAGGCAACAGAGAGATCTCCTGATTTTATGCCAGCTCCTTTTTATGCCTCGCCTACACTTCGAACACACTGCTCTCATCCATCTTTCATCATAGAGTCATAAAGAACCAGCCACAATTTAGTATACTGGTTCACTGTGCTCAGCAGTTCCTTGACATTCTGATGGACTAATTGCACTTCATCCATCAACTGAGCATGATGCCAAAGATGGTGTTAGTTTCACCCATGTACATAGGCATAGGGACTAAAGATTTGCAGGAGCGGGAGCACAGAACAGAACAACACAGCAAAGGCTCTTCAGCCCACAACACTGTGCCTTACTAATTCAGAATCAGGTTTCCTGTCGCTGACATATGTCATGATTTTTGTTTTATTTTTGTGGCAGCAGTCCATACACGCATAACAAATTACCATAAGTTACAATAAAAATAATTAAAGAATGCAAAAGAGGAATGATGAGATAGCATTCAAGAGTTCATAGACTGCTCAGGCAGAGAGGAGAAAGCTGTTCATAAAACACTGAGCAAGTCTTCAGGCTCCTATACCTCCTCCCTGTTGGTAGTAATGAGAAGAAGGCATGTCCCGGATGGTGAAGGTCCTACATGATGTATTCCACCTTCTAGAGGCACTGCCTTTTGAAGTAATTAAATTCCTAACTAATCTAATCATTTCTGCCGACACAATGTACAAACCCTTCCATTCTCTGCATATTCATGTGCCTACCCAAGAGCCTCACTGGCAACACCTTCCTGATACCCACCACTGCCAGTAAAAAAAAAAGTTTGCCCCACACATTTCCTTTGAACTTACCCTGAGGTCATTTAGACCTCAGCAACTATTTATTGCTCTATTCACTTTTATAGCATTGCATGAATTTACTGAAATATGCTATCAATTATATTTTGAATTTTCTTTTCCTGGAATGGTACCATAGGCATTAAGGCTTTATTAAATGGAATACCAGATTTTATCCACCTATGCTGCATTTTACTAGATTTTGGAGACACACAGCACCGCACAATGCCCCTGCATTTGTAACAGCAACATTTTAATGCCATCTATAGTATTTTCTGAAGATAAGGTATTACACAGTTAATTGGATTACAGGGTCTTGTTTACTATTAAATCAGCTTTTGGCAAAAAAAAATCAATGTAGGTCATAATTCATTTCAAATTATTTTCATAGGAGAAGATATTTATACAGAAATCAGATGTCTGGAGAAACAGTGCTGTAAAAAATTATAAATTTCACCTTTTAAAATTACTTTGAGTACATTTTATGGGACATTGAATAATCATTGATTTATATAAATTTTCTCTAGAACCTCAATGCACTCAATTTAACCAGTCATTAGTGGGTAAGTTAAGTTGATAGAGACAGATAATTTTAGACATATTTCAAAAGATTAGCTTTGTCAGTGCTAATGCCACAAGGTAATATGCACCAATCAATTTAAAGTTAAGAATAGGAACTTCTAGAAAGTATTCAGGTTCCTTGAATTGCAACAGAAAGACTTTATTTAACATGTAAGTTCTTAGAGAAAACCAACACAGATTCATGGGAAAATGCTCTCACCTAGATTGACACATCTATCAGCTTCATATGCCAAATGATAAAATAAACCTCTTATAAAACTCCCTTATGTGAGAGCCCCAATTGTGCAAATGGGCATTACATACTGGTTGCTTGTCAATCTGTTTATATGCAGTTTTTCAATGATCCTATTGTATTTCTTTGTTCTCATGTGATTGCCTGCAAGAAAATGAATCTCAGGGTGGTATGTGGTGACATCTATGTATTTTGCTAATAAGTTTACTTTGAACTTTGAAGGTAAATAGATCTGCTGAAAGCCATGAGGTTTGGGCACCAAGGTAGCTAGCGTACTACACATAATAATGAGGGGAATTGCCATCAAATCTTTTTTATGTCGTGGACCAATACCATTAAGCAAGGAGTCTGTGGACCCCAGGCTGGGAACCTATCTTAGATGATGGAAGGATTCACTTGGTTACAGAGTGAAAATGCAGTGGAGTTATACAGCCCAGCAGCAAGCCCATGTCTATCGTGACTATCAAATATCTATCTGTACTAATCTTATTCCATACTAATGTATACTAATTGGCAGCAAAATTGAATAAGTTCTATACTACTAACTGATGGAACATTTCTCCACACTGTGCCCAGAAAAGATGTTGACGATAGACTTGCACTCACAATAGTGCTATGATTTATGATGGTCGTTCTAGTGTCTCTTGTTTATCTAACAAGGACACTTTTTTCTCTCAGCTAGATCAGGAGATCAACCAGTATGGTTCACTTCAGCAGAGGAGTTAGGAGGTACATCGCTGGAATGGAACTACTTCTATCTATTCCATTTCCTGAGAAGTACAGGTTCAAACTACACAGGAAATTACAGCAGTCATATGATTCATCGATAAAACTGCAATTACACCATAACTGAGATTCCCAGCATTCCGATCCCAGACAACAATTTACCTAAAGTCCTGGTGGTCCTAGTTTGAAATTAAACTGGCTGAACTGAGCTACGAAAACTCTACTGATCTACTGAAGAGCGCCATTTGAGAATCATTAGCAATGTATTTCAACATATTCCATATAACTCGTATCTTCACATGGTGTACAAAATATTGTAAAAGTTACTATATAAATTTATTCCAACACACCCTGCCCTTTATACACAATAGACTTCTACTCTCCAAAAGCTACTAACAAATTTAGAGAACCATGATGTTATTGCATGTTATTGCATGGTGCAACAGGTTTGAGGGGCAGTACAACCAAATCCTGTGTCTACTTTGTTTGATCATAGATTCTTATAACTTAAATGCAATAGAGTCATAGGGCACTACAGAAAAGAAACAGATCCTTCAGCCATCTAGTCCATGCCAAACTGTTATTCTGCCTAATCCTGTCGGCCTGCACCTAGACCATAGCCTTCCATAACCCTCCCATCCATGTACTTAGCCTAAATGCTCTTAAATGTTGCAATCAAACCTACATCCACTGGCAGCTCGTTCCACACATTCAGCAAGTGCTGAGTGCAGAAATTCCCCTAAATATTTCACCTTTCACCTTTAACCTATGACCTCTAGTAATTTTCTCACCCAATCTCAACAGAAAAAGCCCACTTACATTTACCCTATCAATACCCCTCAATTTTGTATACCTCTCTTAAATCTCCACTCATTCTCCTACACAATCTATTCAACCTTCCCTTATAACTCAGGTCCTGAAGTCCTGGCAAGATTCTTGTAAGTTTTCTTGATATCCTTGGTGGGCCAAGAAGGCCCACCAGCGCCTTTACTTCCTTAGAAAACTAAAGAAATTTGCCTGTCCGCTAAAATGCCTCACTAATTTTTATAGATGCACCAGAGAAAGCATTCTTCTATGGTGCATGGTGCATCACAACCTGGTATGGAAGTTGTCCTGTCCAAGACTGAAAGAAGCTGCAGAAGATCGTGAACGCGGCACAGCACATCACACAAAGCAATCTTCCGTCCTTGGATTCACTTTACACCGCACGCTGTCGGAGCAGTGCTGCCAGGATAATCAAGGACGCAACGAACCCAGCCAACACACTTTTCGTCCCTCTTCCCTCCGGGAGAAGGCTCAGGAGATTGAAGACTCATACGGCCAGATTTGGGAACAGCTTCTTTCCAACTGTGGTAAGACTGCTGAACGGATCCTGACCCGGATCTGGGCCGTACCCTCCAAATATCCGGACCTGCATCTCAGTTTTTTTGCACTACCTTATTTTCCATTTTTCTATTTTCTATTTATGATTTATAATTCAAATTTTTAATATTTATTATCGATTTGTAATCCAGGGAGCAGGAAGTGCAGAATCAAATATCGCTATGATAATTGTATGTTCTAGTATCAATTGTTTGGTGACAATAAAGTATAAAGTATACTGTTAAGTCCGAATAGGAAAGTCTAAAGTTCAAAAATAATGGAGTCAAAATACTCCTGAACTTCACCAACCTTGATACATGGAAGCTCCATTCTTCCAGTTAAAACTATCGCGATTGTTTTGGGCCTCTTGTCTAAGAAAGGATGTGCTGGCATTACAGAAGGTTCAGAGGAGGTTCACAAGAATAATTCCAGGAATGATAGAAGCATTTTCATAGCTCTATCATAGGCCTATACTCAATGGAGTTTAGCAGAAAGGGGTGGGTGGGGGGAATCTGATTGAAACTTATCAAATATTGAAAGGCCTAGATAGAGTGGACATGAAGAAATGTTTCCTATAGTGGGGAAGTCTAAGATCAAAGGGCACTGCCTCAGAATGAAGGGACATCCATTTAAAATAGAGATGGAGGAAAGTTTATTTTGACAGAACATGGTGAACCTGTGGAAATCTTTGCCACAGATGGCTTTGGAGGCCAAATCACTGAGTATATTAAAAGTAGAGGTTGATAGGTTCTTGGTTAGTCAGAGTGTCAAAGGTTATGGGGAGAAGGCTGGAGGATGGGGTTGAAAGGGAAAATAAATTAGCCATGATCGAATGGCAGAGCAGATTCAATGGGCCAAATGGCCTAATTTTACACCTATGCCTTCTGGTCTACATGCAGGCCCCATTCATCCAGTCAAGTGCATGGAGCAGAATCCCAAATATCCTTTACAGAGGCTTTTGATGCTGTTCCAATTAGTAGAACAGAAGTCATTTGCATGGGTTGTGCACCTATGGTCAAGCACTTCAAACTGGTCACAGTAGTAAACAACACACATCAAAGTTGCTGCTGAATGCAGCAGGCCAGGCAGCATCTCTAGGAAAAGGTACAGTCGACGTTTCAGGCCGAGACCCTTCGTCAATCCTGACGAAGGGTCTCGGCCTGAAACGTCGACTGTACCTTTTCCTAGAGATGCTGCCTGGCCTGCTGCGTTCACCAGCAACTTTGATGTGTGTTGCTTGAATTTCCAGCATCTGCAGAATTCCTGTTGTTTACAGTAGTAAACAAACAGATCATCTCAATTATTAAAGCAAGCACCAATATGAAATATGACCTGAGGCTTGTGGCTTATAGATGAACCCGATGTGTTACTAATTATACAATTACACATTGTGAGCAACAGATAGTCAGTGGCCACTTTATTAGGTACACTACACCTGATCATTAATGCAAATATCTAATCAGCCTATCATGTGTCAGCATCTCAATGCACAAAATCATGCAGACATGGACAAGAGGTTCAGTTGTCATTCTGACCAAACATCAGAATGTGGAAGAGATGTGCTCTAAGTGACTGATGAGGTGGTTCAAGTACCTCTGAAACTGCTGACCTCCTGCGATTTGCAGGCTCAACAGTCTCGAGTTTACAGAGAATGATGCGAGAAACAAAAAAAAAGACACCAGTGAGCGGCAGTTCTGTGGGTGAAAACACCTTGTCAATGAGAGAGGTCAGAGGAGAATGGCCAGACTGGTTCAAGCTGACAGGAAGGTGACAGTAACTCAAATAATCACACGTTACAACAGTGGTGTGAAGAAGAGCATCTGAACACACAACATTTTGAACAGTTGAAGTTGATAGCCTAGTTGCAGAAGACCATGAACATACACTCAGTTACCACTTTACTAGGTACAGGAGGTGCATAAATAAAGTAGCCACTGAGTGTATTTTAAGCCCTAAATGACCTGCTTTTGAAACACAAAATATAAAATGGCAAGACAGAATCTAGCCCAAACCCTACAAACAAAAAAAGTAACTAATCACTGGTTACTAGGTATTAAAGCACTCAAATGAGCAGCCTCTCCATTTGATCTTGCTGAAAGAGAGAGAAGGTTATAAAAGCAGTGACCTACATTGTTCTGGCAGATCTGGTGCACCGGTCTAGTATGAGCATCTGGAACAGTTACTACACTCTGACCAACATTCAGATCAAACACTTCCAAAGCACGATTTGTGCCAGCTGTCAGGACAATGTCTGCAGATATTTTTAGTCAAGGTAAACAGTAGTAAGTGATATCATAGAAACACTAATACCAATCAATGATATAAAAAAGTAAAAGCACATTAACCCTTTCCTGCCGCACACATGGAGAACCCACAGGCCTCAGAATTAATTAGGGACAATCCTGTTGAGTTAACCAGCATTGTTCTGAAAAACGATTCCATCATGGATAAATTACATCATGGTACCTACTTCTGTGGAAGCTGATTTTAATAAAAGAATTATATATCACACACAATCTAACACACACAAAATGCGAGAGTAACTCAATAGGTCTGACAGTAGGTATGAGGAGGAATAGCTATGGAGTTGATGTTTCAGGCTGAAACCCTTCATCAGGACTGGAAAGGAAGGAGGAAGAAGACAGAATAAGATGATGGGGGGAAGGGAGGAATACAAGCTGCAAGGCGATAGGTAAAGCCAGGTAAGGGGGAAGGTAAGTGGCTGGGGGAGGAGTGACGAAGTGAGAAGCTGGGAAGCAATATGTAGTAAAGGTAAAAGACTGATATAACATCATTTATTAGACATTTATTTTCATTTGTTCTTTACTTAGGCACAGACCTACTTTAGTATTACACGTCCATCAGTGCCCGTCACCTGTTATTTAAATTTCTACATTAGCAATGAGTATTGGCAAATTACAAATATAAAAACAAATCCTCCTCCTCCACACATGCACCTTGATCCAGAGTCATAGAATGGCCATCAAGGGGAAGGGAATCTGGCCAACTTTCCCTCTACCTTAATGGAAGTGTGACTAAACACAGCTAAAAAAAAAAGTGACCCAGTTAAACTAAATCTGATGCAATCTAGGACAAAAAAACGTTTGTGCATCATCTGCTTTGCTGCATTGGAAGAACATATTCTCAATGAAATACATTGCAAAACCAGCTTTGATGGGGTGCGAGGGAAAGAGTGAAGGACCAATACAGTAACAAGAAAATTTAAGATAAATTAGTCTACTTGGAGTCAGCAAAACTTCAGATTTATACCAGCTCAAACAGAAAGGTAGTGCTCTTTAACATGTAGATGAATTTTACTGTTGACATTCATTTTATGATGATTGTCCCTTCACACTCAACACAAACTCAATTAGATGCTCTTTCCTGTAATACAAACCTCTCAATGAGAGTATAAAGAAGAATCCCTCACAAATGGACTATTTTGTCTTCAACCCACCTTGCCCCTATGAACGCCGATGTAAGATCAAGATCAGATCAATAACTTGGTGATGTAAAATGTGTACAATTTAAGCTTAATTTGTTTTTTCTTGCAGATGTTGCCTATATGATGCCATGTGCCTGTGATGCTGCTGCAAGTGAGTTTTTCATTGCACCTGCACATACATGTACTTGTGCAGATGCCAATAAATTTGACTTACTTTTATTAATGAATAATGGAGCAGGCTCAAGGGACCATACCTTCAGTTTCTGCTCCAATTCCTTATGTTGCTCTGTCACATCAATGACCATGTTTCATTTAGTCTGTGATTCCAAAAACTGATCCTAGATAATCTGTTATGTTGGTCTATCCTAAACCCACATTCCATATTAGGCTAAACTTTTGAGTCTATCAACACTCTACTGTAGTGGGAATGTGTCAAAGGAACCAAGGGTTCTCCTCCTGATTGAAACATCTTCAGACATAAATAAGTTATGACAGAGTTGAAGATATTTTAAAACATATTATCCAGAGAATTCAAAATCACTAAAAAGCACAAAAATAACTGGTAACAGGCAGTAATGCAGAAATGTCACTCTAATGAACATGAGTAATTTTCTAAGTAACTAATTATTACAGAAAATGTTTTTAAAATATTTCATAAAATCAAACTTTTAGTCAAATAAACTTAAAGTACTTTGGCCAAAGTTGGAGTAGAGTGAAAGCAGCATGGTGGTATTATCCATTCAAAGTTAAATGTACTTTGAATCTTTGAAGTCACCCGCCTTGCAACTGAATTGAAATCTTTTAAAAATAGTGTTAAAGTCCAGTTACATCTGCTGCCAAACACAGCATGAATAATTGTTTTTCTTTTGGGCTTCTGATAACTGCCTGGAGAAACTGTTTATAAAGTAGCATGTGGGACAGCAGAGGTTGAGATTCACTCCACCTTCCTGCAGGTTCTACATTCTGATTCAGAATTCAGCTGATGCTTTAATGCCCTGTGAGAAAATTAAAGATGCAAACTAAATGCCACCATTTTCACATACACAGAGGTATAACACAAATGGACAATACTACCTTGCTGCTTTCACTCTACTCTAATTTTGACCAGTTGTATAGCAAATAATGCACTCAAATTCAATGTGGCATTATCTTGATTCAAACTCAAGTATTTGAAAATAAGCCTAAAGCAGCCAAGATCCAACCATATTGGGCTTTCAGCTGGTTTAGTTCTGGACCCTACAAATTAGTTTAAATCTAACCAGATGCTGACAGAATATTGGTTTGTTATGTCTATGTAATTTTATTTTACGTGTTACACTTGGGGGAATTTAAGACCTCCATAACAAAACTGGCATTGTTTTGTGGTGAATTCTGAAATCAAAACGGTTCTTATCTGCATTATAATGTACAGAAATCAGGGGTTGCACTTTATTGCTGAAAACAAGCCATGATCTAAAGATGGGAAAGGAGGAGGAATGTGGTAGTGGGAAGATTGACATGGTCATTTCAGACAAAAATAATAAACCACCGTGCGGGCACTCGATTTAACTTGCACAGAAGTTGAAACTCACAGGAATTTCCCTATAATAAAGAATGGCTTTGGATCTTATTCAGAAAACTGGTTTAATGAGAATGAAAGCACATAAAAACAAAGAAAGAATCACATCAAATTGGAAACAGACCATGTGTACTTTCCTTATAACCAAGTCTGCATTTCTAAAATTAACCTCTTCTCTTGGTTTGTTTGAAAATGTTTAACTTCAGCTGTTCCTACTTATGCAAATGAATTGACTTTTAATGCTACTTTTGATTTGCTCTTTACAATAAAGAAATTTTACCACAATATTCATTTTTGAGTCTGCAACAACAAAATGTGCCTTTGAAGATATAAGCTGTTGCAATCAGTAGACTCTCATGACAGGAGGAGTACAGCTAAGACGTGTTATAGGATGGAAGGAAGGATGAGTGGAAAAAGATAGATGCAGGCTCTCACCAAGCTCAAAGGGAAAAAGTCTAACTTCATGTAACCTTATTGTTATCAAAGATCCAGAAGTATAACTTGAAGGACATCTATAGCAATGTTCCAAACAAACACCACTCCTAATTAGGATATCTGAGAGAATAAAATAAACACTATTCATTATTCTTGCAGGTTAAGTTTTCATTTCAAAGTACTTAGTCAGTGATGTCTGCATATCTTGGTGTAACATGTCCTACTTCACTGTTGTCTCCTTTTGGTCACCTTCCAGATTTGCTCCTGCCATTTCATAAATCAGATTTAACGCCAGAGCTACAGTAACAAAACGGCACTAAGCAAAACCACAAATCACATCTTCTCTATCCATGTTCTCTCTCATGACATCCCTTAACTTTACCACAGCCTTTAACTGGGTCAAATACACCATATTCGTCTAATAATCATTCTTTGTTGTCCACTTCAGTCAAGCTACCATACTTAGTTCCTCTGTTATCGATGACTAGAGAATTCCCTGCAATAGCTTTTCCCCATACTTTACAATATTACTTCCAAAGTCCATGAAATATCTCACTATAAAGCTCAAACACGAGGAAATCTGCAGATGCTGGAAATGCAAGCAACACACACAAAATGCTGGTGGAACGCAGCAGGCCAGGCAGCATCTATAGGAAGAGGTACAGTCGACGTTTTGGGCCGAGACCCTTCGTCAGGACTAACTGAAAGAAGAGATAGTAAGAGATTTGAATGTGGGAGGGGGAGGGATGGAGCTAAGAGCTGGAAAGTTGATTGGCGAAAGGGATACAAGGCTGGAGAAAGGAGAGGATTATGGGACAGGAGGCCTAGGGAGAAAGAAAGGGGGTGGGGAGCATCAGAGGAGGATGGAGAGCAGGCAAGGAGTTATTGTGAGAGGGACAGAGGGAGGAAAAAAAGGGGGGGGGGATAATAAATAAATATATAAGGGATGGGGTCAGAAGGGGAGGAGGGGAATTAACGGAAGTTAGAGAAGTCGATGTTCATGCCATCAGGTTGGAGGCTACCCAGACGGAATATAAGGTGTTGTTCCTCCAACCTGAGTGTGGCTTCATCTTGACAGTAGAGGAGGCCATGGATAGACATATCAGAATGGGAATGGGACGTGGAATTAAAATGTGTGGCCACTGGGAGATCCTGCTTTCTCTGGCGGACAGAGCGTAGGTGTTCAGCGAAACGGTCTCCCAGTCTCCATTGGGTCTCGCCAATATATAAAAGGCCGCACCGGGAGCACCGGACGCAATATATAACACCAGCTGACTCATAGGTGAAGTGTTGCCTCACCTGGAAGGACTGTCTGGGGCCCTGAATGGTGGTAAGGGAGGAAGTGTAAGGGCATGTGTATCACTTGTTCCGCTTACAAGGATAAGTGCAGGGAGGTAGGTCGGTGGGAAGGTATGGGGGGGGGGGGGAACGTATGGACAAGGGAGTCGCGTAGGGAGCGATCCCTGCAGAAAGCAGAAAGGTGGGGGGAGGGAAAGATGTGCTTGGCGGTGGGATCCCGTTGGAGGTGATGGAAGTTATGGAGAATTAAATGTTGGACCCAGAGGCTGGTGGGGTGGTAGGTGAGGACAAGGGGAACCCTATTCCTAGTGGGGTGGCAGGAGGATGGAGTGAGAGCAGATGTACGTGAAATGGGGGAGATGCGTTTGAGAGCAGAGTTGATAGTGGAGGAAGGGAAGCCCCTTTCTTTAAAAAAGGAGGACATTTCCCTCGTCCTGGAATGAAAAGCCTCATCCTGAGAGCAGATGCAGCAGAGACGGAGGAATTGTGAGAAAGGGATGGCATTTTTGCAAGAGACAGGATGGGAAGAGGAATAGTCCAGGTAGCTGTAAGAGTCCGTAGGCTTATAGTAGACATCAATAGACAAGCTGTCTCCAGAGCTCTCACCCCATCCTCCCGCCACCCCACTAGGGATAGGGTTCCCCTTGTCCTCACCTACCACCCCACCAGCCTCCAGGTCCAACATATAATGTCAAGATGAAGCCATACTCAGGTTGGAGGAACACCACCTTATATTCTGTCTGGGTAGCCTCCAACGTGATGGCATGAACATTGACTTCTCTATCTTCCGTTAATGCCCCTCCTCCCCTTCTTAGCCCATCCCTTATTTATTATTCCCCCCCCCTTTTTCTCCCTCTGTCCCTCTCACACTAACTCCTTGCCTGCTCTCCATCTTCCTCTGGTGCTCCCCTTCCCCTTTTTCTCTCCCTAGGCCTCCCATCCCATGATCTTCTCCCTTCTCCAGCCTTGTATCCCTTTTGCCAATCAACTTTCCAGCTCTTAGCTCAATCCCTCCCCCTCCGGTCTTCTCCTATCACTTCAGGTCTTTCCCCCCCCCCCACACTTTCAAATCTCTTACTATCTCTTCCTTCAGTTAGTCCTGACGAAGGGTCTCAGCCCAAAAAGTCAACTGTACCTCTTCCTATAGATGCTGCCTGTCCTGCTGCGTTCCACCAGCATTCTGTGTGTGTCACAATAAAGTTCTTTTTTTTCCCTCCTCTATATGTCATAACAAGCACAAACACATCTTCAACTTTGATTCCCAATTTAATTGGTTTGGCACAACATTGTGAGCTAAGGAGTCCGTTCCTGTCCTACACTGTTCTATGTTCCACTCACACAGATGATGGTGGCTCTACCCCCTTCACCATCTCTCTGCACCTTTTTAATGAAACAGAAAATGCCGGATTTGTTCACTATATCAGATGGTAGCTGTGCAGAAAGAAAGAACATGAACAGTCACCAAAACTAGAAAAGTGTGCATTCAACTCTGGTCATCCAATCCATTGTAAAAAGGATGTCAAGATTTTGGTGAGGGTGCAGAAGATGTCTTACAGGATATTGCCTGGATTAAAAGTAATGTACTGTGAGGAAAGGAGGGATGAACCTGGGTTGTTATCTCTGGAATGGCATAGGCTGAGAGAAGACCTGATAGAAGTTTATAACATTATAAGAGCCTCCATCAGGTAGGAGGTACCATAGTATTAGGACATGGACTGTTAGGATGGAAATTAGCTAGGCCATGAGACTAAGGAACTCTCTGCCACCATCCAGGTCTCATCGCATATGAAAAGCCAGTAGCGTATAATGTTAAGTTTTTTTATTTGTGTCATAAATGTACTTTATTATTTGCTAATTTATTTGTGATTATCTTATGTATTGTGTGTGAGTTGTACTGTGTTGTGCACCTTGGTCTAGAGGAATGTTGCCTCATTTGGTGGTATACATGTACACAGTTAAATGACAATAAATTTGAACTTTAATGAATAAACTCTTCTCGGGCTACCAGCCAGGAGGAGTTATTGATTATAACCAATACTCTGATGACAAACTCTGCCATCTTCTTCAGGGATTGTAAACAAGATGGGAGAGTGATAGGATGAGGACTAACCAATCAGGAGGGACAGGTTACAGGGGGGATAAATACCAACAGACTAGATATGCCTAAACATCACCCCCGAAGATGGCAGAGTTTGCCATCGAAATGCCAATTAGAATTAATATCTGTACCCAGCTGGAAGCCCAAGAAGAGTTTATTTGTCACACTCGCTGGGAAAGCATTAGACCCTTTTTTTCACTTTTTAAACTTTAATTTGAGAGGCATAGATAAACAGCCAGTAACTTTATCCAAGGGTCAAAATAACTAATAGTAAAAGACATGCATTTGAAGTGATAGTGTGTTAGTTCAAAGGAAACAGAGAGTGATAGGTACCTGAAATGTTCTGCGAGGGGTGGTACTGGAGGAATATATGAAAGAGGTATTTAAGGGGCTCTGTGATTAGCATATGAATGTACAGAAAATGAAGGAAGTGGTCACTGTGTAAGCAGAAGGAATTAGTTTAGTTAGAAATTTAATTACTAGTTTAATTAACTGAGTACAGCATTGTGAGCTTAAAGGCTTGTTCCATAAGACATAGTCTTATGCTTCTACTGGTCTATGAATTTATGTTAAGAGAAAGAAATTTGAAACTGCACAGAATGAGGAGAGGGACAGAGACATCACATGCAAGAGGGTGGAGAACAAGAGAGATTGACAAAGTAATGTTGAATATGGCTTAAA
Organism: Mobula birostris; assembly: GCF_030028105.1. Taxonomy (NCBI): domain Eukaryota; kingdom Metazoa; phylum Chordata; class Chondrichthyes; order Myliobatiformes; family Myliobatidae; genus Mobula; species Mobula birostris. The sequence goes on from NC_092377.1 coordinate 103,148,416, forward strand.
GAACATGGCAAAGGGCAGGGAGATGTCATCAACTTGAAATGATAACTCTTTTTCACTTTGTGTTGATGCTGCCTAAACCTGCCATTTACAGCATCTGTAGCATTTTGCTTTTAAACCCAAGCATTTACTCACTTTCTCAGCCCAGAGATGCTATCTGCACTGCTGATTATTCCCAGCATTTCTTTCATCTCTGTACTCATGCCACTGGTAACATTGTAGAGATTATAGAAATAAGGATAATTTTATCTCAAATGTAGAAGGTTAAGAGGTGATTTGATTGAAGTTTTCAAGATATAATCCAGATAAGCCTTTCACAAAAGAAATCACAAAACACATGCTTCTGCACATAATTTGCTAGAGCAATGGAACCCCAATCTAGAAACAGTAACTAGTACTTGGTCATTTGGTAATTTTAAACCTATGGTGATAGATTTCTATTTTCAAAAGTTCAAAGTAAATTTATCAAAGTACATGTATGTCAGCATACACTACTCTGGATTTATACTCTTGCAGACATATTAAAGCAGATACAAAGAAATATAATGGAATCAATGAAAAACTACACACAAAGACAGATACACAATATACAAAAGAGGAGAAACTGTGCAAATACAACAAATAATAAATAAATAAGCAAAAACAATATTGAGAAGATCAGTTGTAGAATCCTTGAAAGTGAGTCCATAGATTGTGAAATCAGTTCAACGTTGGGGTGAGTGAAGTTACCCATGCTGGTTCAGAAGGTTGATGGTTGAAGGGTAATAAATGTTCCTGAACCTGGAGGTGTGGGTCCTGAGGCTCCTTCCCAATGCCAGCAGCAAGAAGAGAGCATGGCCTGGATGATGGGGGCCCTTGACGATGGATGCTGTTTCCTTGTGGCAGCACTGCTTGTAGATGTGGTCAATGGTGAAGAAAAGGTAAGAAATAGTCACAGATTGGCCATTATCTTACCCCACCTAGACAGTTTCAGGAACTAACCAACCATCACATTTAAGGAAGTATTTCATAATCTTCAAAGATATATTCCATTGAGCCATAATAATGGTGATCTAGCTGTGGTTAACTAAAGAGATTCATGGTGGCTTCAAATAGAAGGAAAAGCCATGAAGCTTCATGAAAATTAGTGCCATGTTTAAAGGGTTGGGAAAATTTACAAAGTAGGGAATGACTGAAAAAATAAAGGAGAACACAGATCATGAGAGTAGTAAAAATAAAACATTAAATGTTCCAACAACATTACAAATGAAAAGAGTAAATAAGGTAAATATCCCATCCTCTCTCTACAGAATGAGGCTGGGAAATAAAGAGATAGCAGAGACCGTGAACAACTTTTTGTAATCACTTCACAGTGGAAGACACTAAAAGCATCCCAATAATAGTGAAAAGATAAATAGGGCAATATGAATAGAGGAATTTAAAAGTTCCAAAGCTGCTGGGTGTCAACATACTGATGCAATTACAAAGAAGGCATTGGGAGTTTAAGAAGATATGGTATGTCAAGACTCTAGCAAATTTCAAAGGTTTCAAAGGTACATTTAACATCAGAGAAATGTATAGAATATACATCTTGAAATGCTTGTTCTTTGCAACCATCCATGAAAACAGAGCAGTGCCCCCAAAGAATGGATGACAGTTAAATGTTAGAACCCCGAAGTTCCCCTCCCTCCCACGTGTAAGCAGCAGCAAGCAACGATCCCTCCTCCCTACATCAGCAAAAAAAAAAGCATCGGCACCCGCCACCGAGCACAAGCGTATGCAAAGCAACAGCAAAGACACAGACTTGCAGTAATCCAAACACTACATTGTTCACCCGGTATTCGACATACCACAGGCTCACTCTCTCCCTAATAAGGGAGAAAGAGATGTCCCCGTTTCACAGCGAGAGGGGAGACATAACAAACAACTTGCTGGTCTACGATATTAAAAGTCCATTGCATCGCTTCTCCAAGCTCTGTGCCCAAAGATCTCGGGTCTCTGGGCACACAGCTAGAGATCTTCTGTTTCCAATGACACACCAATCTCCTGCAGAGGCACCGACCTCTGATCCTCGTTTCCAGAGCCATGAGATCCCAGGCCTCCAAAGGCGAGCAGAGTTCTCAGGCCAAGCCCTTGGGGTGCCGAACAACGGCCAATTGTGGAACCCCGAAAGCTGGTTCTTTCCCACGAAGTACCATAGTCAGCATATAACTCCAGGCCAGGGTCTTCAAAAGAACCCTGAAAGGGAAAAATAGAGATATTAAAGATGGAAATAGAGCTGTTTGCGAAGATGCAAGCTCCGCCTTCTATAGATGTATCATGGACAGCATTTTATCTGGTTGCATCAGCATCTGGTATGGATCGGCCATTGCACAGGATCTGATAAGGTGGTAGAGGATTGTAAACTCAGCAAGCTCCAACATGGACAAAAGCCTCTCCATCATCAAGGCCATCTTCAAAAGGCAGCGTCCATCATTAAGGATTCCCACCACTCAGGACATGCCCTTTTCTCATTACTGCCATCATCAAGGAGGTACAGGAGCCTGAAGACACACTCAACATTTTATGAACAGCTACTTCCCCTCTGCCATTAGATTTCTGAATGGACAATGAGCCCATGAATACTACCTCATTATTTTTGCTCTCACTTTTCACTATTTAGTTGTTATATATATTTCTTACTTTTACGTATGTACTTCAGTGGCAGGTTGGAGATATGTTGTTACAAAAGGAAGTGTAAGGCACTTCTTTCCTCCACTAGCCTGCAAGACACTCTCAGGCAAGGCGTAGCTGCTACTTTGCTCCCCTGAGCAGGGTCACGTAAAGCCATGGGAGCAGATGATAGATGGTCGTGTGAGCAACTGTGCATATCACAAGTCCTGGTTATGCGACCACCGACGCCAGGCAGACAATCTCAGAAGAGTATTGATAATGTCTGGGTTCACCCATCTTCTAAAGATACTGCCCAAAAGAAGGTAGTGGCAAACCTCTTCTGTAGAAAAAATTGCCAAGGACAATCATCATCATGGATAAACAATGATCACCCACGCCATACAACATTTCACATAATGATGACGATGATGAAGAATTCATGTATTGCACTGTACTACTGCCACAAAACAACAAATTTCACGACATCAGTGATAATAAGCCTGATTCTGAACTAATGGGACCAAAGGTTTGCAAGGATAATTGCAGAAGGTAAGAGCTCAAGGTTTTGGGGATTAAAAGAACATAACAGCATGTAGAGGATTGGTTAGCAGATAAATAAGATATTTGGAGCACCACAGGAGTAAATGCTGGGGCCTCAACTATTTACAATCTAAAGTAGTCTTTGACAGATATTCTGAGTGTACGGCTGCCAGAAATGACAATACAATGGTAGGTAGGAAAGTATATCTTGAGAAGAACACAAAGTGTTTTCCGATAATTCCCCCCCCCAACCCCACCACTTCTCCCTTTCTGAATTTCAGATTCTGGCTTCCCTCTTATCCTGTCCCTTTTCTTCAACCTGCCTATCACCTCATGCTGGTAACCCTCCTTCTTCTCTTTAACCCATAGTCCCTTCTCCCCTCTTCTTCAGCCCTTCACCTTTTCGATTCTGCTCAGCTTCTCAATTCATCCCCCCTCTCCCACCCATACACCTTCCCCTCACCTGGTTTTATCTACCCAGCTCGTACTCCTCCATCCCCATCCCCACTTCCCTGCCAGTCCTGATGAAGGCTCTTGGCTCAGATCTTCGACTGCTTATTCCACTCGGTAGGTGCTGCCCGACTTGCTGAGTTCCTCCAGCATTTTATGCATTTCCGTCATCTGCAGAATCGTTCCTGTGTAGCTCACTGGAAATGTGAAATTCAGCAAACTGGGAGAAAGAATTCTAACGTAGAATTTGGCTTCAATGGAGAGAGAATAAAGTACATTGCAATATATGCTTTTTTAAAATTGGAAATGGAGTTTAAAAGTAGGGAAGACTTGCTATAAATACACTGGATGTTGGTGAGACCACACCTGGACGACTGCATACAGTTCTGGTCTTGAGAATCAGAGCATCATGTAGCACAGAAATGGTCTCTTTGGCATACCACATCTATGCCAATATTTCTTGCTCATTTACACTGGCTCAATTTGGCTGCATTAGGTCTGTATCCTCCTGTGTCATGCCCATTCAAGCATCAATTTATGTTTATTAGAGATACAGCATGGCAACAGGCCCTTCAAGCCCAAGAAGCCCACACCACCCAATTACACCCATGTGACCTACTAACCCGCACATCTTTTGAATGTGGAAGGAAACCAAAGCATTTGGAGGAAACCCACACAATCATGGGGAGAATGTACAAACCCCTTCAGAGAGTGCAGGAGTTGAACCCAGGTCTCTGATGTATTTAGTCCGTCTAAATATCACTTAAAAATGCCACCTTTTCTTCAGGCAACAAGTTCCATACCTTAAACCTATGCGCTCATGTTTTTAGATTCAGCTACCATGGGCACTTATCTAGACTATGTATTCTATATACCTCTATCAGGTCATCCTCCCTCTCCTTTTGCTTCAGGAAACAATGTCCAGCCTATCCAACTAATGCCCACTACAATCCTCCAATCCAGAAAACACTCTTGTGAATCTCCTCTGCATTTTTTCCATCACAATGACATCCTTCCATACTGTGCCAACCAAAATTGCACACAATACGCCAAATACAGTCTAACCACTGTTTTATGAAGATGCAACATCGCTTCGCAATTTTTTTATTCTAATACCCGAGCTGTGAAGATGAGCATGCTGTTCCAGAAACATGAGATTCTGCAGATGTTGGAAATTTTGAACATGCCGTATGCCTTTTACACCACCAAATCTATGAGGCCCTCCGTTGGTCGAGATCGGCCATGGATATTGTGTCCCAGCTGTCTATGTCATACGCAAGCCAGAGCTGTACTATATGGAGAGCAAGCTTTTGCCCATGTAGCAGGCTCCCCCTCTCCAAGCAGCTGATGAATCCAAAGGAATGGCAGAGACTTATACAGCTTGTTGCCAGCAACATCGCAAGAGTTGCTAGTTAGTGTTGAACTCAACTTAGGATAGTCTTAAGGGCTCTAGCAACAGACTTTTCCTCGGGGTTTACTCCCAAAGCCTTTCCCTACAAGTGGGTATAGCTGTAAGGCAGCAGAGGCTTTTGATCAGAGTTTTCCTTCTCCTAGATGAACACAACTGATGAGCCTCATCTGCCCAAACAGACTGGCCCTTCTCCTGTCAGCGGAAACAGTTTTGCCGGACTTAGTAGCTAAGCCACACATGAAAGCCAAGAGCTGGATTTGGTTGTTAGAGGCTATTTGAAACACGCTCCATTGGGAGCATTTAATAGGTCATGGGAGCTCATCTCCATTATCTCCTCAACCTTAAGGCACCAACTACCATATCTTTCCTTTTATTTAAGTAGGAAAAGACCTGCATTTCACAGCTTTGATAGCTTTACTGATTTCATTCCTCACATTAGAGGGTCAACTTAGAAGAAAACATTAGACCAAAGTCTCTGGGCCTTGATGGACTTCATCTTAGAATCTTAATAGTAATTGATAATGCTAGTTTTAATTCGAATTTTTTTAAATCAGGGAAAGTTATATTTGATTGGAAAATAGCATATGCAAATCTTAAATTTTGTTTAAAAGAGTAGGGGCCAAAATGTAGGAATTATTTACCAATTAGATTAATTGCCGTCAGAAGAAAAATCTTGGAAGATGTAATTAAAAATATATTTCAATAAATTCAAGGTAATCAAGCAAAATCAATACAGTTTGGAGAAAGGGAGATCTTGTCTGATAAGATCATTGAATCAGTCACATATTCTTTGGCTAAAAGGGATCCAATGGGATTAAGCTTTCCCAAAGGTGCCACGTCAAAGATTATCGCAGAAAAGAAAGAGGTTAATTGTTATTATGGATCAAAAGATTGATCAAAAAAGAAATAAAAGAGGCAGCAGAAATAGATAGCAACATGTAATGAAGAACAAACCCAAGAAAATCTACAGGTGCTCGAAATCCAAAGCAAAACGAACGAACGAGGAACTCCACAGGCCAGGCATTATCTATGGAAAGGATTAAACAGTCAACGTTTCAGGCCAAAACCCTTCATCAGGGTCTTGGCCTGTTTTTCCATAGATGCTGCCAAGCCTGCTGAGTTCCTGTAAAATATAATGAATGGTATGCTATTAGTATGCTCGGTCTTTAAATTATTACAATTTATATAAAAGACACCAAAGGTACAGATGCTAAATTTTCTGATAAGGTAGATGAGGAAATCATTTTGTGAAGAGGAAAAGGAAGCTACAAAGAGAAATTCTGAGTGCTCAAAAGACCCAGTAAATAAAGCATAACGTGTGACGGTTCTATGCATTGGCAGCAAAATTTTCAACATAAAACATTATCTCAGTAGTGAGAGGTTGAAGAGCTTAAAGACAAATGAATTTGGTTGTCTGACTGCATGATTCACAAAAGGCTCATATGCAAGTATTACAAAAATTAGAAAATAAGACATAGGTGTACAATTAGGTCATTCATCCCATTGAGTCTGCTCCATCATTCCATCATGGATGATTCCGGATCCCAGTTAAGCCCATCCACCTACCTTCTCACCATATCCTTCAATGCCCTGACCGATCAGGACGCTATCAACTTCTGTCTTACATATACCCACGGACTTGATCTCTACCACACTGTGGCAGAGCATTCCACTGATTCAAAACGTTCTGACTAAAAAAAATTCCTCCTCAACTCTGTTCTAAAGGTTTGCCTCTCAATTTTGAGGCTGTGCCCTCAAGGTCTGGACAACCCCACCATAGGAAACATCCTCTCCACATCCACCTCATCTAGTCCTTTCAACATTCTGTAGCTTTCAATGAGATCCTCCTGCATTCCAGTGAGTACAGGCACAAAGCAGCCAAATGCTCCTCTCTGTGTTAACCCCTCCATTCCTGAAAACATCCTTGTGAACCTCTCCAATGACAACACATCCATTCTGAGATACAGGGCCCAAAACTGCTGACAATACTCCAAGTGCAGCCTGACTAGGGTCTTATAAAGCCTTATCATTATCTCTTGGCTTTTATATTCTATTCCCCTTGAAATAAATGCCAACATTGAATTTGCCTTCTTTACCACAGACTCAACCTGCAAACCTGAAAGACTTCTGGGAGCCTTGCACAAGGAATCCCAAGTTCCTCTGCACCTCTGATGATTGAAGCTTCTCCCCATTTAATAGATAATAGTCTGCACTATTGTTCCTTTTACCAAAATGCATTATCATACAATTCCTAACATTGTATTCTATCTAACACTTTTTTGCCTATTTTTCCAATTTGTCTATGTCCTGCAGCAATTGCATTACTTCCTCAGCACTCCCTACCTTTCTACCTATCTTTGTACCATCCACAAACTTTACCACAAAGTTATCAATTCCATTATCCAAGTTATTGATAAACAATGTGAAAAGTAGCTGTCCCAATACTGACCCGAGGAACACCATTAGTAACCGGCAGCCAACCAGAAAAGGCCCCCTTTATTCCCACTTGCTGCTTCCTGCCTGTGAGACATTCCTCTATCCATGCCAGTATCTTTCCTGTAATGCCATAGGATTTTATCTTGTTAAGCAGTCTCATGTGTGGCACCTTATCAAATGCCCTCCGAAAATCCAAGTAAATGACATCCACTGCCTCTCCTTTGTGCACCCTGTTTGTTACTTCCTCAAAGAACATTAACAGATTTGTCAGGTACGATTTCCCTTCACAGAAACCACGCTGACTTTAACTTATTTTATCATTAGTCTCCAAGTACCCCGAAACCTCATCCTTAATAATAGACTCCAACATCTTACCAACAACTGGGGTTAAACTAACTGGCCTATAATTTATTTTTGCCTTCCTCCCTTCTTAAGGAGTGAAGTGACATTTGCAACCTTCCAGTCCTCTGGGAGCATGCCAGAATCAAGTGATTCTTGAAAGATCATGACCAATGCATCCATTATCTCTTCAGCAACCTCTCTCAGGACTCTGGGATGTCCATCTGATCCAGGTGACTTATCTGCCTTACAATCTTTGAGCTTGCCTAGCACTTTTTCCTTTGTAATAGCAATGGCACTCACACCTGCTCCCTGACACTCACGGACCTCTGGCTCATTGCTAGTGTCTTCCACAGTGAAGACTGATGCAAAGTACCGACTAAGTCCCTCTGCCATTTGTCTCCGATGACTATCTCTCCAGCTCCATTTTCCAGTGGTCCAATATCAACTCTACCTCCCTTTTACTCTTATCCAATGCACTTTTGCTACCTTTCATGCTTTTATGCAGTCCTTAACATCCTTTGTCAGCCACGGGTACCTGCCAGTTGAGAACAACTTCCTCTGTGCACCTTGTGAACTATTCCCAGAAACTTCATCCATCTCTGCTCTGCTGTCATCCCTGCCAGTATCCCCCTCCAATCTACCTGAACAACCACCTCTCTCATGCCTCTGTAATTCCCTTTATTCCATTGCAATACTGATACATCTGACTTATGCTTCTCCCTCTCAAACTGCAGTATGAATCCAATCATATTATGATCACTATCTCCTAAGGGTTCCTTTACATTAAGCTCCCTAGGAAGATCTGGGTTACTACACAACACCCAATCTAAGACAGCCTTTCCCCAAGTAGGCTCAAGCACAAGCTGCTCTAAAAAGCTATTTCGTAGGCATTCAACAAATTTGCACTCTTGTTATCCAACACCAACCTGATTTTTCCAATCCTCTTGCATATTGAAGTCCCTCATTACAATTGTGCCATTTCCCTTATTATATGTCTTTTCCAGCTCCCTTTGCAAGCTCACCCTCACATCTTGGCTACCATTTGGCAGCCTATATATGATTCCCATAATAGTTATTTTACCCTTGCAATTTTTTCACTCTATCCACAAAGATTCAATATTCTCTCACCTTATATCACTTCTTTTTAAGGATGTAATTCCATCTCTTAACAACAGAACCACATCACCACCTATGCCTTCTTGCCTGTCCTTTTGATACAAAGTATATCCTTTGATGTTAAGCTCCCAACTATGGCCTTCTTTCAGCCATGATTCAATGATGCCCACAATGTTATACTGATCAATCTCTAATTGCACCACCTTATTCCAGATGCTATGCACATTTAAATACAGCACCTTCAATCCTGCAGTCTTTGCTTTTTTGAATTTTGCCTCTTTGTTACATGCATCATCTACTTGTAAACCTGCTGGCTCATCCTCAGCTCTATCATCCTAGTTCCCATCCCCCTGCCATATTAGTTTGGGAGAAGGATGGGAACCAGTATGATAGAGCTGAGGATGAGCCAGCCCAAAACATTCAAACATCCCAGGCAAAGAAAATATCACATCTGCATTTACCCTGTCAAGCTCCGTAAGATTTTGCAGCAGAAGCCCTGTGTCCAATTCTTGGCATTACACTTCAGGAAGGCTATGAAACTTTTAGAGAAGTTCCAGGAATATGGAATTATAGATCTAGGTAGATAGGAGTGGCTGGATTTGTTTTTAAAGCAATGATGGCCATGAGGAATCACAGAATTACAAAGCACAGCAGATCCTTTACCCCCATCATGATAGCACCAAAACTTTCAAAAAGCAGTCCTAAACTAAAAGAAGATTTGAAAGACACGCTTAATATCATGAAGGGTTTGCATAGAATAAAGAATTCCATTAAAGAGATGATTAGAAAATAACCAAAAGAATTATGGAGAAATAGTTCTTCAGATCAAATGCTTAGGAATTTGCCTGCTGGATTAACAGAATATATTCAACAGTTGTTTATTTACACAAATGGAAAGTAACTGCAGGGATGTTCACTAAAAAGCAGAGAATAGGACTAACTGGAATGCTCTTTGAAAGACATAATGCAGACCCAGGTTGAATGGGCTCCTTTTGTGCTGCATATTATATCTGTGCTTAGAAGTATTTCATGGCCTCAGCTCAGTGTCTCTGTAAGATACTAAGTACTGCTGCAATTGTTCTTTGTTTCTGGCCATTTTTGACACATTTTCTGTTGAAGACACAATTTTCCGCCACACAGACTCTGCAACCTGGAATTACACCTCACAGTTTTGGATTGGGAACCATCAGATAAATTCCTTAGGTAGAAAAAAATAACCCTTACTTATCTTATATATTTATGGGGATCAGCCCCACAATGAAAGCCATGATATTGTCTTAAAGCACATTAAAATATCAAAACATCATGAACTAAATTATCCAGTAAACAGTTCTTAATTATTCCTTTTAATTTACTAGTGTTTGTGATATTTCTGTTGTTTCCAATTAAAGCTTATTGGAGTTTATTCCAGATTTTTGATCTTAAGGAGTTGACTGTCTTTTTTTCCAGTTTTCATCCCAAATTATACTATATTCTGCTGTAGTAAGACATTAAGAATGAAAAGAGCAGAATGACTTGTATACAACATATAAATACAATGACATTTGGAAATGTATTTTGCTGGGTCCTAGGTCCAGTGATAAACCGTTCCACCCATTTGCGATCATCTCAGAGGATATTTTTCTTCTTGTCTCCACAACTAAACAAAAAAGATGGCCACAGCATTTTGCCATCTTCCTGTTCAAGCCAAAGTTACTACTCAAAGAAAACCAGAATCCGCCCAGCATCTTCCAACATCTCTCTTGTCCATTGCCGCCAACAACAAAACAGAACCACATAACATTCACATCAAAGATGGTGGAAATCCACACAAAAATGCTGCAGGGACTCAGCAGGTCGGGCAGCAACCACGGAGGGGAATAGAGAGTCGATGTTTCAGGCTGAGAGCCTTCATCAGGACTGGAAAGGAAGGGGTAAGAAGCCAGAATAAGAAGGTAAGGGAGAGAGGGAGGGGAAGAAGAACAAGCTAGAAGGTGATAGGTGAAACCAGGTGAGGGGGATGAAATGACAAGGTTGGAGGTGATAGGTGGAAAAGGTAAAGGGGTGAAGAGGGAATCTGATAGGACAGGAGAGTGGACCATTAGAGAAAGTGAAGGAGGAAGACCACCAGAGGAAGGTGATAGGCAGGTGAGAAGAAAAGAGGTAAGAGGGGAATCAGAACAGGGAATGGAAGGAGAGAGAAGTGGCGGTGGGGAAGAAGCTGGTTAGGGTAGGGTTAAAATTAGGAGTTGCTGGACAGGCTGTCAGGGCCTGTTCCGTACTGTATCTCAATTAATAAATAAATAAATTACCCGAAGTTAGAGAAACCGATGTTCACGTCATCAGGCTGGAGGCTACCTAGACAGAATATCACTCCGCCTCTAAGCTATTTGCAGGCTACCAATATTCAACAATGACAGCCTGTGTCCTGCATTTCAGAACTAATTAGTTCCATGAAGCATGGAAGCAATTTCATGTGACAAGTACAAGTATTATTTTGGCTCTCATTGGATTCGTGCAGATCCAAAAGAACACAGAATGACTGCAGTGTCAGAAATCTTGAGGGTTGCTTACTGAGATTAGGGCTACAAATTTCTTCAAAGCAGTTTTGGGCTATCAAGGTTTCCAACCCAGGGACAATAGGTACTGGAGTGCATTTCCCACTGCTCTCTAGCTTGGCAAGTAATTTGAAAATATAAAGCAGCATTGCTTTAATTTGCTAAAAATAGTCAAGGAAAAAGCACTCTCCAATGTTTGCCTTCTTCCAGGAGAGAGAAAAAAAAAGAGATGATGGCCCAAGCACATGTTTTCTTTATTGATGAAGCTGGAGCAAACACCCATGGTGTGCACTAGACTTGAGGCAAAGAAAATCTGGCATTAAATTATTTATTTTGGCAACTATGTAGAAACCTAAAGCAGCCAAAATGTTATTGCAAAGGCTATAATTCATGACTTCTCCATTCTATCTCTCTTGATAGATAACTGAACAGTGGAGAAATTTTGCTTTTGGTGCACTAGATTTGATTACACATTTTTTTTAAAATTGAAGACAAAGTAGCCTGAGCAACACACAAATCTAATCCCATTACACATAAACATTGTACGTACAGCAAAAGGATACAGGAGTAGAAGTCATTCACTGCAGAGAGGTAACTGATTTCCTGTGTGGCAGCCATCTTGAATTTGCCAACCAATCTGTGTTTGCTTTTCTTCCTATAACTAAACAAACAAGGTTTGTCATTTAAAAAAAGTTACACTTACCACATGTCGCATTTTTACTTTTGAAAGACTTCACTGGCAGTTGTTCTCAGGCCATTTGTGAGAGGTAGAGGGGGTACAGGAAGAGTCTGAAGTAGGCCACCAACAGCCCTTAAGAATGCCACAGAGTTCAGAGTGATACCATTCGTGTTCTTAGCCTGAAGAAGAAACCTTATCTGTCTAATAGTGGCCATGGCAAACACAAGTGGTACAAGCACAGTATTCATGAATATCGTGCCTGCTTAAAGCATACAAATTCATTATTACATTGGATTTATTGGAAATGAAGAGATATGTAAGATTAGTCTTTTTTGCTTCAAATTTCCATCTGCCAATGCAGACAACTTTGTTTTTTAAAGCAATCTAATGAAACTGACATTCTCTAATTTCTGCTGAGGGAAGATAAATTGAGATCCACCTCCTTCTATATAGAAAAGTCTACTCTTCTCAGATCTCCTTAAAACATTTCCCATCTCACCTTCAAGCTGTGCTTTCTAGTTCTAAACTCCCTTTCCCTGGGATAAAGATTCTATCGATACCATGGTCCGTTGATGCTCACTTAATCAAGAACACGAGGAGAACGTTTGCAGGATTCCAAAACTAATTCAAGTACAATCTCTGCAAGGATAATGTATAGTGAATGCATTTTTTAGTAATTCACTAAGAGTTTGAGGAGATTTGGACTGTCACCTAAAACACTCAAAAATTTCTTCAAATGTACCCTGAAAAGCATTCTGACTGGCTGCATCACCGTCTGGTTTGGGGCTACTGCATAAGATCGTAATAAGCTGCAGACAGCTGTAAAATTAGTCAGCTCCATCATGATCACTAGCCTCCATAGTATCCAAGACATCTTCAAGTAATGGTGCCTCAAAAAGGTAGCATCCATCATTAAGGACCCCCACCACCCAAGACATTCCCTCTTCTCATGGTTACCATAAGGAAGGAGGTACAGAAGCCTGAAGGCACACACTCAGCGATTCAGGAACAGCTTCTTCCTCTCTGTCGTCCAATTTCTGAATGGACACTGAAATCATTAATACTACCTCACTATATATAGACACACACACACAGACTTACTATAATTCAGTTTTTTCCTATATTATCCTATATTATCATGGACTGCTATTATCAACATGGAATATCCGTACACTTTACCAGAAAGGAAAGTTGGACAACACATTAAATGAAATGAAAAGGTTGGAAGTTGATATCTTAGGCCTGTCAGAAATTAGATGCACCGACAGTGGCAAATTCACTAAGAATAGTTCTCTGATAATGTACCCTGGAGGTCAACAGCATATGTATGGAGTTGGAATTATTTTAAACAAACAAATATCTTATGGGATATTGGGCGATATCTGACCGGCTGCTTTTAGTTAAATTATGGGGCAACCCTTTTAACATTAGCATAATCCAAGCCTATGCACCAACAAATGATGCGGATGAAGAGGATATCAACAAGTTTTATGAAGACCTCGACAGTGCTTATGAGCAATGTAAATCTCAGGATATAAAACTAGTCATAGGAGATTTTAATTCCAAAGTTGGACAGGAAAGGGTTGATAACATCATAGGACTTTTTGGATTAGGGGAGAAAAATGAAAATGGAAAAAGGTTTACTGATTGGTGTGTCAGAAACAACCAAGTGATCTCCAATACTTGGTATAAAAAACATCCACGAAGATTGTGTACTTGGATTAGCCCTGGAGATAGAACAAGGAATCAAATAGATTTCATTACCATCAATAAATGCTTTAGAAATAATGTCACAAATTCTAAAGCCTACTCAGGAGCAGACTGTGGTTCAGATCACCATCCAGTAATAGCTACCATTAAAACAAAATTAAAGAAACTGAAACGTGGAAAAAAGAGAAAGAAGTATATGCTGGGAGAACTTAAAAATGATAGCATACTTAAGCAATAATTCAAAACAGCTGCAGAAGAACACGTCAACGAAAACGAAACAAAACCCATTTGGGACAGATTTCAATATGCTATACAGCAATCAGCAGAAGAGATAATCCCAAGACAAGAAATCCAACTCACCAACAAGGGGTGGATAACGTAAGAAATTCTAGATCTGATGGAACAAAGAAGGTTAATAAAGAAAAATGTAGTGCAATACAGAGAGCTAGACAGACAGACCAGACAATTGTGCAATATTGCAAAGGAAGAATGGCTGAATCAAAAATGCAATGAAATAGAAGGCCATATTAACAACAGCAAAGAAATGCACATGTGAATTAAGGAAATTACTGGAATTAAGACAACCTCCTGTACAGGATGCATAAGATCAGCAGATGGATCCATACTAACATATACAGATAAAGTATGTGAGAGGTGGATTCCGTATATGGAGCAGCTTTTTGAAGATAACAGAGGGGAACCCCCAGATATTAAACACCCTAATTCTGGCCCACCTATTACCAAAGAAGAAATAACTAAAGCAATGAAATGCATGAAACATGGTAAAACCACTGGACCTGATGAAATTTCAGTAAAAATGATACAAGCCCTACAAGATCTGGGCATAGATATTCTTTTTTGAACTGTTTATTGGCATATATGGGTCTGGTGTATTGCCTGATAATCTCTTGAAATCAGTATTTACAACTCTGCCAAAAATTCCTAGAACTATTGACTGTGAAAATTATGGAACAATCAGTCTTATGAGTCACATAATAAAGATCTTGTTGAGAATTGTTCTGAGTCGAATTAAAAACCAGTTAAGCCCAGAAACTTCTAAACTGCACTATGGGTTTATTGAGGATAGAGGAACTAGGTACGCAATTTTCATACTACGAATGCTTTCAGAAAGGGCAATTCAATATCAAAATGATGTCTTTTTATGTTTTATTGATTTCACTAAAGCATTCGACAAAGTGCAATATGAAAAATTATTTCAAATTCTCACTAAACTAAACATTGACAGAAAGGACCAACAACTGCTTCAAAATTTATACTGGAATCAAGCGGCGGCGGTAAAAATTGATGATAATATAATTAATTGGACTAAAATTCAAAGAGGAGTTAGACAGGGATGTGTTTCCTCACCGGAATTACTTAATATCTATAGTGAAATAATTCTCAGAGAAATAGAAGACCTAGATGGAATAAAAATTGGAGGTGTTAACATCAACAATATAAGATATGCAGATGATACCACTCTAATAGCAAGTACTGCAGAAGACCTACAAATCCTCCTAGACAAAGTAGTACAAACAAGTGCAGATTTTGGTCTAACCATCAACTGTAAAAAAAACAGATGTATGGTAATATCAAAACAGCAGGATACTCCCAACTGCCAATTGTACATTGGTAACCAAGAGACTGAACAAAAGATCAGTTTTAATTACCTCAGTAGCTTTATATCACAAGATGCTAGAAGAAAAGTAGAAATAAAAAGAAGAATTGCCATTGCCAAAACCAACTTCCAAAAAATGAAACCCATTTTTACCAACAGACACATTTCTATGACAACAAGGCTTACACTACTAAAATGTTACATCTGGTCAAACTTGTTGTACGCTTCCAAAACATGGACTATAACACCAGAACTCCAAAGAAACTTAGAAGCAACAGAAATGTGGTTTCTTAGAAGGATGTAGAAAATATCATATAGAGATAGGGTAACTAATGAGACAGTACTCCAACGTGCCCATACAAAAAGATCTTTAATGAGAACATTAAATGAGAGGAAACTTAAATTCCTGGGCCATGTCAGCAGAAAGGGAGAAATAGAACGCCTTACATTACAAGGCCGTATGCCTGGGAAATGCAGAAGAGGAAGGCAAAGAAGAAAATATATGGACACTGTGAAAGAACTAACAGATCTAAGTGTGCGAGATATCATTGACGCTGCGTGGGATCATTCGATGTGAAAAGCCACAATCACC
The DNA here is from genome assembly GCF_030028105.1 of Mobula birostris. NCBI lineage: Eukaryota > Metazoa > Chordata > Chondrichthyes > Myliobatiformes > Myliobatidae > Mobula > Mobula birostris. Next base: position 103,164,475 of record NC_092377.1, read on the forward strand.
CAAGCATATAACGCGCAAGGCACATAAAGAAGAAGAAGCTATTATCATCATTGCACATTATCACGTACTGCTATATTATCATCATTGCATTGTACTGCTGCCACAAAATTAAGAAATTTCACGACATATGCTTGTGATATTAAACTTGATTCTGATTCTAATCTCAATCAATTTATTGAAAATTTACAATAGACCAAGAAATAAAAACAATCCCCAAACCAAAGGCATATATGATTATGAACATACCACAAAGATCTCTTCAAAATAAAGCTTACATGTTTGTCCTTTTTGGTAACTAAAGCAAATGCCAATGGGTCCTACTCAAGATAGACAAGATACAGAAGGCTCACGTCAAAATATATCCAATTTAGTAGTGCTCAAGTTTGTAGGAAACAAAGGGCAGTAAAGTAATAAGAAGTTCCCCCTTTTAGTAATAACAATTCAGAAATGTCTACAATTTTGCGATTGATTATAACCAAAGTTCAATACCCTGACAATGAACTGCTAATTGGTCTCAATCTAGTCCTGGTATTAGTTTTATTGACATCTTACTTTCAAATCATATTTACAGTACTGTGCAAAAGTCTTAGGCACTCTAGGGTTTTTATATAAATTTTATTTTAGATGTTTATGTTTTGTCTTCTGCATTAGTGTGTCAGTAGAAAAGAGCAAATTTTAGATTTCCAAACATTCATTTTCCAAAAAAATAAATGTTGCAGAGAAACTTTTGTATTTCGTTAAAGATGGTAATATATTAAATAACAGGCCACTTTTCAAATTTAAAATATTGATGACTTTATAGGCATGATTAAACAAAGTTAATGATCAGTAACATAATGAATTGAATGAACTAAACTGATTAACTGAAACAGAAACAAGTGTAGAAGGAATCAAACAAGGCAAAGGACAACTAAACTAAAAGGTGAGAGTGTGATAGATGTGACAGTTTAACATTCAAATCATCAGTTCTTACACCATGGCAAGAGCGAGCATAGCAATAAGACACAGGTGGTCATCCTGCATCAACAAGGTCCCTCCCAAGCAGAAATTTTGCGGTAGACAAGGACTTGAAGATGTGCTGCCAAGCTCTTCTAAAGACACACAACGAAACGGGCATTGCTGAGGACCAGAAATGCAGTGGTTGGCCAAGGAAACTGAGTGCAGCAGACAAGAGATACGTCAAATTGACGTCCCTTCTAAACTGGAAGAAATCCAGCACAGTCCTCTACAGTCTGGAGAGGTTTTGTCATAAGTGGCCTTCATGGAAAAGATATTGGCAAAAAGCAATTCCTCCAAATTGGAAACAAAACCAAGAGACTCAACTACACACAAAAACACAAGGACTGATGTGATAAACAACAACAGCAAGTGCTCTGAACTGATGAGTCAAAATGTGTCATTTTTAGCTCAAACAGGATGCACTTTGTCTGTAGAAGAGCATGAGAACACTATATGGATGGATGTCTGCAGCCAACAGTGAAGCACAGCAGAGGTTCCCTGCGGGTTTGGGGCTGCACATCTTCAAACGGAGTTGGTGATCTAGTCAGAATTAATGGAATCCTCAATGCTGAGAAGTACAAGCAGATTCTCAGCCATCATGCTATACCATGAGGGAGGCATCTGATCAGTCCGAACTTCATTCTGCGGCAGGACAATGACCCCAAACAAACAGGCAAGATCATTTAAGAAATAACTTCAGCGAAAGGAAGAACAAGGAGTTCTTCAACAGATGGTATGTTCTCCACAGAGCTCTGAACTCAACAACATTAAGGATGTTTGGCATTACCTGGAGAGCAGAAGCAAGCGAGACAGCCAAAGTCCACAGAACTGTGGCAAGATGTCCAAGATAATTGAAACAACCTACCAGCCGATTTTCTTATAAAACTGCATGACAGAGTAGCTAAGAGAATTGATGCAGTTTTAAAGGCGAAGGGTGGCTACACCAAATTCAGATTTGATTTAGTTTCTTTTACTGTTTATTCCATATGGCATTTTTTAATATTTAGAAACTTTTCACTTTATTATTCTTGAAAACATCTTTGTTTTACAGAATTTATTTACATGTTTCTAAGACTTCTACACAGAATTGTACCTCAATGAAAATAAAGATAAGGAAAGGTACAAAAGCAATTGCCAAACAAAATGAATAGTGGCCTCCAATCATTGCTTTCGAGAAGAGTAACAGATGGACTCAGTAGTGTGAGGTGAGCATCTTCCAGTTTTCATGTAACTGCCTTTAGTTTGTACATCACTCAATTCTAAATTAATTATTTCAATAGTAAGCAGTAAAATTATAAAAATCAATATAAATCCATAGCCAGGAGTGTAGTTTTGGCAGTCAAGTCCAACTATAGAGACAATAAACACTCATTGGCATTATAATTTGTACCATTAGTTGAACTAATCATGAAGTACTTAGCCACTACCAAGAGTAAGATGGCACGTTGCAATCTTGGGAAACTAATCCAAGCACTCAGTTCCAAACTATTGCTCACTGAGGTCATGGGCAGGAGATAGCAATAAGCTGAAATGGAGTTTCAGGGTTATAAGCATTCAAATGAATTCAGTATCATTAAGGTGTTGTGGATTCCCTGTGAGGCTGTCAGAAGAACATAAAACTTTAACTTTAAAGGAGCAACACACAAAATGCTGGAGGAACTCAGCAGCCCAGGCAGCATCTATGGAAAAGAGTAAACAGTCGACTTTTCAGGTTGAGACCTTTCATCAGGACTGGAAAAGAGATGAGAAGTTAGAGCAAACAGGTGGGGGGGGGGGGAGGGAAGTAAGAAGTACAAGGTGGTAGAAGATAGATGAAACTGAGAGAGGGGAAGGGGAAGGGGAAGGAGCACCAGAGGGAAGTCAATAATAGGTAAGGAGATGAAGTGAAAGAGGGAAATGAGAATGAGAATGGTGAAGGGCTGGGCAATTACCGGAAATTCCAGAAACCGATGTTCGTTCCATTAGGTTGGAGGCTCCCCAGACGAAATTTAAGGTGTTGCTCCTCCAACCCAAGTGTGACCTCATTGTGGCAGTAGAGGAAGCCATGGACTGACATGTCGGAATGAGAATGGAAAGTAGAATTGAAGTGGGTGACTACTGGAAGACCCCACTTTTTCTGACTGACAGAGCATAGGTGCTTGGCAAAGTGGTCTCCCGATCTGTGTTAGGTAAAAAGGAGGTCAGTGTGCTCAACATGTCTATGTTTGGTATTTTGAAAGGTCTATCCAATTAGCCATATGCTTTCCCAATATCTCATCTCTGTCTCTTTCTAGAGAACAGCAAATGCATTGCTTCCAAATGTTTTACATTTCCCCTTTCAAAAATTACGATTAGAACATAGAAATCTACAGCACATTACAGGCCCTTCACTGTAGTGTTGTGCCAACCATGTATCCTACTCTAGAAACTGCCTAGAATTTCCCTACAGCAAAGCCCTCTATATTTCTCAGCTACATGTACCTATCTAAGAGCCTCTTAAACAACCGTACTGTGTCCACTTCTACCACAGGTGCTGACAGATCATTCCATGCACCCACCACTCTCTGTGTGAAAAACTTACCACTGCCATTCCCCCCGTACCTTCCCAAACACCCTAAAACTATATCCTTCGTGTTAGCCATTTCAGACCTGAGAAAAAGCCTCGAGCTATACACATGATCAATGTCTCTCATCACTTTATACACCTCTGTCAGGTCACCTCTCATCCTCCAAGGAGAAAAGGCCAAGTTCACTCAACCTAGTATCAGAAGGCATGCTCCCCAATCCAGGCAACATCCTTGTAAATTTTCTCTGCACTCTCCCTATGGTATCCACATCCTTCCTGTGATGAGGAGACCAGAACTGAACACTCTGACCAAGGTCTTATATAGCTGTAATATTACCTCACGGCTCTTGAACTCATTCTCATGGTGGATGAAGGCCAACACACCATACACTTTCTTAACAATAATGTCAGCCTGCGCAGCAGTTTTGAGTGTCCTAAGGACAGGGACCCCAAGATCTCTCTGATCCTCTGCACTGCCAAGTGTCTTACCATATTCTTTTTTCAAATTTGACCTACCGAAATGAACCATTTCACACTTATCTGGGTTGAACTCCATCGGCCACTTCTCAGCCCAGTTTTGCATCCCATTGATGTCCTGCTGTAACCTCTGACAACCCTCCAGACTGTCCACAACACCCCCAACCTTAGTGTCATCAGCAAACTTACTAACCCATCCTTCTACTTCTTCATCCAAGTCATTTATAAAAATCACAAAGAGGAGGGATCCCAGAACAGATCCCTGCGGAACGCCACTGGTCACTGTCCTCCATGCAGAATACAAACCACCTACAACCATTCTTTGCCGCCTGTGGGCAAGCCAATTCTGGATCCACAAAGCAATGCCTCCTTGGATCCCATGCGTCCTTACTTTCTGAAGGAGCCTTGCATGGGGAACCTTATCAAATGCCTTATTGAAATCCATATACATTACATCCACTGCTCTACTTTCAATGTGTTTTGTTACATCGTCAAAGAATTCAATCAGGCTTGTAAGGTATGGCCTGCCCTTGACAAAGCCATGCAGAATATCCCTAATCAGATTATGTCTCTCCAAATGCTCACAAATCCTCCCTTTCAGGATCTTCTCCAACAACTTGCCCACTACTGAAGTAAGACTCACTGGTCTATAATTTCCTGGGTTATCTCTACTCCCTTTCGTGAACAAGGGAACAATATTTACAACATTCCAATCCTCTGGTACTTCTCCCGTCCCCACTGATGATGCAAAATATCATCGCCAGAGGCTCAGCAATCTCCTCCTTTGCTTCCCACAGTAACCTGAGGTATACCTTGTCCGGACCCAGAGACTTATCTAACTTAATGCTTTTCAAATGCTCCAGCATATCATTTTTCTTTAATGTCTATATGCTCAAGCACTTCAGTCGGCTGTAAATCATCCCCACAATTGCTAAGGTCCTTTTCTCTGGTGAATACTGAAGCAAAGTATTCATTAAGTACCTTCACTACCTCCTCCTGCTCCATGCACAAGTTTCCACTATCCCACCTGATTGGTCCTACTCTCACATGGCTCATCCTCTTGCTCTTCACATACTTGTAGAATGCCTTGGGATTTTCCTTAATCCTACTCACCAAGGCCTTCTCACAGCCCCTTTTAGCTCTCCTAATTTCATTCTTAAGCTCCTTCATAGAACATAGAACATAGACTAGTACAGCACATTACCGATCTTCGGCCCACAATGTTGTGCCGACCCTCAAACCCTGCCTCCCATATAACCCCCCCCCACCTTAAATTCTTCCATATACCTGTCTAGTAGTCTCTTAAACTTCCCTAGTGTATCTGCCTCCACCACTGACTCAGGCAGTGCATTCCACGCACCAACCATTCTCTGAGTAAAAAACCTTCTTCTAATATCCCCCTTGAACTTCCCACCCCTTACCTTAAAGCCATGTACTCTTGTATTGAGCAGTGATGCCTTGGGGAAGAGGCGCTGGCTATCCACTCTATCTATTCCTCTTATTATCTTGTACACCTCTATCATGTCTCCTTCCATCCTCTTTCTCTCCAAAGAGTAAAGCCCTAGCTCCCTTAATCTATGATCATAATCCATACTATCTAAACCAGGCAGCATCCTGGTAAATCTCCTCTGTACCCTTTCCAATGCTTCCACATCCTTCCTATAGTGAGGCGACCAGAACTGGACACAGTACTCCAAGTGTAGCCTAACCAGAGTTTTCTAGAGCTGCATCCTTACATCGCGACTCTTAAACTCTATCCCTCGACTTATGAAAGCTAACACCCCATAAGCTTTCTTAACTACCCTATTTACCTGTGAGGCAACTTTCAGGGATCTGTGGACATGTACCCCCAGATCCCTCTGCTCCTCCACACTACCAAGTATCCTGCCATTTACTTTGTACTCTGCCTTCGAGTTTGTCCTTCCAAAGTGTACCACCTCACACTTCTCCGGGTTGAACTCCATCTGCCACTTCTCAGCCCACTTCTGCATCCTATCAATGTCTCTCTGCAATCTTCGACAATCCTCTACACTATCTACAATACCACCAACATTTGTGTCATCTGCAAACTTGCCAAACCACCTCTCTACCCCCACATCCAGGTCGTTAATAAAAATCAAGAAAAGTAGGGGTCTCAGAACAGATCCCTGTGGGACACCACTAGTCACAACCTTCTAATCTGAATGGACTCCCTCCACCACGACCCCCTGCCTTCTGCAGGCAAGCCAATTCTGAATCCACTTGGCCAAACTTCCCTGGATCCCATGCCTTCTGACTTTCTGAATAAGCCTACCATGTGGAAACTTGTCAAATGCCTTACTAAAATCCATACAGATCACATCCGCTGCACTACCCTCATCTATATGCCTGGTCACCTCCTCAAGAACTCTATCAGGCTTGTTAGACATGATCTGCCCTTCACAAAGCCATGCTGACTGTCCCTGATCAGACCATGATTCCCTAAATGCCCATAGATCCTATCTCTAAGAATCTTTTCCAACAGCTTTCCTACCACAGACGTAAGGCTCACTGGTCTATAATTACCCGGACTATCCCTACTACCTTTTTTGAACAAGGGGACAACATTCGCCTCCCTCCAGTCCTCCGGTACCATTCCCGTGGACAACAAGGACATAAAGATCCTAGCCAGAGGCTCAGCAATCTCTTCCCTCACCTCATGGAGCAGCCTGGGGAATATTCCGTCAAGCCCTGGGGACTTATCCGTCCTAATGTATTTTAACAACTCCAACACCTCCTCTCCCTTAATATCAACATGCTTCAGAACATCAACCTCACTCATATTGTCCTCACCATCCTTCCTGGCAACCTTGTACTTTTCTAGAGTTCTAACAGTATCTAGTTTCTGGGACCTTCCGTAAGATTTTCTTCCTAACTAGATTTTCTACTTCTTTTGTACACCATGGTTCTTTTACCCTACCATCCTTTCCCTGCCTCAATGGAACATACTTACACAGAACGCCAGGCAAATGTTCCCTGAAGATTTGCCATATTTCTACCATGCATTTCCCTGAGAACATCTGCTCCCAATTTATGCTCCCAAGTTTCTGCCTAATAGCATCATATTCCTCCCTACTCCAGTTAAATATTTTCCCAAATTGTCTGCTTCTATCCTTCTCCAGCGCTGTGGTAAAGGAGATAGAGTTGTGATCACTACCTCCAAAATGCTCTCCCACTGAGAAATCTGACAACTCACCAGTTTCATTTCCCAATACCAGATCAAGTACAGCTTCTCCTCCAGTTAAATGTGCTTCCACAAACATTTCCAAATTCAAACAAAGCAATGTGTTTATCACAATATTTTAGATCAGTATAGTAAAGGGGAAACTATTTACCCATATCTATTTTGTCAAAACTCTTATTAGAGTCAGAGAGCACAGAAACTTGCCTTCACCCACCTGGTCAATGCCAACCTGTTAAACACCTTTGCTTTAAATATTTCCAGTGATCTGGCCTCCGGAATTCAACAGTCTCTGCAAGAAGAACTGTTCCCTTATCTTCCACTGAGAATATAATTGGAGCTAGAAGGACCATTGTTGACTTATCTCACTACAGCTAGAAGCACATTGTTGCTTTCAATAGGAATTAAAAGTAATAATTTTCAGAATTAGGTTTATCAAGACCTCTGCCATACAGGACATGCCCTCTTCTTCCTGCTACCATCAGGATGGAGGTACAGGAGCATCAGGTCCCACACCACCAGGGTCAGGAACAGTTATTACCTTTCAATGATCAGGCTCCTGAACCAGCACCACTCACAACTCTGAACTGATCATTGAACACAACCTACGAATTCACTTTTAAGGATTCTAGAACTCATGTTCTCAGTACATTTATTTATTATTATTATTTGTTTCTTATGCCTTCCTTTGCACAATGGCTGCTTGACAGTCTTTGTGTGCAGTTCTTTCATTGATTCAACTGTACTTCTTTGTTCTACTGTGAATGCCCGCAGAAAACCTATTTCAGGGTAGTATTTGGTGACATACTGTATACTCGCTTTGATAATAAATTAACAACCGTGGCTGACGAGGGAAGTCAAAGACAGGATAAAAGCAAAGGAATGGGCATAAAATATAGCAAAAATTAGTGGGAAACTGGAGCAGTGCGAAGCTAGTAAAAGCCAAGAGAAGGCATCTAAAAAAGGAGAGAAAAGATGAAATATGAAGGCAAGCGAGCCAATAAATAAAAGAGGATACCAGAAGTTTTTCAGCTATGTAGTAGAGGAGGTACATTAGGGGTATTTAAGAAAATCTTTGATAGACATATGGATGATAGAAAAATGTGGGGCTATATATAGGAGGAAAATGTTAGATTGATCTTAGAGCAGGTTAGTAGATTGGCACAACATCATGGGCTAAAATGCTGGTTCTTTGCTGTACTGTTCTAACATAAAGGCATGGAACTTAAAGTTACTGACCTTCTCCACATTTGATCCCCTATGAGGACAGGCTTATGGACCTCCAGCTTCTTCCTCCTGTATTCAGGCCTCCTGTAGGCTGGGCCATAGGGCTTCTCTCCATGTTGTATGACTCTAAATTTGTTTCTATTTCAGACTAATTCTATAAAATATATTTTCTGAGAGGGGAAAAGGAATGCCAAAATATGTTCCTTTCACCAACACCCATCATTTTAATAAGCTCATAAGTAAAACAAATGTCAAAGTAAACTTGCCTTTTAATGTCATCCCTGCTTGTGTCCAAATGGTATTTATGCAGCTGAAACTGAGATCCTGAAGAGAACAACAGAAATTTGTCCATATAATAGAACTGAGCTGATCGTGCTGGCCTTGAAAGTGTTTCCGGACCCTAACAGACAAAAAAACAAGCAGATATTTCTATCGCATTGAGTACAGAATTAAGAAAAACATCAGTATGGGTTGACGTACTAAATTGCTTTGGTTAAGATACTGTATCCCAGAAATGGTTTGGTTGATTTTCAACATGTTAATCAGGATGCTTGTGATATTTATCCAGTACTTCTAGTTCTTTTTAATCATGCTTTGGATATGTGCAGTGGGAGTAATAAACTCATAAGGCCATAAGACATAGGAGAAGAATTAGGCCATTCGGCCTATCAACTCTGCTCCGCCATTCCATCATGGCTGATTTATTATCCCTCTCAAACCTATTCTCCTGCCTTCTCCCCATAATCCTTGAAGCCATTACTCATCAATTACCTATTAACCTCCAATTTAAATATACCAATAACTTGGCCATCACTTGACACAGCCATCTGTGACAATCAATTCCACAGATTCACCACTTTCTGACTGACAAAATTTCTCCTCACCTCTGTTCTAAAGGGAGAACCATCTATTCCGAGGTTGTGCCCTCTGGCCCTAAACTCTCTCACTACAGGAAACACCCTCTCCTAGTCTACTCTCTCTAAACCTTTCAATATTCAGTAGGTTTCAATGAGGTCCCTCTTCATTCTTCTAAATTCCAGTCAGTACAGGCCCAGAACCATCAAATGCTCTTCATACGTTAACCCTTTCGTTCCTGGGATCATTCTCATGAACCTCTTCTGGATCCCCTCCGACACCAGCACATCCTTTCTTAAGATAAGGAGCCTAAAACTGCTCGCAATAGTCCAAGTACAATTTGACCAATCCCTCATAAAGCCTCATTGTTTGACTGTTCTGTGGGATGAACTGGAAGCCATCTCTTCAAGAGATTCAGTGTTGACACTAGCGGCTCTCAGGTTTTCCCATGATAACAAGCAAAATCACAGTAACAGAGTTTTTAGGCACCATTTACCAAGCTATAATGAAAATACGATTCAATATCTAATACTCATGGACACACACAACAGAAACATTGATCTGTTTTCACAGAAAATCTATTTTGAACATCAGACAAAACATTTTACTCTGCAGCATCGCAGAAAAAAACAACCACATTCCAGACAATAGTTTACATTAAGTGTATTGACTGAATCTTTTGAGAAAACGTCAGATCAAGCATCAACTGAAACAGATTTGGTTACACAATTCTCAAGCCACATTAGAGCTGAACTTAATAAATGAAGCATAATTGATGAAATGTTAAATTGATGCAACACTATATTAGTAGCCTTGATTCACATTTATGATAAACACCAGAGATTCTGCAGATGCTGGAAATCCAGAGCCACACACACGCAGCCACAAAAATGAGTCGACATTTCGGGCCAAAACCCTTCATCATAAGCCCTGATGAATGGTCACAGCCCCTCCATTCCCCTCTACTTATGTTGCCTCATCTGCTGAGTTCCTCGGGGGGGGGGGTAGGTGTGTGAGTGTGCGCGTACATGTGTGCGTGCGTGTGTATCTCTTCATATTTATGATATTTGGATACTTTTTTGTTCTACAATTTTGAACAGGCAGTAAAAGAGGTTCAGTATACCTACATCTGGTTAAGAATACAACAGACTAAACAGAGAATCAAGATGGTCTATAAATATGACAGTTCTTTTGTTCCAAAAAGCAAAAAAGTTATATTGTGAGCAGTCAATTATTCCTCAATACTACAAATGGTCATTAATGTTCCAGAGTTTAGTAAATATTGGATATGATGACTCCAACAAGATGCTTGACTCGTCTTTGCACCTGGTTCATTTCCTCTGGAGATTAAGTAAACTATGACAGCCTAATATATGGACTGTGGTAGAACAGGCCTGGTGAAGTTTTATTTTAATTATATTAAATTTCCAATGGTGACAGGACTCCAACTACTAATTAAGTACAATTAAATATACTGCCTACCAAATCTTTATAGATTTGCAAGACCCTTTTCTCAGAGTGAGTTATTACATTGTTCTGCCAATCCAAAGCCAACCTTATAAACATTTCTAATAAATTGCACGTCTTTAAAAAAAACTTTCATTTTTACATATTTTGATGACGTAAATGAAAATAGCTTTATTAATAGAGGTTTATAAATTCCAACATTCAGCTAATCGATCATTGTGGACTTCAACATGAATATTGCATCTGCTTTGAATAAATATATACTTAACAGGTTGGGCCAATTGTTTTCAAGGTCTTGCGAAGCACTTGGATTGCACTGTCAATCAGATGGAACATTTTAACTTTTTACCACAGCAATCATGCCTACAGTTCTACTTTTATTTACCAGGCATGACCTTAATTGAATTCTGTTTAATGCAGATGCATTCCACGCAAAAAAATCAGAAGTAATAGGATAAATAAATCTGAAACTTTGCAAAGCAACTTGGATATTTGCTGTGTTGTGAGTAGTTCGCTGATGCCAGATTATGGGGCCCAGGAGTCCCATTATTGTGCACAGATGCAGATTCAGTGTACCATGTTCATTTTTAGAAGTTGCCTCACTTTCATATGGGTCAGTTTGATTGGTCAAAAATGATGTAATGGAATACAGTTCATCTGGTAGGATGCACACAGCTGACAACAGGAAAGTTGTAATAATTCATTCATGCAGATCATGTTATGATATTTTAAATTCAGTAAATCATCACTCAGAAATAAGATTTGAAAAAAGATTTTTTCTTCATACACTTTCTAAAAAGTCTATAGCAGACGTTACATATCACCCCACCAGCCTCCACGTCCAGCACATAATACTCCGGAACTTCCACCATCTCCAATGAGAGCCAATTACTAAGTACATCTTCCCCTCCCTCCCACTTTCTTCAGGGATCGCTCTCTATGAAACTCTATTGTCTATTCGTCCCTCTCCACTTATCTCCCTCCTGGCACTTATCCTTGCAAGCAGAACAAGTGCTACACCTCCTCCCTCATTACCATTCAGGGCCCCAAACAGTCCTTCCAGATAAGCCAACACTTCACCTGTGAGTCTGTTGGGGTCATATACTGTGTCTGGTGTTTCCAGTGTGGCCTCCTGTATATCAGTGAGACTCGATGTAGACTGGGAGACCATTTTGCAAAGCACCTACATGCCATCTGCCAGAAAAACAGGATCTCCCAGTAGCCACCTATTTTAATTTCACTTCCCATTCCCATTTTGATGTGTCTAGCCATGGATTCCTCTACTGTTGCAATGAGGCCGCACTCAGATTGGAACATTCTATCTGGGTAGCCTCCAACCAGATGGCATGAACATTAATTTCTCAAACCTCTGCAAATGGCTCTGTCTCTACCCTGTCCACCATTCTCCATCCCCTTTTCCCTCTCTCACCTTATATCACTGCCTCCTTCGGGTGCTCCTCCTCCTTTTCTTTCCTCCATGGCCTTCTGTCCTCTCCTATCGGACACCCACTTCTCCAGCCCTGTATCTTTTTCACCAATCAACTTCCCAGCTCTTTACTTCAACCCCCTCCCTCCCAGGTTCACATATCCCTTGTGTTTCTCCCTCCACCCACCCGCCCCCCCCCCAACCTTTCAACTCTACTCTTCATCATTTTCTTCAGGTCTCAGCCCAAAACGTTGACTATGCCCTTTTCCATAGACGCTGCCTGGCCTGCTGAGTTCCTCCATCATTTTGTGTGTGTTGCTTAGATTTCCAGCATCTGCAGATTTTCTCTTGTTTGATATAAAACTCAATGATTTTCTCTATCTTGAATCTTTATAAAACTGGAGAAACTTAAAACTTTTGACACTTTTAAACATTCCCAAATCAGCTCTTAAAAGTTGAATACAAAAAAAGCTGTTTCTACTTATTTTGCAATATGGTATTGAAACCTGAAGAACAAAACAGCATCTTATACAACACATTCATTTTCTCAAGTCAATCATCCAATTAATTAATCACAAATTAAAAGGTACATGTATCTCTTAGTCTACACAACGAAGAAACCAACACTCAAATTCTTCTTTCCTAAAACAGTATCTGAAGCAATGTTCCTGCATTCATATGATTCTTCAAACCTGTCCCTGAGAATTCCAGATCTCTGGCAAGAAGCCAGAACCTGCCCGCCTTTCTAAATTACTAGACACCCAAATAATGTCTTGGAATCATAATATAACAGAACAATGAGGAAATGGAAAGATGATTGAAAGAAATCTTGCTATCAATTCTAAAAAGAATGTACAATACATCCTTGAACTAAGCACTCAACACCCGCCACATATACATTAATGACACATGGCAGCCATTATAGCCTTGCAGCCAATAATTCTGAACAGTGACATTGTTTTATTTATGCAGTGTCAGAAAGTGTTTAATGGATTTGTACTGTATTTATAAAGTGCCTTTCCAATCTCTAAACATCCCAAAGAACTTTACAGTCAATAAAGTACTTTTCAATGAGCTTTCACCATCACTTGCTTAGTAATTACATGCATATTTGGTGTAAATTTAAATGTAAAGATGCTAAAAGAAAAATCCGTAGGCTGGTCAACGTTACAATGCAGAAGTGTCATTTTCCAATATGGCTATCCTTAGTCTATAGTAGTCTTTTGGAACAGTCTATAATATCAAAGGTCAGAGTACATTTATTATCAAAGTATGTATATATCATTATACACCTCCCCAAGAAACATTTTCTTGCAGGCATTCACAGTAGAAACTAAGAAAGAGTAGAATCAATGACAATACAACAAAGATGGACAAACAACTGATCTGCAAAGGACAACAAACTGTGTTAATACTGGACACAGACAGATGATATTCAGAACCCGAGTTGTAAAGTTATTGTAAGTGAGTCCATAGGTTGTGGAATCAAGTTCACTATTGAGGTGAGTGACGTTATCCATGCTGGTTCAGGAGCCTGAAGGTTGAAGGATAATAACTGACCCTGAACCTAGGCTCCTGTACTCCTTTCCTGATGGCAGCAGCAAGATGAGAGCATACTCTGCATGGTGCAGGTCCTCGATGATGGATGCTGTTTGTAGATGGTGTAAAGGACTTTTCCTATGATGGACTAGGCTGCACCCACTTCTTTTTGTCAGTTTTTCTGGTCATGGGCTTTGGTATTCTTACAAGTGAGAGATTAAAGATTTTCATCCTGTATTTCTGAGCAACCCACATGCCAGACACAGATGCAAGATCTGCCATTTGACAGGGAGCATACAGTCATAAAACAGGCATTATTTTAGCAGTTCTGAGATGCCACTGCTATATATCAGAAACTGAGAAATGGAAATTGTACTAGTTATCCATGTATCTGGAACCCACGAAGCAAATGGGATGTGGAAGAAAAATCAACCAATATATGATTTAATATGCTGGAAATATATTCTAAAAAAGGGAAAATTAACAGTTATGGGAACGTTCCCTCTAATTATTTTAAAGCTGAGCAGGAAATGTTCACATGGCCTGAAAACAGTGCAGAATTTAACAAAACATTATGTAGAAGAAAATTACTGCTGTGCGGCAACAAAGGCTACGTATATCGGAGCAATTCAGTTATTGCGCGGCCGCGCACCCGTGCAGTTTAGAGGGAACAGTGATTATGGGAAAGAACAAGAAGTGGGAATAATCGAATAATTCAGAAAATTAATGCAGATCCCTTCTGTGCTCCGTGATTCTATGTCCCTCTAGATTGGGAACAGACTTGAAGAAAGATGAAGCAAACAACCAAGATTAATTGTGATAGAAAAAAATGAAAGACAGGTAACAGAAGTGGTGACTTTGGATATATATATATATAAAATGATAACAAATGGTTAAATAATTACCAGCATCAATGCAGGGGTTGAGCCACGAACTGGCCAGATCCATAATGACCTATCTTCCGATGCTGTTAAAAGCCATTTATTATTTTGTGTCCAATCCAAGCAGCTCACTGCCCCATCATGGCCTTAAGAAAAGCACAGTATATAGAATATGTTATCATACTATAAGAAAACACCTATGTTTAAATTCTGGAGTGAATTCTAGAGACATAGGAAAACAAAAAAGACCACTTTATAAAATACCGCTGTGCATAATCTGATTGTCCTTGACACTTATCAACCACTGTGTTAATTGCTTTGCAATGAGGAACACACCAAAAATATCATAATTACCTCCAGTAGAGTCCAGAAGAGATGCTTAATTTTTGAATACATTTAAGTCAATCAGCCTGATCCAGAAAATATCTTACCTAAAATAACCAGTTTTTAAGGAAAATTTTCAAGATAATATCTATAATATGTGAATGCGAATCCTAGCAACATATTAACTTCGTCATTCAGCATGGCCACACAAGCTTTTATTCAAATCATTTCCTAAACTAGCAAGATAAATGACCTACAAGTATAACCACTATTGTGTTTTTGGGGAAAGAAAACCAAAACAGTACAAAAATAACTAAATGAGTTATTTTTTTTAAGCAGGTGTATACTAACTTGCTTATACTTATGTTTTCACAAAGTTTAAATGGTCTTAATAGCTACAGTAGATTATTTCAAATCTACATCAGCAAACTAATTTGTTTTTAAATAAAGTGTTTGAGCGCAAATTCAGGTAGTAAAGTGTTGTCTGTGCTGCCCTCTAGTGTACAACATAATTAACAAAATAGAATTAGACAATGATTGTTTCACAACAATCCCAATCTTTGTCCACCATCATATATTCTCAAGTATAATCTGGAAACCCAGTCATAAATTGTTTTCCTATACCATCATTAAAAGTGGATATACCACCATAAGACACACAACGTGAGAGAGGTGGTGTCTCTTCTCGGCCCAAAATGTCACCTCTGTACTCCTCTCCATAGATGCTGTCGGATCTGCTGAGTTCTTCCAGCATTGTGTGTGTTACTCTAAATTTTCAGCATCTGCAGAATCTCTTGTGTCTGTTTGCTGTCTGTTTAAAATTTGTTTGTAAAATCTCAGTGCTGGTACAGGGTTGAACTCATGGGCTTTTCCCTTCAGTACTGTATGATATTTAGGAAATTCAGCAATGATGATAACATTGTGATAATCTAAACTAGAAGATAATTAGTTTGCAGGATATTAGGATCCTTATCCTTAGTCATAGAGGTCATGGGACTTATGGGACTCACTAAGTTGGACTTGGGCATCATGTAGGGAACACGGGCTACTTGTAAAATTTGGCAATAGTGCTAATCAAACCAACATCTTTATTGTGGACACTTTCTGCTCTCATGAGTGTCATTTCAAATCCACCAATTCAGTACATAAAACTACAATGGTTAAATTTGCTTTCTGCGTAATCACATTAAAAGTAATAATTAAGAAAGAAATTAGAGAGAAGTAAGAATCTGTTTTTGTCATGAAATGTTATATCATTTATGTATGCTTCCAAACAGCTTCTCAGGAACATCTTATTAATACTTAAATTTTAAGCGTTATGATCTGCTTGCAGTATTTCATAAATAGAGATCCATCAAATGATTTTGTAACAAAGCTCTTTCGCCACCTTTTGACATTGAGACCCAGTCTAAGTTGCTAATGTAATACTGACCTAGGTTGCTAGGCTTAAAATTGCCTGAAATACTCATGACCAGAAAGAAATATTCTTCCAGTCAATAACTGTTCTGACAATGTTGATGCAAAGTAGGAAATTGAGAAATAGTTTTCACATTAAGCTTTCCATTAAAAATACTGACAGTAGGATTTCCACCTCCCCCAAACCAAATATCCGGACTGATGAAGAGAATTCATAATGGAATGTAAAAACTTACCAATTTAGCTAATAAAATGGCAGAGAGACAGGAATGATAAAGGAAGAAAAACAAAGCTCACACACGAGATTCTGCAGATGTTGGAAAATCCAGAAGAACACATACAAAATGCTGGAGGAACTCAGTACCTATGGAAAGGAATAAAGAGTTGATGTTTCGGGCTGAGACCTTAATCAAGACTGGAAAGGAAGAGGGAAGGCAGAAAAAGAAGGTGGGGGGGAGGGGAAGGATATAAGCAAGAACGTGATAGGTGAAGTCCGATGAGGGGGAAGATAGGTGGATGGGGGAGAGTTATCAAGAAGCTGGGAGGTGATAGGTGGAAAAGGTAAAGGGCTGATGAAGGAATCTCAGAGAAGAGGAGAGTGCACCATGGGTGAAAGGAAAGCAGGAAGGGCACCAGAGAGAGGTGATGGGCAGGTGAGAACAGAAGAGGTAAGAGGGAAGCCAAAATGGGGAATGGAAAAAAAGAGAAGAGAAGGGGGAAGAAATACATGGAAGTTAAAGAAATCAATGTTCATGGTGTTAAGTTTGATGCAACTCAGATGAAATATGAGATGTTGGTCCTCCATCCTGAGAGTGGCTCATTGTGGCAGTAGAGGAGGCCATGGAACAAGGTGTCACAAAGAGAATGAGGATCTGAATTAAAATGGCTGGCCACTGAAAAATACTGCTTGTTGCAGACAGAGCAAAGGTGCTTGGCAAAGTGGTTCCCCCGTCTATGTTGGGTCTCACCAATGTAGAGTTCGTCACACTGGGAGCACCAGATCCTGTAGGTGACCCCGACAGACTCGCAGGTGAAGTGTTGCCTCACCTGGAAGGACAGTTTGGGGGTCTTGAATGGAAGTGAGGGAGGTGAATGGGCAGGTGTAGCACTTCTTCCATTTGAAATCAAACCTGAAGTACTTTGGGAAACTTTGCTATGTTCAATAATGGATACAAATTCTCAACGAAATCCAACAGCTTTTGATCTGAACACAGATTACAGGTTTTGCACTGGAAATTAAATTTGACACCACAATGAGATATTTCAGTTTTGTCACCTTGAGAATTTGCCAAAAGTATAGTAACATTCAAATACTTAAACCAGTTGCCTGATGCCCCAACCTCTGCAAGTTCAACAGAGGGATTAATTCCTGAAATTTCTACACAAATGGCAAAGGAAGGAATCAGGATCAAACTTGCGACTGTCATAAGACCATAAGACACAGGAGCAGAATTAGGCCATTCAGCCCATCCAGTTTACTCCACAATTTCATCATGGCTGATCCCAGATCCCAGCCAACCCCATACACCTACCTTCTCACCATAACTTTTGATGTCCTGACCAATCAGTAAACTATCAACTTTCACTTTAAATATACTCACAGTCTTGGCCTTGACAGCTGTCTGTGGCAAGGCATTCCATAGATTCACTACTCTCTAGCTAAAAAATATCCCTCCTTAGCTCAGTTCTAAAGGGTCATCCCTGAACTTTGAGGCCATGCCTCTAGTTCTGGACCATAGGAAATATCCTCTCCACATCCACTTTATCTAGTGCTTTCAACATTTGGTTAGTTTCAATGAGATCCCCCAGCATTCTTCTAAATTCCAGTCAGTACAGACCCAAAGCTGCCAAACGCTTCTCATATGTTAACCATTTTATTCCCAGAATCATCCTCATGAACTTCCTCTGGACTCTCTCCAATGACAACACATCTTTTCTGTGATATGGGGTCCAAAACAGTTGACAAAACTCCAAATGCAGACTGGCTAGCGTCTTCTAAAGCCTCAGCATTATCTCCTTGTTTTTATATTCTATTCCCCTTGAAATGAATGCCAACATCACATTTAGCAATAGTATGCACTATTGTTCCCTTTACTAAAATGCATTATCTAACATTTCTCAACACTGTATTCCATCTGCCACTTTTTGCCTATTCTTCCAATTTATCTAAGTGGTTCTGCTATTGCTTCCTCAGCACTATCTACCCCTCCACCTATCTTCGTATTATTCGCAAACTTTGCCACAAAGCCATCAGTTCTATTATCTAAATCACTGACAGACAAAGTGAAAAGTAGCAGTCCCAATACTGATCCCTGAGGACCTGGCAGCCAAACAGAAAAGGCCTCCCTTATTCCAAACAACAGGAATTCTGCAGATGCTGGAAATTCAAGGAACACACATCAAAGTTGCTGGTGAACGCAGCAGGCCAGGCAGCATCTGTAGGAAGAGGTGCAGTTGACGTTTCAGGCCCCTGCTGCGTTCACCAGCAACTTTGATGTGTGTTGCTCCCTTATTCCAATTCACTGCCGCCAGCCTGTCAGCTATTCCTCTACCTGTGCCAGTAACTTTCCTGTAATGCCATAGGATTTTATCTTGTTAAGCAGCCTCATGTGTGCCACCTTATTAAATGCCTTCTGAAAATCCAAGTAAATGGCATCCATTGCCTCTCCTTTGCCCAGCCAGCTTGTTACATCCTTGAAGAACTCTAACAGATTTGTCAGGCAAGATTTCCTTTTACAGAAATCTTGCTAACTTTGACTTGTTTTGTCATTAGTCTCCATGTACCCCAAAACCTCATCCAGGGAAGTTTGGCCAGGTGGATTCAGAATTGGCTTGCCTGCAGAAGGCAGAGGGTCATGGTGGAGGGAGTACATTTAGACTGGAGGATTGTAACTAGTGGTGTCCCACAAGGATCTGTTCTGGGACCTCTACTTTTCGTGATTTTTATTAACGACCTGGATGTGGGAGTAGAAGGGTGGGTTGGCAAGTTTGCAGACGACACAAAGGTTGGTGGTGGTGTAGATAGCGTAGAAGATTGTCGAAGATTGCAGAGAGACATTGATAGGATGCAGAAGTGGGCTGAGAAGTGGCAGATGGAGTTCAACCCGGAGAAGTGTGAGGTGGTACACTTTGGAAGGACAAACTCGAAGGCAGAGTACAAAGTAAATGGCAGGATACTTGGTAGTGTGGAGGAGCAGAGGGATCTGGGGGTACATGTTCACAGATCCCTGAAAGTTGCCTCACAGGTGGATAGGGCAGTTAAGAAAGCCTGTGGGGTGTTAGCTTTCATAAGTCGAGGGATAGAGTTTAAGAGTTGCGATGTAATGATGCAGCTCTATAAAACTCTGGTTAGGCTACACTTGGAGTACTGTGTCCAGTTCTGGTCGCCTCACTATAGGAAGGATGTGGAAGCATTGGAAAGGATACAGAGGAGATTCACCAGGATGCTGCCTGGTTTAGAGAGTATGCATTATGATCAGAGATTAAGGGAGTTAGGGCTTTACTCTTTGGAGAGAAGGAGGATGACAGGAGACATGATAGAGGTATACAAGATAATAAGAGGAATGGATAGAGTGAATAGCCAGCGCCTCTTCTCCAGGGCATCACTGCTCAGTACAAGAGGACATGGCTTTAAGGTAAGGGGTGGGAAGTTCAAGGGAAATAGTGAGGATTCAAGATAGGGGGACTCAAGAGGAAGGTTTTTTTACTCAGAGACTGATTGGTGCGTGGAATGCACTGCCTGATTCAGTGGTGGAAGCAGATACACGAGTGAAACTTAAGCGACTACTAGACAGGTATACAGAGGAATTTAAGGTGGGGGGTTATATGGGAGACAGGGTTTGAGGGTCGGCACAACATTGTGGGCCAAAGGGCCTGTACTGTGCTGTACTATTCTATGTTCTATGTTCTGTGTTTAATAATAAACTCCAACACTTTACCAACGACTGAGGTTAGGCTAACTGGCCGATAGTTTCCTTTCTTTTGCCTACCTCACTTCTTAATGAGTGGAGTGACATTTGCAATACTCCAGTCCTCTGGAACCATGCCAGAATCAAATGATTCTTGAAAAATCATGACCAATGCATCAGTTAGCTCTTCAGTAATCTCTTTCAGAACTCTGGTATGTAGTCCATCTGCTCCTTGACACTCACAGACCTCTGACACACAGCTAATATCTTCCACAGTGAAGATTGATGCAAAGTACTTTTCAAATTCATTGGCTATTTCTTTGTTCCCCATTACTACCTCACCAGCATCATTTTCCAGTGGTCCAATATCAATTCTCACCTCAATTTTACTCCTTATATAACTGAAAAAACTTTTGGTATCTTGCTTTATATTATTGGCTAGTCTACCCTCATCTTTCATCTTTTCCCTTCTTATGGCTTTTTTCAGTTGCCTTTTGTTGGTTTTTAAAACTTCCCAATCATCCAATGTCCCACTCACTTTTGCAACATTAAATGCCCTTTCCCTGGCATTTATGCAGTCTCTTGTCAGCCACGGTTGCCTAGCCCTGCTATTTGAGAACTTCTGTGGGACATATCTATCCTGCACCTTGTGAACTATTCACAGAAACTTCAGCCACCGCTAATCTGCCATCATCCCCACCAGTATCCTCCTCCAATCCAGCTGGGCAAGCTCCTCTCTCATGCCTCTGTAATTTCCTTCATTCCATTGTGAAACGGATACATCTGACTCATGCTTCTCCTTCTCAAATTGCAGTATGAATTCAATCATGTTATGACCACTGTCTCCGAAGACTTCCTTCACCCTATGCTGCCTAATAAAATCTGGACTATTATGCTAGCCTTTCCCCAAGTAGACTCGAGCACAAGTTGCTCTAAAAAGCCACCTTGTAGGCATTCAACAAATTTCCTCTCTTGCGATCCAACACCAACCTGATTTTTCCAATCCCCTCTTGCATATTGAAATCATCTAAATAACTACACACTATATTGCCTGGGACCCATCAAGTTTTGGTCCCGTCCAGTTTAAGTGGGTCAAACTGATGTTACATGATTATGAAGTGTTGCATTTCATATTGGTGTTCATGTGTTGGAGAAGGAAAATCCAATCATTACATGCAAAAGTACGACTGTGTGTAAAACAGATGTCAACTAGAGTGTGGGTATATTCTGGCAAGCTTTATGAAGCTTCAAAATGTTTACTCACATTTCATTGGCAGAATAATAGACAAGTCAATTTAATGCCTCTTTATATTTTTTAAAAATCTTAGTCACAGTTGTTACCTGTAAAAACAGCTGGGGATCCACTTAGTGAAGCATTATAAACTAGCATGGATTTGTCAGCCAATCCAACAGCCAGTAACTTTCCATCCCCTGAAAATGAGAGCAATTGGAAACAAAATAAATTTCAATACCTGATATAAGTTCTCACAAGTGTCCATTACAATCATGGCATTACTATATACATTTTTATTTTCATTCACAAGTATAAAATGTGAATGAGAATTTTAAAAAGTATATAATTAAAAGATGACTATTAAAAGATTAAAAGTACCTTAAAGAGGGAAGTCAGGAGGATCTGGTATGTAATGTTAAGGAAAATCACATTCTACAGCTATACTAATAGAATAACCAGGGAAAGGATAGGCCCCCCTTATAGATCAGCAGGGCTTCCTACTATTCAAGCTGCAGGAGATGAGTGAAATTTTTAATGAATATTTCCCCTCCTTGTTTATAATGAGAAAATCACAGGTGTTCAAAAGATCAGGGAAACAAGTAGAGATGTTTTGGAGGAGACTCATATTTTCCTGCAGCTTTTATAGCATTAAAGGCATGAAGGTGGATAAAGCCCCAAGGTCTGACCAAGGGCATTCTTGGACATTGTGGGAGGCTAGAAAGGAAAATGCAGAAGGTGACGGGTTAACCAGTGTTCAGTTCACTTTAGCGCTGAATTGACTCCGCAGCTGTGGCCTGCAACCATCGGCATTTGTCTCAGTGCTGAACTGGCTCCATGCCTCTGGCCTGCAGCCATCAGGCTCCTGGAGTGGCTTCATTCACTTCAGCACCAAACTGGCTCCGTGGCTATGGCCTGCAACCATTGGCACTCACCTCAGCACTGAACTGGCTCCGTGGCTGTGGACTCACTTTTTGTGACTCTAGTTAATGCTCTCTGTTGTTTACTTTTTATTGTTTGCACAATTTGTTCTTTTCTTTCTCCAGACATTGGGTATTTGACAGTCTTTAGTGTGTAGGTTTCTTTGTCTTTCTTTATTTTGTGGCTGCCTATAAGAAGACAAATCTCAATATACGTACTTTGAATGTCCACACATTGATACCGAAGATCGGAGCCCAAACGTTGATCGGCAGTCCAAAAGTCAAGGCCCAAATGGTTGAAGCCTGGGCACTGGAGTCCTGGAGGCCTGGGAATGGAGGATTGTACATGTGTGTGGGATGGTGGGTGGGAGGGAAAGGTATTGTTCTACTGTTGTTTTGGTGCTTGTGTACTCTGCCGAGCACTGTGGGTGTGCTATGGTAGTGCCAAAATGTGTAGCCCTAGGCTCATCTTTAGGTGTGTTGGATGTTAAAGCAAATAACACATTTCATAGTGTTTCCGTGTGCATGTGATAAATCTGAAGCAATGAGATGAAATTAATTGCATGAAAATTCTTGACTTGAACATTGCATCCCAGTCAATGTGGGTCAACCAAACGACTTCCGTGCTGCACAGCTTTATGTCAGTAGTAAACTGACTGCTCTTTAGAGGCAATATATACATCAGGATAAATATTATTAACGTATTAAAAAAAGGTAATCATCTAGCAGGAAGTATAGAGATCTTAGGTCCAACACCACCAGGTTCAGGAACCGCTATTAGCCTACAACCATCAAGCTCCTGAACCAGCATGGATAACTTCACTCACACTATGAACTAATTTTACAGTCTGCAGCCAAGAGAAAATATGCAGATGCTGGGAATCAAAGTAATACACACAAAATGCTGGAGGAACTCAGCAGGCTAGGCAAAATCTATGAAAAAGAGTAACAGTTGATGTTTTGGGCTAAAAGACTGTTTATTCTTTTCTAACAAGGATTTCTTCAAGTTCTTGGAGAGGCAAATCACTTTTTTTTTGAAGAGAATACAGTGGAGAAGACTTCTAGCCTTGTCATATGGGATGCCTTTAAAGCATTTATTAGAGGACAAAACATTTCTTATACTGCAAGCGTTAAGAAAAAATCTAATAAAGAGAGAATTAATTTAGCCAATCAGCTGAAACGATTAGATGAAGAATATGCTTTGACTTCAAATCCTGTTTTATATAAAAGACGGGTTGAAATTAAAACTAAATATGATTTTTTATTAACATACCCTATTGAAACTCAACTCTTAAGGATAAAAGTCAATTTTATATTCATGGAGATAAAACAAGTAAATTATTGGCTAACCAAATTAAAACTTCTAGTGCTAAACAACAGATTAAAGAAATTTATAAAGCTAACAGTATTAGGACAACTGATCATTTAGAAATAAATGATACTTTTAGAGAATATTAGTCCAAACTTTATAGTTCTGATCTTCTTAAAGATAATACTGCAATGGATAATTTTTTAGACCAAATAAATTTCCCTATGCTTTCTGTTGATGACTGAAAACAGTTAGATCGATGTTTTTCTCATGAAAAAAATAGCCGAGGCTGTATGTTCACTGCATTCAGGGAAAGCTCCAGGTCCTGAAGGATTTTCTGGAGAATTTTATAAGGCTTTTTCTTCTTGGCTCATACCCCCTTTATGTTCAGTTTTTTCAGATACTTTTAAGTCAGGTAGGTTGCTGCAATCTTTTCACGAAGCTTCTATATCATTTATCCTTAAAAAAAATAAGAACCCAACTGAATGTTCTTCATATCGACCAATTTCCTTACTTAATGTTGATGCTAAAATTTTATCTAAAGTTCTGGCCTGTAGGATGGAAAATATCTTACCATCTATCATTTCTGATGATCAGACTGGTTTTATTAAAAATCGATATTCTCATTTTAATATTCGTCGATTATTAAACGTTATTTATTCTCCTTCTAAGGAGACATCTGAGTGTGTGATATCCTTAGATGCTGAGAAGGCTTTTGATCGGGTTGAATGCCATTATTTATTTAAAATCTTAGAAAAATTTAATTTTGGGTCCAACTTTATTCAATGGATTAAATTGCTGTATTTATCCCCTTTTGCTCGGGTTCTTACTAATTCTCAGAATTCTAAACCATTTGAACTTCAACGTGGAACCAGACAAGGTTGCCCTTTGAGTCCTTTGCTTTTTGACCTGGCTTTAGAACCTTTAGTTGTTGCTTTTCGAGAATCTAATGATATCACTGGTATTTTATGGAAGGGTACTATCCACAAAGTTTCACCTTATGCAGATGATTTATTGCTTTACATTTCGAATATCGAAACTTCATTACCTTCTGTGCTTTCTTTACTCTCTTGTCTTAGTCAGTTTTCTGGATAAAAACAGAACCTACACAAGAGTGAACTTTTTCCTTTCCATTAACTGATATTAACCTTCCTTTTAAAATTGTAAGAAACCAATTCACTTATTTGGGTGTAACAAGTACTAAGAATTATAAATACTTATTTAAAGAAAATTTTCTTACTTTATTAAATTATATAAAAAGAACAATATCAAATTGGTCGCCCCTTTCGTTATCATTGATTGGCCGAATTAATTCTATTAAAATGAATGTTTTACCTAAATTTATATACCTCTTTCAGGCATTACCTGCTTTTATTCCTAAATCCTTTTTTGACTCTCTGGACTCTATTTTATCATCCTACATATGGAAAAATAAACGTCCTCGATTGAATAAAGTCCATCTCCAGAAAGATAAAAAGCATGGAGGTTCAGCTTTACCAAATTTTAGGTTTTATTACTGGGCAGCTAATATATGGAATCTCACGTTTTGGTGATACTATATTAATCACGAGGACTGCCCCAGGTGGGTTTCTTTAGAAGCTAACTCGGTTAATAAATTTTCTATTATCTCCCTTTTGGGATCTTCACTTCCTTTATCCTTAAGTAAGATAACTGAAAAGGTGGTAGTCAAACATACTTTGAGGAGTTGGATACAATTTCCAAAACACTTTGGTTTATTGAGATTCTCCCTTTCTAGTCCCATTTTTAAAAATTATTTTTAAAGCCTTCAATGACCGATGTAGTTTTTAAACAATGGGAAAGATTGCGCATTACATGTTTCCGGGATCTGCTTGTGGGAGGAAGTCTTTCTTCGTTTGAACAGTTGTCAACTAAATATAGTTTACCAAAACCCTTTTTTTTCAGTATTACAAATTAGAGATTTTCTGTGATCTCAATTATATACATTTCCTAATAGTCCTGATAAGAATGCATTAGATGAAATTCCTAATACGAAATCATTCTATAATGGTTCAATATCCAATATTTAAAGATTCAAAGATTCAAAAAACTTTAGTCTTTCTAACCATACATCAGCTCTGCAGAGCAGTATAAGACAGCATTTCCCAGGAGCAGTGCAATCATAACATAACAAACACAACACTAAATAATAAACATAACAATACAACAGCCACATGTCAATTAAAATCAAGTTACAAGTGTCCAGTGCAAGTTAAAAGTGTCCAAAGCAGAGTCAAGTAGAGCAGCTATTTAGCAGTCTGACTGCCTGTGGGAGGAAGCTGTTTAGTAACCTTGTGGTTTTAGTTTTGATGCTCCTGTAACATTTGCCTGATGGCAGAAGAACAAACAGTTCATGGAGAGGGTGTGAGGGGTCTTTAATGATGTACCATGTCTTCTGGAGGCATCGACTCTGAAAGAGGTCTTGGACAGAAGGTAGGGAGACCCCAATAACCTTCTCTGCTCCCCTAACCACCTTCTGCAAGGCTTTTTTGTCGACAGCACTGCAGCTGGAGTACCAGGTTGTGATGTTAAAGGTCAGCACACTCTCAACCACGCCTCTGTAAAATGTAGTTAAGCTGTTAGTGGGGAGTGATGCTTGTTTAAGCTTCCTCAGAAAGTGCAGTTTCTGCTGGGCCCATTTCACAATCCCAGTGGTGTTCCTGGACCAGGTGAGATTGTCCGAGATCTGCACCCCAAGGAACTTGATGTTTTCCACTCTCTCCACTGTGGAGCCGCTGATGCTGAGGGGTGTGTGCTCAGGCTGAGACCGTCTGAAATCGACGATCATCTCCTTGGTTTTGGTGACATTAAGCATCAAGTTGTTATCACTGCACCAGCTCTCTATGTGTTTTACCTCCTCCCTGTACATTGTTTCATCATTTTTGCTGATGAGCCCCACCACTGTGGTATCATCTGCAAATTTAATGATCAGGTTCTCCTTGAATCTGGCTGCACAGTCATGTGTTAGCAGTGTAAACAGCAATGGGCTAAGCACACAGCCTTGTGTGGATCCAGTGCTCAGTGTGATGGAGTCAGAGATGTTCCTGTCAACACGGACTGACTGTGGTCTCTCTGTCAAGAAATCCAGAATCCAGCGACACATGGCAGTGCTGAGGCCAAGCAGCGACAGTTTCTCCACTAGCCTCTGCGGGATGATGGTGTTGAACGCTGAACTGAAATCAATGTACAGGATTCTGGCATAAGTGTCTTTGTTGTCCCAGTGAGAGAGAACTGTGTGCAGTGTGATGGACATTGCGTCCTCCGTAGAACGATTTGGATGATAAGCAAACTGTAGAGGATCCAGCGATGAGGGGAGGCTGGCTGTGACATGAGGCTATGATTATGATATGTTGTCGGGAATGAGAAATGATTCTTTACACAAAATTAAAAATCTTTGGGAACAAGATTTAAAGACCTCAATTTCTGAAGAAACTTGGAATGAGATTTTTAAATTGGTTAATACTTCATCGTTATGTGCTCGTCATCCCCTTCTACAATTTAAAGTGGTTCAGAGGGCTTATATGACCAAGGATAAGTTATCTCATTTTTATAGGGATATATCTCCCTACTGTGATAGGTGTAACAATGGAGAAGCTTCACATATTCATATGTTTTGGACGTGCCCAAGTCTTGGAAAATATTGCAAGGAAGTATTCCAAACTTTTTCTGTACTTTAAAGTAAATTTTAAGCCTAATCCTGTGACTGCCCTATTTGGTATTGTTGAAAGGAAAGGTATCATTTCGAAGACATCTGATCTGTACATTCAGGCTTTTATCTCTCTTATGGCTAGAAGGGCGCTTTTGTTTAAACGGAAGAATGCTGTTCTGCCTAATCATGTTCAGTGGTTACCAGATGTTTAGGCATGCCTAAATTTAGAAAAGATTCGTTGTTCAATTTCTGAATCTAACCAAGATTTTCAAAATTTGTGGGAGCTGTTTTTAAATTATTTTCATAATCTTTGACTTCTTGTTAAAGTACAGAAGTTGGTTAATAGTATATTTTATTATCTGATAAGTTTTTTTTCTTTTTTCTCCCCCAAACAGCTTCAACTTTGGTAGTGGGTATAGATGTTTTTTTTAATAAAATTATTTATATTCTAATATACGAATTAATCTAATCTATATGAATATAGACTAAGGAGTTTGTTAATGTGATTCAATATTCTGTATCTGGTATTATTATATTTTTTTTGTTTTATAATATGTATTCTCTTGAATTCTGTATTCTTCTATATAGAAATCAATAAAAAATATTGGAAAAGAAAGAAAAGGAACAGTGACAGGAAGGCAACAGTAACTCAAATAATTACACATTATAACAATGGTGAGCAGAACATCTCTGAAAACACATGTCAAATCTTGAAGTATATGAGATACAGCAGCAAAAGACCATGAAGACACACTGAATTTAGTTACCTTGGTATTCAATGTTCCAGAAGTGTTTTCTCAGTAGTCAAATGAGTGTTTTTGGATTGTTGTTAAGCATTATATCCATGTCAAACTAGTGTCACTGGGCATCACAAAACAGTCAGGAAAGTCCGGGGGGCAGGAATGTAAAAATTTACTTCCATTTGCTTCACTTCAAGCAGGACAGCAAAAGAATAATTTTGGCACAATTTCTCCGTATACTAGCTCTGTTTATTTCTCTTGCTGCAAAGGCTGACAGCTCCACAATATCCATGTTTTGAAGAAAAATGTGAGTAGGAATATTTTCCATGTGGAAAGTGACATCATGAGAGGAACGCTGTTTCATTCGGCTGCATTCATGTGTGGTTGAATGATAATTAAACTTGATTTGATTTGATTTGAACTGAACAAATGCAAGGTAACCCATTGTTTTGGAAATGTCATACAAAACACATTGAATTTATTCTGGCTGGCAGAATCAATCTGTTCTCCCTCACACCTTGCTCAGTTAACAGTATAAATATGGTATACAGCTTAGCTTAATTTTCCACAGAGGTTTCCTGTATATTTCAGATGCAAGGAATTAGTAAATTATAAATGGCTGCACTAAAAGGCCTGGATGGAGTAAGGTGGCAGTGTGCTTTGTAGCAGCAGCCTCTCTGGGTCCAATAAATGGTGTCGTAGCTATGTACTGTGTTTTGCACCTTGGCCCCAGAGGAACAATGTTACAGTTAGCTGTGTAAATGGGCACGGTTGAATGACAATTAAAATTTGAACTTGTAATTACCTTATAAGCACAAAGAGATTCTGCAGATACTGGAAATCCGGAGCAACTCACACAAAATGCTGGAGGAACTCAGCAGGTCAGGCAGCATCTCTGGAAATGAATAAACAGTCATCCTGTTGAAGGATCTTGGCCTGAAACATCGACTGTTCATTCATTTCCATATATGCTGACAAACCTGCTGAGTTCCTACAGCATTTTGTATGTGCTGCTTTGCAATTACTTTAATCATGTTACAGTAGCCTTGTTCTTAATGACAGATTTCAATAGATAAATTCTATTTCTGGGCTTTCCATTTCACTGAGTACAGCATCCAAACAAATTTCTTTATTCTTGCATAGATCATTTGATTTTAATTGCAGCAAAAACCTACAGATACTGGAAATCCAAAACAAAAACAAATTGCTCAAAGTGCCCAAGTGGCCAAGCATAAATATGTTATTTTGCATCAAAAATCAGCTGTTTTTTCACTGGAATGCTAACTCTTGTAGCAAATCTTATTAAGGAACTCCAATAGCCTCAATGGCATAACAAGTAATTAACCAGATCGAAAGCTGGGTGCAATGATGTCTCAAGTGAGAAACAAAAAATCCATGAATCAGAATGAGAATTCACATTTAATTATTAAGATAACTTTGGAGACAAATTCTAAAATCTTTCAAAAGTACAAAATGCAGAGCAGAAAAATACTGTTCCACATTAAATATTAGTTTTCATTGACTTAATAAACTTCAGCTACTAATATTTGCAAACAGGCAGGTCTCGTGAAATCTAAAGATCTTTTTCATCGATGTTTTCCTCTTTCCTTGCCACCTCAAAGACCCCATCTAATTAAGCACTATTATGTGCAATTCATGTCAATAAGTGCTAGTTATTGGTTTATGGAGCAGATCTGCTGGCTTCCGTGTCCACATATCTAAAGTCTAGCAAGCACCACTGTATAAATCTCAGGGCAAGGACCATGGAAGATTCTTCTCTTTGACTGGAGTCACTGAGATTTCCAGTAGCACTGAGATTTATAATTAGCTAAATAAATTGCTTCTCAGCAAGGCATGAGCCAACTAAATCAGCAAGGGAAATCAAAACATTGCACAAAATGTTTTTTATGCTACTTGCTTTGAAACACAACTCCCTCTCTGAGGCAGTTTTCTCTGGTGTTTGAAATGGATGCTTCTAATTACAGAACTGGCAAATCTTAAAATGCAGCTTCTGAAGAACAATGAGTGAAGCAACAACAGGAGGACGTACATGCTAAAAATCCAAAACAGCAAGCTATATGCAGACCTAAGTGCAAATCAGTTCAGCAGACCTACCACATCTGGTCATGAATTGTCATGGACAATTAAACACTGAACAAGAAGAAGTGGGCTCCAAAAATATTTAATCATCAATAGTGGGGCCCAACACATGAGAAAAGCAAGTTCAAGAACAAAGCAACCACAGCCACGTTCAGCTGTAAGTGCCAAAAAGTTTTTTAAGATTTGGTACATCACCAAAGACTCTAGCAAATTTCTACAGATGTACTGTGAAGAGCATTCTGACAGGTTGTATCACTGTCTAGAATAGAGGAGCTAATGCACAGCCTCGAAAAAAGTTCCAGATGGCTATAAACTTACCCAGCTCCATCAGGACACAGTCTCCACAGCATTGAGGAAATCTTCGAAAGTGATGCCTCAAGAAGGTGGCATCCATCATTAATGATCTACACCATCCAGAACATGCTCTCCTCTCATTGCCACCATCACGGAGAAGGTACAGAAACCCGAGGACACACACACAATATTTTAGGAGCATCTTCTTCCCATTCACCATCAGATTTCTGAATGGACCATGAACTCAAGAACATCTCCTCACTTTCTCTGCTACTTTTTTTTTATATTTCTTATTGTAACATATAGTAATCTTTTTATGTTGCTGCACAACAGAAAATTTCACAACATATGTCAGTGATAATAAACCTGATTTTGATCCTGAGATTATCCTTGGTTTCCTTCTGAGATCCACCCACCACAGAAGCCAGTCTCCAGCCAATTCCATTCATTTCTTGTAATATCCAGAAACACTCCTGAAAACAAGACAATTCTAGTGACTCCAGACAAGTTGTGCCTCCATTCAAGTTGTTCCAATATAGCCACAACACAGGCATCTATTCAACAATGTGGAAAACAAGATGATTCCAAGCAGTCTTTTTATCACCCAATCACCAAAAATGTGATGGAAATTGTCATCAATGGTACTTTCACATATAACCCTCTCATTGATGCACAGTTGGGTTTTGCCAAGACCACTCAACTCCAGACACTCATCACAGCCAGGCCCTTCGGCCCACAATATTGTGCTGACCATGTAACCTACTCTAGAAGCTGCCTAGAATTTCCCTACCGCATAGCCCTCTATTTTTCTGAGCTTCATGTAGGTACATGGAGCTTAGGTCTAAGAGTCTCTGAAAAGACCCTATTGTATCTGCCGCTACCACCTTTGCTGGCAGTGCATTCCACGCACCCACTGCTCTCTGTGAAAAACTTACCTCTGACATCCCCCTTGTATCTACTTCCAAGCACCTTAAAACTATGCTCCCTCATGTTAGCCATTTCAGCCCTGGAAAAAAGCCTCTGGCTATCCAAATGATCAATGTCTCTCATCATCTTATACACCACTATCAGGTCACCTCTCATCCTCTGTCACTCCAAGGAGAAAAGGCCAAGTTCACTCACCCTATTTTCATAAGGCATGCTCTCCAATCCAGGCAACATCCTTGTAAAGTTCCTCTGCACTCTCTCTATAGTATCTACATCCCTACATCCTTCCTGTAATGAGGTGACCAGAAATGAGCACAGTACTCCAAGTGGGGTCTAACTAAGGCAGGGGTCCCCAACCTTTCTCGCACTGCGGACCGGTTTTATATTGACAATATTCTTGCGGACCGGCCGACCGGGGCCGGGGGGGGGGGGGGGGGCCGGTGGGTGGTGATAGGGTTGCCAACGGACAAGAGTAGCAGTCACATACGCCAGGTTTACCCCAGAAAGACTACAATGACCATGAAGCCTTGCGCGGGCACCAATACGCATGCGTGATTTGGCATGCGTGTACGATTTTTTTCTACAAATTGTTTTTGGCAATTCTGTTCGGGGGGTGTTAATCACGACAGAAATATAGGTGATAAGTGGCTAACACACTCAATTTCCTTTCTAAAAGGGTTTATCTAACGAATTTAATATTAAACACACAGCGCATATTTTCCTCGCATGAATACAGTGATAAGTCGATTATCAGGGGAGGACAGGGGAGCTTGAAGTAAGTATTGAACGAACTTCCAGTAGAAGTGGTAGAGGCAGGTTCGATATTATCATTCAAAGAAAAACTGGATAGGTATATGCACAGGAAAGAAATGGAGGGTTATGGGCTGAGTGCAGGTCGGTGGGACTAGGTGAGAGTAGCGTTCGGCACAGACTAGAAGGGCAGAGATGGCCTGTTTCCATGCTGTAATTGTTATATGGTTATATAAGTCAATAGCATCATAACATTTTAAGTAACGTTTGGATATTAAACACGCAGCACGTTTTTCCCGTATGAACATATAAAATCATTGCAACACACCAATATCGCTGAATCAGTGGGAGCCCTGGGATTGTTTCCCTGCAACAATGCGGTCCTATCGAGGGGTGACGAGAGACAGCAAAAGTCGAATGGGTTCCTTATGTCCAGTCTGTTCCGCAGTTTAGTTTTCGTTGCATTCATTGCAGAGATATGTTGGAAATGGAAGCAACGTTTTCAGTGCTTTTGTGGCTATCTCAGGATTCTTAGCCTTGACTTTGATCCAGAATGGCGGCAGAGATGTTATGTAAAACATACTTCCCAGCCCGCCATCATTTGCAAGTTCAAGGAGTTGATCTCCTTCCCGCGCTGACATGGATGACGCGCGGGTAATGACCTCGCGTGCATTCAAGCTCAACAGTGGGCATGACAGGGAATGAGGGACGGTGCAGCTGACTCATATCGCCAAATCATATAGCTTCCTTCTTCTTTGCGGCCTGGTACCGGTCCATGGCCCGGTGGTTGGGGACCGCTGAACTAAGGTCTTATATAGCTGTAACGTTATTCACAGCTCTTGGACTCAATCCCATGGTTGATTAAGGCCAACACACCATACACCTTTTTAACAACACTGTCAACCTGCGCAGTAGCTTTGAGTGCCCTAAGACATGGACCTCAAGATCTCGCTGATCCTCCACACTGCCAAGAGTCTTACCATATTCTGTCTTCAAATTTGACCTACCGAAATGAACCACTTTACACTTATCTGAGTTGAACTCCATCGGCCACTTCGCATCCCAGCTCTGCATCTTGTCGATGTCACACTGTAACCTCTGACAACCCTCCAAGGCTATCTAGAACACCCCAACTTTTGTGTCATCAGCAAACTTACGAACCCACCCTTCTACTTCCTCAGCAACACTCACAACAGGCTGGAGGAACTCAGCAGGTCGGGCAGCATCCCTGGAAACGATGAGTCGACGTTTCGGGCCAGAACCCTTCATCAGGACTGAAGAGGGAAGGGGCAGAGGCCCTTAAAGAAGGTGGGGGGAGGGTGGGAAGGAGAAAGCTGGTAGGTTCCAGGTGAAAAACCAGTAAGGGGAAAGATAAAGGGGTGGGGGAGGGGAGGCAGGGAGGTGATAGGCAGGAAAGGTGAAGAAGGAATAGGGTAGTAGAATGGGTAATTACACAATGGGTAGTAGAAGGAGACGGAACCATGAGGGAGGTGATAGGCAGCTGGGGGAGAGGGCAGAGTGACATAGGGATAGGGGAAGGGAGGGGGAGGAAATTACCGGAAGTTGGAGAATTCTATGTTCATACCAAGGGGCTGGAGACTACCTAGATGGTATAGGAGGTGTTGCTCCTCTAACACGAGTTTAGCCTCATCATGGGAGTAGAGGAGGCCATGTTTGAACATATCCGAATGAGAATGGGAAGCAGAGTTGAAGTGGGTGGCAACTGGGAGATCCAGTCTCTTGTGGCGGATGGAGCAGAGGTGCTCGTGAAGTGGTTGTTAGCCACAACAGACCCTTCCCTTTTCAGTCCTGACGAAAGGCTCCGGCCCAAAATATTGACTGATCGTTTCCACGGACACTGCCTGACCTGCTGAGCTCCTCCAGCATGTTGAGAGTATTGCTTTGACCCCAGCATCTGCAGAGTATTTTGTGTTTACGACTTCTACTTCCTCGCCCAGGTCATTTATAAAAATCACAAAGCAGAGGGGTCTGTTATGTACCCCTAGGGTTCATATTTTCTGTGGACTGTCACTTAAAAACGTTGGGAGAATGAGACTGACTTTTGGGCACTGTTTGATCTGTTACAGAGAGAGAGAGAGGGACGAAGCCTGCCTTGAGATAGTGTTTATACAAACTCTAAAGTGTATTTACACTTATACAAGGATGCTGCCTGCTTGTGAGTTCTTACAGAGAAAAAGCAGCGAGCAGTTTGAGGGTCGCCATGGTAATGGAGGGCAGCATTATTTGATGGACAGCTGGTGTTCAGCATGTTTGGATAAATACAAGGTCAGCTGGTTGTTAGACAGACACATGGTTTTGGACATTGGATGAGCTTTGCGTACCCACAGAAAGGTGGATTTTTGGAGGATCGATCAGGAGAATCGATCAGTGGCTCTCTCAGTGTGGAAAAGGGGTGACCGGTGGGAAGTTATCAGGGTGTCCAACCCTTGCCTGGGTTGATAACTTTACCACAGAAGACGGTCTCCTTTTTGTGGTCATATTCGGTGACTTTTAAGGATCTCGGAGGACAACGGAGGATCGACAGCATCAGCACACCTCTCTCTCTCAAACCCTACTCAATTCAATAACACGAACTGAACCGGCTTCATTTACCCATCATCGCAAGACTGTATCCACTTACCTCCTAAGCTTGAAGAAGCTTGGGTCTATATATATTTCCACACTTATATATGCATGAACTTTGCTAACCTGCTTGATTTATCTGATTTTTATATTACTGTATTGCATAGGTATTAATAAAGTAGCTTTAGATAACAGCAATACCAGACTCCAGGTGTTTTCCATTTCTGCTGGTTCTTTAACCCGTTACAGGGTACATAACAGGTCCCACAACAGATCCCTGTGGAACAACACTGGTCACCATCCTCCATGCAAAATACAAACCATCTACAACCACCCTTTGCCTTCGCCTGGGAAGCCAATTCTGGAAGCACAAAGCAAGGTCCCCGTGGATCCCATGCCTCCTTACTTTCTGAATAAGCCTCACATGGGAAACTTTATCAAATTCCTTACTGAAATCTATATACACTACCTTCAATGTGTTTTGTTACATCCTCAGAGAATTCAATCCGGTTCGTAAGGCACAGCCTGCCCTTGACAAAGCCTTGCTGACTATCCCTAATCAGATTATGTATCTCCAATTGCTCATAAATCCTGCCTCTCAGGATTTTCTCCAACAACTTGCCCACCACTGAAGTAAGACTTGTTGGTCTATAATTTCCTGGGTTATTTCTACTCTCTTTCTTGAACAAGGGAACACCATTTGCAACCTTCCAATCCTCTGGTACTTCTCTGTCCTTATTGATGATGCAAAGATCATCACCAGAGG
Source organism: Mobula birostris (assembly GCF_030028105.1). NCBI lineage: Eukaryota > Metazoa > Chordata > Chondrichthyes > Myliobatiformes > Myliobatidae > Mobula > Mobula birostris. The sequence continues at coordinate 103,200,025 of NC_092377.1, forward strand.
CTCAGCAATCTCCTCTCTCACTTCCTTCAGTAGCCTGGGGTATATCTCATCTGGTCCCGGCGACTTATCTAACTTAATGCTGTCAAAAGCTCCAACATATTGCAATACAAAAATAGTACAAATAGTACAAAAAATGAATTTCTGATATATATACACTGTGACGGGGTCCTGAATTACCCCTATGAACTGTGCTCATTTACCCCGATTAACTGTGCTTTTGAAAAGAGAGAGTCATTTAACACCAACAACTTGTTTTAAAAGAGAGAGAGAGAGAGATGAAGACTGCTCACAGGTTGTTTACACTTTCTTCAAGGACATGGCATGCTAGTGTATTTCTTACGCAGACAAAGGAAGGAGGAGTTATTTGAGTAACAGTTGATGCTCAGCGCGGGAAGATAAAATAGAAGGTCAGATGATAGACCTGAGACACGTTTTGGACACTGAATGAGCTTTGCTGCGCCCGCAGAAAAAGTGGGTTTTTGGAGGATCGATCAGGCAGATCGATCAGTCGCTCTTGCAGTGAAAAGGAAAGGGGTTGACTGGTGGGGAGTTGTCCATGTGTCCACCCTCGCCTGGGTGATAGCTCCACCACAGAAAACCGGTCCCCTTTGTTAAAGTCATAGTCAGATACTCTTAAAGGATTTCGAAGGACAACGAGAAGATTGACGGCGTCAGCTCACCTGAAGACTCAAATCTCTCCCTCTCTCCATCACTACTCAACTCAATACCACGAACTGAACTGAACTGAACTTTACTCATCATCGAAAGACTGTATCTTTTTAACCCTAGACTTAAGGAAGCTTGGTTTTTCATACATATATTTCCATACTTACTTATATGTATAATCATTGCTAACCTGTTTGATTTATCTACATTTATATTACTGTATTGCGTAGTTACTAATAAATATTATTAGTTTATAGCAATACTGGACTCCAAAGTGTTTTCCATCTCTGCTGGTTCTTTATTCCCGTCACGGGTTACGTGACAACACACACACACACACACACACACACACACACACACACACACACACACACACATATTAAAAAAATCGTGCAAAATTGGAAATAAAAAAGTAATGAGGTATTGTTCATGCATTCTATGTCCATTCAGAAATCAGATGGCAGAGGGGAATAAGATTTCCTGGATCATTCTCAAATCATTGAATGTGTGCCTTCAGACTTCTGAACCTGCATCCTGATGGTAGCAATGAGCACAAGGCATGACATGAGTGATGGGGATCCTGAATGATGGACGCCACCTTCTTGAGACATCGCTCCTTGAAGATGTCTTGGATACTACAGAGGCTAGTACCCATGATGGAGATAACTAAGTTTATAACTCTCTGTAGCTTACTTCTCTCCTGTGCAGTCGCCCTGCATCCCCCTTGCCAGACGGTACATCTGCAGAAATTTGCAAGTAGTTTTGGTGATACACCAAATCTGCTCAAGCTTTTAATGAAATACAGGCGCTGTCTGAATTGTGTATCATCCTTTGCAAATGCATCAATATGTTGGTTTCTTAGAGATGCTGATATCCAGGAACTTGAAGTTGCTCACTCTTTCCACGTCTGATCCCTCTGTGAAGACTAGTCTGTATTCCCTCATCTTACCCTTTCTGAAGTCTACAATCAGTTCTTTGCTCTTACTGACATTGAGTGCAAGATTGACTTTTATCAGAAATTTAGAAATAAGTTGCAGAGAAAAGGAAAGATGGAGAGAAGTAAGGGGTTGCTCGTGACTGGATGGAAACCATGCGAGACTGAATGACACCAAACAAAAAGATTGCTGTTAGCTGAGAGTAGATGGTGAAAATTCCTTAAATACAGATCAGTTGTGTGAAGCAGATGAGAGTTGAAGGAGACAGGTGAGGACAGAGAAAAGCAAGGTAAGAAATGCTGGAACTGCAAGACACAAAAAACAGACATTGCTGGAAACCTAAAATAAAAGAAAATGCTGGAACCAACTTCTGATCAGAAGGTACTGCAGATATAAAAGGTTGATTAGCTTTCACCAGAGAGTGTGTCTGAGTGTACATTGTTCAGTATTCAGTGTCAATCACAAGTAATTCTGGTTTCTTGCAAACATGGTGTGTAAAGCTTCCAGTTTGAGCCTGGCAAAAAAAGTGGATGTGGCTCAATCCGAACAAAAATAAAGTCGAGGCACGGTACAGAAACAGGCTCTTATACCCAGTTCATTCATGCTGACTAAGATGTATACCTGAGCTAGTCCCATACCCCTCAAAACGTTTCCTAAATATCTTTTGAAAGTAGTAATTGTACCTCCCTCCACTCTTTTCTCTGACAGCTTGTACAATATATCCATTACCCTCCGTGAAAAGATTGCCACTCAGGTCTCATTTAAATCTTACCCCCCCCCCCCACCACCACCACACCTCCTTAATTCTATGTTCTCTGGTTTTACACTCCCCTACCTTGGGAAGAAAGACCGTGACCATCTGTCCTCATGATTTTATATACCTCCATAAGGTCACCCATCAGCCTCCTATGTTTCAACTATATACAGCCTCTCCTTGTAACTCAGTAACATCCAGCTCCCAGTTACATCCTTGTGATTCTTTCCACACACTTTCCACCTTAGTTAATAAACTCATGCAACATTCCCCCTCCCACTTCCTACACTCAGACATCCATGAGTTTAAAATTCAGAAAATCAAAACTTATTTCACGGAAGCTCTTAAGAGTCAACCAATATGCTGCAAGTCATTTCTGTTTAGAAAATATTTAATTGAGAGCCTTTAGAAAATATTTATCACCATTCCAATAAGATGGCTTACCTGAGTACTGGATGCAGCAAACAGGTGTTGGCTGGTTTGAAACATCAACTCGTGCAATAAGCTTGCTCGGTGCCAGACTGTCCAGTGGGTATTCTTTGGTAATTCCCCTTAAGCAAATCATAGACATAGAACATTACAGCACAGTAAGGCCCTTCAGCCCACATTGTTGTGTCGACCGTCACAAGTACTATCACTCAGAAATAAATCTTTAATTGAAAACAAGAACATTGTCAAAACATTAAACATATTCTTGTTCTTATTAGACAAAAACAACAAAAGCACCACTTCTCTCCCAAAGTAACACTAAAGCATAGGAGTTAAATTCAGTACGAACAAGAAAACCAAACATAATAGCAGAAGTTGTCTTTAAATAATTCTCTGTTCAATTTTGTGCACCAAAACCGCCTGTTTGCACTTCTATCTACAAATACATTCACACCCCCCTTGTGCATGGCAGCAAAAAAGCATTGAACGTCACCCATGTTTTTGAAGTGGCATTCTGCAGACTCCATGTCTTCAGTTATCATAATTCGTGCCACAGAGTCCTACAGCATGGAAACATGTCTGCCAGCCCAACTGCTCCACGACAACCACAGCATCCTACCTACTACCAGCTGCCAGTGTTCAATCCATAACCTTCCAAGTCCTTCCCTTCTCAGTATCTGTCTATATGCCTCTTAAATGTTGCAACTATACTCACCTTAGCCACTTAACTTGACAGCTCATTCTGTGTACTCAGTACCCTCTGTGCAGAGTTGTTACCTCTCATTTCGCTTTTAAATCTCTCTCCTCCTATCTTGCATATGTGTCCTCGAGTTTTGAGCTCCCCAACTCTGGGGAAAAGACCATAATCATCCACCTTATCCTTGCCCCTCATGACTTTATAAATTTCTATGAGATAACCTCTCATTTTCCTACATTCCATGCAACAAAGATCCAGCTTGACCAACCTCTACCCAATAACTCAGGCCCTCTAGCCCAATCAGCATCTTCATAAAACTCATCTGCACCTCCTCTAGCTTGACGATGTCTTTCCTTTAATAGGGTGACCAAAACTGTACATAATACTCCAAGTGCTGTCTCACCAACATCTTGTTTAACTGCAACGTAAATGTCCCAACTCCTAAACTCAGTGGCCTGACTGCTGAAGGCCAGCATGCTAAATGCCTTACTCACAACACGATGGAGGAACTCAGCAGGTCAGGCAGCATCCCTCGAAATGATCAGTCAACGTTTCAGGCCGGAACCCTTCGTCAGGACTCAATCACTTCGTCAGTGCCTTCTTCACCACTCTGTTGAGTTGTGTAACTGCTTTCAGCAACCTGTGTACCTTTACTCTTCAGTCCCTCTGTTCCACATCACTCAACAATACCCTGCCACTCAGTGTATCGATCATGCCCAAGACTGAATGTCCAAAATGCACTTACATCCGATTACCATTCCTCAGCTCATCTTCCTAACTGATCAAGATCTCTTTGTCATTCATTCTAACCCACTTTACTCGCAACAAGACTGCTAATTTAGAACCATCAGTATACATTTACGTAAATAATGAATAACAAAGATCCCAACACTGACATCTATGGCACCCCACTGATCACAGGCCTTCAAGAATTGAGAATCAACCTACAAGAATCACACGGTATGTCTGATGCAGCAGCAGAATTTACTTTTTTCATTAGGAATATTATCCTTTTAGTTTCCTTAAGAAATGTGAATACACGTAAATATTTTTATTTACATAATACTAAATTTCCATACTGATATATTCCCTGTAGGATACTTAAAGAGATGGTTGAAAATAGATGAATAAAACAGTATTTTTTTAGAATAGCATGACAGTTCGAAGTTTTTGCCAACTAAGTTCTAAAATATAAATTCTTGAAAAATGTGTTTCTTACTTGAGACTGTTATTTTTCCCCTTCAGGGCAGAGCTGGCATGTTTTGGAGGATTTAACTTTGGTGTGAACATGTTGATGCTGCAATATCATTAACACAGACATGAGAGATAATCACAATGAAACATTTCTTGTATAGAGAAATTGAGCTTTTAAACTAATTATTCAATAATTTGATCTTGATAGATGGTCCCAGTGGGACCAAGTTCTCAGGTAACAAATGTTTTCATGTACAAACAGCAGTAGAAATTAGTATGTAACTATTTGGTGCATATTCCTGAAATGAGACTAGTCTGGGACAACCAAAAGACAGCACCAGTTTCAGAGATTGCTGAAGGATCTAAGTTGTATCTAAGCCCGGGATAAGAGCAGATTGGTGAAATATAGTGAGTATGTCAACTATCTGAGGCGCAAAGGAAATTTGTAGACAGTGACTATTATAATATTCCACATTAATAGTATCTTGAGTTGAATTAAGAGTTTCTCCTGGGTCATTTTGCTGCATATTGAACCACTTACACTCCTCTTAGTGTTTTTTTTTTAAGAATGTGTGACACATTTGGCAGAATAATGTTATCTAATGGCTAGGTTAGATATTCTAGAAAGGATTATGAAAAAAGCAACAGATTATACAGAGATCGTTGCTCAAATTCCAACTGGATTCCCTACTACACAAAGTAACCTCACTAAGTGTTGGAGAACAACAACGGGGCCAGCAAACCTTCTGCCACAACCAAAGTATTCTGTAAAAGTGGAAAAGCTTAAAATGAGATTTTTGATTAAACTCAGGTCAGGTTTTCAAATGAATATCAACATTGGTGCTTACCTTGGTGCTGAGGTGTAGCCAGAAGACTTTACTTTGGTATGAAACACCACTGGCTTGTCTTTGACACTGCTGACTACAGGTTCAGGATTTCAAAAAAGAAAGAACTATTACATTTTATAAAATGCTCAAACACAATCATCAGCTGTCAAATCCACAGAATTGATAAGGAACACTGCTATTTTCATTAAGCGTAAATCAAAAAAAAAAGATATCTAGTTTAGCAGGTAACTGTTCTTGGCACTTAGTAAGTAAATATCCATAAGTTTCAAGGTTCAGATAAGTGGAATGCTGTATACAGTGGTGATGCTCCTACCGCTAAGAGTGGAGATGATTAATTCTGTCATTAATTAAGATTCAAAGTTCGAAGTACATTTATTATCAATGTATACATTATACAACCTTGAGATTCGTCTCTTTATTGGCAACCACAAAACAAAGAAACCCATAGAACCCACTAAAAGTCCATCAAACGTTCAATGTGTAGAGAGAGACAAAAAAAAATCATGCAAACAATAAAAGTAAGCAAATAGCATTCAGAACAAGAGTGAATCCGTAGACATGGAGCTGGAGCAGCCCACAGCTGAGTAAACATCACAGAGCTGCGAACAGAACTGGACCAACCCTCACCTTTTGGTCCTGACATCTTGTTTCAGTCCATCTGGCCCAGCATTTAAATTGTCCAAACATCGGGTCGTTCTTCATACTGGGGCCCGAGCCCTGTCACATCGATACACTTTGGGCCTAGACCCTGCAGCCACATTTCGGCCGGTACCTGACCTTCCTAAATCGGCCTAGATCAAACAAATCTCGTTCTCAGTTTAGGTGGACAGGCCTTTGAATCTGCCTCTCCTCTACTTGCTCCACTCCACCTCAACTTTGTCTCAAATATTCCTTGACCTCACCTCCTACCTGCATACTTTGACCTTGCCTTCGCTTGCTTCTCTATTGTTTGTGGTGATCATTTACCACAAATTTTACAAGAAGAAATGTTACTAATAAAGTACTTAGTTGTATTCTTTGTTTTGTTTACTGCCAGTCACTGGTCTTCACCAGCACCATCTTGAATTGAAAGACTGGTTTCCAAATAGCCTTGGCTGATCAATTTATAGTCAAAGTAAATTTATCAAAGTACCTATAGGTCACCATATACTACTCTGAGATTCATTTTCTTGCAGGCAGTCATTGTAGAACAAAGACATACAATAAAAGCAATGGAAAAACTATACATAAACAACCAATCAACCAATGTATAAAAGATGGCAAACTGTACAGATAAAAATTAATACTGAGAACGTGAGTTGTAAAAAGTTCCTGAAAGTGAGTCAGTAGGTTTTGGAATCAGATCAGAGTTGAGGTGAGTGAAGTTATCCACACTGTTTCAGGAGTCTGATGGTTGCAGGGTAGTAATTGTTTCTGAACTTGGTGGTATGGGACCTTCCGTAGTAGTATGATATGTCTTTATGCTCCACTTACTACATTTGTCTGGAGAAATTGCTCTGCTCTTATTGGAAGTTGCTATAGTTTCAGTTTGCTTCACTCTTAACGTTCTATTTTCCGAGAAAATTAACACCATCTGCTGCTTGCTATTTCAGGTGGCCTGCCCCCTCCATTTAATACAGTGCTGTCATTAACCAATCTGCTAATAAAATAATATAGCAATACAGATTGCACTATATTAAATAAATCATATTCTCATAAATATGTTGTGGAATCTTCTTCTGCACATTAGCATTTTAAGATTTTATTTACTTTTTATTTGGAGATACAGCAGGGTAACAGGGCCCAATCAGCCCACACTGCCCTATTACACGTGTGTGACTAATTAACCTTCTAACCCATATGTAATCAGAATGTGGGAGGAATCCAGAACACTTGTAGGAAACCCACACATCATGGGAAGAACATGCATACTCCTGACAGACAGTGGCAGAATTGAACCTGTTTTACTGGCACTGTAACAGCATTATGCTAATCACTACAGTTACAGAGGTCAGCGATACAAATTTTAACATTATTTTACAATAATATAAAAATGTTATAATGTGTAATTGTGCAAAGCTGCAGCATTATGTAACAGTACTGGAGCAACACAGTGCTGCTGCCTCACAGCTCCTGATCTCTAGGGTGCTTCTATATGAAGCCTGCATATTCCACGTGGCAATGTGTCTCTCTTCTGGTCTGTACCTGGTGCAGATCTGTGACAGGAGAATTCAGGACTGATAGGAATGCAAGGTAAAATGGGATTGATGTTAATGGAATGAAGCATGGATACTGTAGGATTGAAGGGCCTTCTCCTGTGTGATAGGACTTCATGACTTTTACTGCCCAGATTTACATTGAACATTAGAAAGGCAATATGTCATTTGTAAAGTCTGCTATTAAAGCTATGGAGGCATCTATATAGCATATAGGTCCCACACTGCCAGGTTCAGTAATAGCTATTACCCTTTAAGTAGCATGGATAACTTCACTCACCTCAACTCTGAACAGATTCCACAACCTATGGAGACTAGAAAATCCACAGATGCCAGAAATCCAAAGCAACACACACAAAATACTGGAGGAACTCAGCAGGCCAGCCTGCATCTATGCAAAAGAGTGAACAGTTTACTCTTTTCCACGGATGCTGCCTGGCCTGTTGAATTCCACCTAGCATTTTGCATGTGTTGCTTGGAAGTAGGTACACAGGAGATGCAGGGGTTAAGTTTTTTATGCAGAGAGTAGTGAGTGCATGGAACAGGCTGCCAGCGACGGTGGTGGAGACAGATATGATGGGGTCTTTTAAGAGTCACCTGGATAGGTACATGGAGCTTAAGAAAATAGAGAGCTATGGGTAACCCTAGATAATTTCTAAGGTAAGGACATGTTCTGCACAGCTTTGTGGGCCAAAGGGCCTGTATTGTGCTGTAGGTTTTCTATGTTTCTAACCTATAGACTCACTTTCAAAGACTCTACTCACTCGTATTCTGAGTATTGTTTGTTTATCTATTTGTATTTGCACAGATTGTCTTATCTTGCACATTGGTTGGTTTTCAGTTTTTGTGTGTAGTTTTTAACTGATTCTATTGTATTTCTTTGTTCTACTGTGAATGCCTGCAAGAAAAACAACCTCAGGATAGTATATGGTGACGTATACATACTTTTATAATAAATTTACTTTAAACTTTGAGTATGGTTCACAGAAATCGATTTATTTTATAACAGCCCTCTACATTAGTCTTACAGAGCAAGTTGTTATGATGAATTACCATATGTCACCATACAGCAATATTTTACATTCTCTTACTGTTACATTGACAGACAATTCCCAGTTCAAGATCTTTTGGAAAGACAAACCAGAAGAGGGGCAGTGACTTCATAGAGTAAACTTCACCACCAAGAGCGAGCTAGTCAAGCTTCTCAGCAACTGCTCTTGCAGAATTGGTGAATGCCTCGTGACCCTTCAGCTTCAAATGGAACCAACATGATATAATCAACAGCACATACAGCCCTCCCTGGATCAGACCATGGAAGATTTAGATTTAGAGTCAGGCATCATAAGGGTAAGGTGAGTAGAGCAGAGGGCTAAGCGCACAGCCTTGTGATGCACCTGTATGGTTGGAGATCGTGGAGATGTTGTTGATAATCTGAACTGACTGTGGTCTGCAATTGAGGATCCAACTACACAAGGAGGTATTGAGACCAAGGTCTTGAAGCTTATTGATTAGTTTTGAAAAGATGATGGCATAGGTTGCCGAGCTGTACTCAATAAAGAGTATCCTGATATATGTGGCTTTGCTGTCTGGATGTTCCAGGGTTCAGCGAAGAGCCAATGAGATGGCATCTTCTGTGGACCTGCTGCTGCTCTAGGTAAATTGAAGCAGACCCAAGTTGCTTCTCAGGGAGGAGCTGATATGTTTCATCACCAACCTCTCAAAACACTTAATCATAGTGGATGTAAGTGCTACTGGGCGATAGTCATTGAGGGACGTTATCACTACCTTCTTAGGCACTGGTATAACTGAAACCTGCTTAAAGTACATAGGTACTTCAGTCTGCTGAAGCAAGATGTCAAAGATCTCAGTGAACACTTCAGCCAGTACATCAGCACAGGTCTTTAGTACTTGGCCAGGTACCTCATTCGGGATGGATGTTTTTCACGGGTTCACCCTCCTGAAGGCTGCTCGCACATCATCCTCAGAGACTGGGGGCTGATGGAGTTTGTGATGTTTCATTCATGTTTTGACAGTCCAAGCAAGCTTTAAGGCATTGTGCTCATCTGGAAGCGAAGCCCTGTTGCTTGATTTAACTTGTCACTTTCTTACCCATTCTCCTAACCTGTCTAAGTCCTTCTGCAGCCTACCTGTTTCCTCAACACGACATGCCCCTCCACCAATCTTAGCATTATTTGCAAACCTGGCAACAAAGTCATCTATTCCATCATCTAAATCATTGATATAGAGCATAAAAAGAAGTGGTCCCAACACCGACCCTTGCGGAACACCACTAGTCACTGGCAACCAACCAGAAAAGAATCCTTTTATTCCCACTTGCTGCCTCCTACCAAACAGCCATTGCTCAAACCATGCTAGTAACTTTCCTTTAATACCATGGGCTCTTAACTTGGTAAGCAGCTTCATGTGTGGCACCTTGTCAAAGGCCTTCTGAAAGTCCAAATATACACTGCATCCCCTTGATCTATCCTATTTGTAAATTCAGAGAATTCTAACAGGCTCATCAGGCAAGATTTTCCCTTAAAGAAACCATGCTGACTTTGTCCTACCTTGTCTTGTGTCACTAAGTACTCCATAACCTCATCCAACAATTGACTCCAACATCTTTCCAACCACTGAGGTCAGGCTAACTGGTTTATAATTTCCATTCTGCTGCCTTCCTCAATACTTCGAAAGATTTTTGAAAGATCATTACTAATACCTCCACAATCTCTACCGCTACCTCTTTCAGAATGCAAGGTGCAATTCATCTGGTCCAGGTGACTTATGTACCCTTAGGTCTTTCAGTTTTTTGAGCACCTTCTCTCTTATAATAGTACCTATACTCACTTCTCTTCCAACACACCCTTCAACATCTGGCACAATGCTACGGCCTTCCACAGTGAAGACCGATGCAAAATACTTATTTAGTTCATCTCTCATCTCCTTGTTGCCCATGATTATTTCTCACGGCCTCATTTCCTAGCAGTCCTATATCCACTCTCAAATCTCTTTTACTCTTTACATACTTGAAAAAGCTTTTACTACCACCTTGATATTGTTTGCTAACTTGCTTTCAGATTTCATCTTTTCCCTCCCAATGATTCGTTTTAGTTGCTCTCTGTAGATTTTAAAAGCTTCCCATTCCTCTATTTTCCCACTAATTTTTGCCTTGTCGTATGCCCTCTCTTCTGCTTTTACATTAGCTTTGCCTTCTCTTGTCAGCCATGGTTGTACTATTTTGGCATTTGAGTATTTCTTCATTTTTGGAGTACATCTATCCTGCACCCTCCTCATTTTTCCCAGAAACGCACGCCATTGCTGTTCTGCTGTCATCCTTGCTAGCATCTCCTTCCAATTTACTTTGGCCATCTCCTTTCTCATACCACTGTAATTTCCTTTACTCCACTGAAATTCTGCTATGTCAGACTTTAGTTTCTCCCTATCAAATTTCAAGTCGAACTCAATCATATTGTGATCACTGCCTCCTAAGGGTTCTTTTACCTTCAGCTCCTTAATCACCTCTTGTACAGTACATAACATCCAATCAAGAATAGCTGATCCCCTAATAGACTCAACATCAAACTGCTCTAAAAAGCCATCTCATAGGCATTCAACAAACTCAGCCTCTTGAGATCCATTACCGGGGCAGTGGAGGTATAATTTGCACATCTGTGATGATCACCCCATCCTTGACTAAGCTGTTCCACCGTGAACACCATCTGTTATGAGTCAACATGATGCTTTCAGATCAGGTCATGCATAGCACATACCTCCGCCGCACTGTTCAAGTGTGTTTCTGGGGTACAGGCTAGCGACCCTTGTGCCTGTTATCACTGAGCAGCCGTGAACCATCTGATTGGCCTATCAGAGTTCTCTTTGGGAACTAGCTGACTTGATCAGCATTTCTGATCTGGCTATTGTTCACGATTGCACTTAATCAAAAAAAAACTGATTTTTCCATTTCGACCTGCATGTTAAAATCTCCCATGACCATCATAACATTGCCCTTTTGACACAACTATTCTATTTCCTGTTGTAATCTGTGGTCCACATCCCAGCTACTGTTGGGAGGCCTATATATAACTGCCATCTCCTTTTGGGTTTGACCATTTTCTCTCTTGCTGATCTGAACTCTCACAAAACATACATAGCAGACCTGTAGCAGGTATTGAAGGATTTTCTCGTGAGACCTTTTGCACATGGTCCATATATGATTTGCTTGCTAAATGATCATTTAAAAAGTCAAGTTTTCAAATATCATTCTACTTCTTCTCATGAGCAAATCCTCCAGCAACTTTTGCATCACAACAATACATACCGGTAACTCCAGTTTCTGTATTCTACATAATTATTTCTCGTAGCTGCACGTCGCTGACCTCATGAACTTTCGGTGCAGCAGTTTCTACTGTTTTTTTAAGCCATTCTGTTTTAAATGAACTAGTGGTTTTTTTGCACTTCACGTCCTTTGCTTCTTTGAAATTTAACATAGTGAATCAATAACTTATTCAATAAAAACAGTATAAGTAAGCCAGTTCTAAAATCTGCAGACAAATCATTGACAAATTCAATGTTGTCAACACCATCCGCATCAGAAACCAGAAATGGAAATGTGATTGTGTACGATTGTGAAATATACTTAACATGCCAATGAGGTAGAGGATGACAACCTTTTGTGTTCAGTTTAATTTCCTTTGTGTGCTGGTAGAAAAAGATGCGCGTCTGCGCACAAGTTAGAGGAAACATTGCCAACCAGGCTACTCCCCACTGATCATGGCTGATTTACTATCCCTCTCAACACCATTCTCTTGCCTTCTCCCCATAACCTTTGACACCCTCACTAAGCCAGAACCTATCAACTTCCACTTCAAATATACCCAATGACTTGGCCTCCACAGCCATCAATGAATTCCGCAGATTCAACACTCCCCAGTTAAAGAAATTCCTCCTCATCTCTGTTCTAAAGGGATACTCTCCTATTTTAAAGGTGTGCCCTCTGGTCCTAGACTCTCGCACTATGTTCTTTCTTTTTAAATCTTTTTATTGAATTAGTACACAAAAGGTAAACCGTGTAAACACTAATACACTGTTGCAATATAAATTTACAAGAGATATTAATACACAAAAATGTTAGTATAAACAGTGCAGTTTAGATATAAAATAATAAGGTAATATAATATTACACTAATTTTCCATACATATCAATAAAGAGAAGGAAAAACCCAAAAAAAAACCCACTGTGCAACTAATCTAAAGAGCATGGCAAAGTAATGGGCTAACTAGGTATCAAGTATACTGAAACAACTTAAAACAATCACATCCTCAAACCCGACCTCCATTAAAAACAGTTAAAAAGCAAGAAGGGAATGTAAATATGGGGAAAGAGGGAAAAAAAATTACATTAAATGAAAATGTTGAATAAAAGATCTCCAGGTCTGTTCAAATTTAACTGAAGTATCATAAAGATTACTTCTGATTTTCTCCAAATTTAAACATAGTATCATCTGAGAAAACCAAAAGAACGTAGTTGGGGCATTAATCTCCTTCCAATGTTGTAAAATACATCTTTTCGCCATTAAAGTAAGAAATGCAATCATTCTACGGGCTGAAGGGGAAAGATTACTGGAAATTTTAGGTAATCCAAAGATAGCAGTAATAGGATGGGGAGAAATATCTACATTCAATACTTTTGAAATAATATTAAAAATATCTTTCCAAAAAGTTTCCAAAGTAGGACAGGACCAAAACATATGAGTTAAGGAAGCTATCCCCCAATGACATCTGTCACAAAGAGGGTTAATATGAGAATAAAAATGAGTTAATTTATCTTTAGACATATGTGCTCTATGAACAACTTTAAATTGAATTAGGGAATGTTTGGAACAAAGAGAGGAAGTATTGACTAGTTGTAAACTATGCGCCCAGTCATCCGTCGAGATAATAAAGCCCAATTCCTTTTCCCAATCTGACCTAATCTTATCGAATGGAGCTTTCCTAAGTTTCATGAGAATATTATAAGTAATAGCTGTTACACCTTTCTGACATGGGTTAAGGTTAATTATAGTATCTAAAATATATGTAGGAGGTAACGTCGGAAAGGAAGAAAGTATAGTACTTAGGAAATTTCTAACTTGGAGATATCTAAAAAAATGTATTCTTGGTAAGTTATATTTGTTAGATAATTGTTCAAAAGACATAAGGGAGCCATCTGAAAACAAATCCAAAAACCGTGATATACCATTAGTCTTCCAAATCTGAAAGGGACGGTCCGTGGAAGAGGGGGGAAAGAATATGTTGCCTAAAATAAGAACCGCAAGCCCAAATTGATTAAGATCGAAAAATTTTCGGAATTGAAACCAAATACGTAGGGTATATTTAACTATCGGGTTACAAACCTGTCTGTGGCGTTTCAAATCAAAAGGAAGAGAGGAACCTAAAATGGAGCCAAGTGCATAACCTTGAGCAGATTGTAATTCCAATACTACCCATTTAGGAATGGATAGTGCATCTTGGTCAAGTAGCCAAAATTTCATGGGTCGAATATTAATTGCCCAATAACAGAATCTAAAGTTAGGGAATGCCAAACCTCCATCTCTCTTAGCTTTCTGTAGATGTATTCTACTCAATCTCGGGTTTTTATTTTGCCAAATAAATGAAGAAATTTTAGAGTCAACTTTGTCAAAAAGGGATTTTGGAACAAAAATCGGTAGTGCCTGAAATACATATCAAAATTTTGGCAGAATAAACATCTTAACAGTATTAATACGACCAATCAAAGTTAAATAAAATGGAGACCATTTAAATGAAAATTGAGTAATGTGATCAATTAAGGGTAGGAAATTAGTCTTAAATAAATCCTTATGTTTACAGGTAATTTTAATCCCAAGATATGAAAGATGGTTATTAACCAATTTAAACGGGAGGTTCTGATATAAGGGAACTTGCTTATTAATCGGGGAAAGTTCACTCTTGCTGAGGTTTAACTTATAACCTGAAAAAAGACTAAATTGTGCTAATAAATTTAAAGCAGCAGGAATAGATTTTTGAGGATTAGAAATATATAAAAGTAAGTCATCAGCATAAAGTGATACTTTATGAGACTTTAAACCACGAGTTATACCAATAATATTTGGAGATTCTCGAATAGCAATTGCAAGAGGTTCTAATGCAATATCAAATAATAAAGGACTAAGAGGACAACCTTGTCTGGTACCTCGAAAAAGAGGAAAAAAAGGTGAGTTTAAAGAGTTAGTAGAAACTGAGGCCATAGGAGAATGATATAACAATTTGATCCAGGATATAAATTTTGGGCTGAAATTAAACATTTCAAGCATCTTAAATAAGTAAGGCCATTCGACTCTGTCGAAGGCTTTTACAGCGTCTAAGGAAATGACGCATTCAGGATCATTCTGTGACACGGTATAAACAATGTTTAACAGTGTACGAATATTATAAAAAGAGTAACTATCTTTAATAAAACCCGTTTGGTCTTCCGAAATAATATAAGGGAGTGCTTTTTCTAATCTGTTTGCTAATAATTTAGAAAAAATTTTAGAGTCAACGTTTAATAAGGATATTGGTCTATAAGATGCACATTGAGCAGGATCTTTATCCTTCTTTAATATTAAAGAGATCGATGCTCTGTAAAAGGATTCGGGAAGTTTACCAAGTTTTAATGAGGCCTCCAGAACCCTGAATAACCAAGGGATTAATGAGGGTGCAAAAAATTTATAAAATTCCACGGTAAACCCATCAGGACCAGGAGCTTTCCCCGGGTTCATAGAAAAAATAACATTCTTAATCTCATCAGTGGTAAAGGAAGTGTCTAACATAGAAGATATATCATATGAAATCTTAGGGAAATCTAGGTTATCTAAAAAGTCATACATATGTTTAGAGTCTCGTGGAGACTCTGATTGATATGAGGAGGAATAAAAGTCAAAAAATGATCGATTAATCTCAGCTTGATCAAATATCAGTTGATCTTTTTGATTATAAATCTGATTAGTTTGAAATTTAGTATAGTTAGTCTTCAACTGATTAGCCAAGGACTCTCGCACTATGTTAGCTTACATATTAATGTTATATACAGTATTTTTAGTATTATTTCCTTTACATTTATTCATTTATGTTATGATTATTAATTCTGGGCTGATTGTATATGGCTTTCGTGTAGACCAACTACTATATTTAAAAAATAAAAACGTGGCCTCCACAGCCATCCGTGGCATTCTTGTAAGGTATGTACAAGACAAAATTAATAGTACCAAGAGTATTTACATAAATTACTCAGTTTTACTCTGCAGCCTCCATATAGTTTGTGACACGCAGTACTTACGTATCTAACATGCAAACTAGTTTGTTGAATTAAATAAGAACTTGGTTTCAACTTGCTATTTCCTCTCTTGTAATTTTTTTTTTAAACTTGCATCTGCCAAAGTCAGCAATTTTTAATACCAGCCAAACTATCAGTGCAAACAATGACAAAAATAGTAATGTCTGAAACATGATGAATGAGAATATGTATAGCTTTTGACAGCGAACTCTCAAGGGCCGCCACAAAGGGTCTCAGTTACAGAAAACTGGCACTCAGAAACCCAGCTACTACAAAGCTATTGTAGTTGCCTGTAAAGTCATTAATGCTGCCTCTAGTTCCTGATGTTCAGCTTAATATCTAATAAACTTAAATGCACAGAATATTTCAACAAATGGCTACACCATTACTTTCATAAACTATGAATGTGATCTATCACAATAATCTGCCTTACATTCCATCAGATTTTCTGTATTGTTTTTCTGGCTGCTCAAAAGTTTTTTTTTCCAAAAATACTTTATTCAGAAATATTACAAAATAAAAATAATTACATACAGGAAAAGAAAACCATTCGTTTACTGTGAGTCCTTATTCAATACAGTTATTAACAATAAAATTTTGCATTGACTCTGTTCATTTACAAATGAAAGATGTTTACAGTAAATCATGCATTTACTCTCAACCCTTGGTCAAGTGTTAAGACTTATTAACAATCAAAATTTTCAACAATAAAGGCAGGCAATGGCTCTAATACTTTCCCAAATTAACAATTCCACCCACTCCTTGGGCACCATGTTGATTATCTGTCCACACCGCTGATGAGGGTAGGTCTCCTCCCCACCCAACCTCTCCCCCTCCTACGGGTGATGAACTAAAGTTGGCAAAGGTATTACTCAATCAGATGTAAATGCTAAAGAGAGCTAACCTGAAAATGAAATTGACCAAATTGCCTCCAGTTTACTTTTTATTCGCTATAATTTTGTTTAAAATTTCAATCTCCAGAATAGATGGACATCCCTTTAGAACAGAGGAATTTCTTTAGCCAGAGGCTAGAGGAATCTGTGGAATTCATTGCCACAGACGCCTATGGAGGCCAAGTCAGTGGATATATTTAAAACAGGAGTTGATAGGTTCTTGATTAGTAAAGGTGTCAAAGGTTACAGAGAGAAGGCAGGGGAAGGGGTTGAAAGGGACAATAAAGCAGTCATAATCAAATGGCAGAGTAGACCTGATGGGCCAAAAAGCCTAATTCTGCTCCTACTTGAAGTCATTCTACATGTACAACGGACAAGATATTAAATTGTTGAATTCAGCGCCAGAGATATTCAGTATACACACTAACCCAATTACTAAAATTCACCGATACACACAGGAATGAAGCAGGCATGAATCTGGTGATGAAATGTCCACCCACCTGATATCATGGGATTGAAAGTTGGACAAATTTGAGATAATCCTGCTACGTAAGGGAGGCCAATACAGCACAAAATAAAATAAATATCAAATACAGCGCAGCATTAACCTCACAAAACAAGTTGTGCACAATCTGAACTACCGATCAACTGAGAAATCACATAAGATTCAGAATATTTTTCACCTTATGCCTATCACCCATAATGGATTTATTCAGCAGCCCTAATTCAGAATAACCACTGTGCTTCTCTTCACGTACTGGGCATACAGAAACAAAGCACTTACCCATCTTTGATGGAACAGCTGACTTCTCTTTCTGCTTTGCATCACAGTTTAAAAGGGAGGTGGGCAGCAAAGGAGCCCTGAAAGAAGATTCTCAATCAATACAAGCCACCAATCATGATTTTTGGATCATATCATCATATAATTAAAGATTAAAATAACAATATATTGGAAGAAGCAAAAGATGAAAGCCAAATTAAATAAAGCTGTAAAAGAAACTGGAGAAATAAGGCAATAGAATTAAGAGCTAATTTTAAAAGTTGTTAATAAAACAATATCCATGATAGATAGGGGAATGATAAGAAACAAATTGAAGAGGCTTAATAAGCCTTGTTAGTTAGCAATTTAAATGTTAAATCTTTTTTCAAAGGCCCTCCATTGGTTGGCATCAGCTGTGGATGTTGCGTCCCAGCTGTCCATGTGACATGCAAGCCTCAGCAGTACGATATGGAGAGCAAGCTGTTGCCCATATAGCACACTCCCCTCTCCAGGCAGTGATGAATCCAAAGAATAGCAGAGACTGATACAGTTTGGCACCAGCAGTGTCACTGGAGTTGTCAGTCAGCTTTGAAGTCAACTTAGGACTGTGTTCGGGACTTCAGCTCTGGATTTTTCCTCAGGGTTTACTGCCGAAGCCTCACCCATGACAGGATATAGCCACAAGGCAGCAGAGGTCTGAGATCAGAGTTTTCCTACTCCTAGTTGGGCTACCAGCCACAGCTGATGAGCCCCATCTGGCTTTAAGGCACCAGTGATCTGCCTTTGCCCCTTCTCCTGTCAGTAGAAACGGTTCCACCAGGCTTAGCAGCTAAACCACATGTGAAAGCCAGGAGATGGACTTGGTTGTCAGAGGCTATTTGAGATGCACGCCATTGGGAGCAGGTAGTGGGAACTTATCCCCATTTATCATCCCTGGCTATAACCCAAGGAACCAAATTTCTTTCAGCCCTTTAATATTAGCTATATCCTTCCTGGTTGTTGAAAAATACTGATTTCCCAAGTCCAAAATGAGCCTTAAGTATATTACTTCCATCCAACATGAGCATCTTTAGCACTTCCTGCTCAAGGGCTAGGATATTCACCCACCCAATCCAGAATAGACCCTTTCCCTGGCAAGGCGATGCATTAGCAGCAAGACCAGGAAAATAAGGGGTAGCTCCAGGCTTTTGGAATGCAACAGCCAATGATTCCCTCAATACTTTAGGATGCTGAGAATGCAAACAGTGGTGGGTTTGATGCATGAGGAAAATCATAACTTTTTGAAGTTGACTAACTGAAGATTTTTAGTATACCCTTGGGCTTGCTGCAAATCATCCAAATGGCAAGAATTTGGGCACATTCTATCGTTTCTAGTATACCCCCAACAAGACAAACTTTGCAGACAAAGGTTTTCAAAATTAATGCAAGTGCTTCATTTGGATTGTTTGCTCATGATTTTGAATGCTATGTAAATATATCATATCTTTAGCTTGCTGATGCAATTGTACTTAATGTTTTGTTCTACAGTTAGGTTGTATTTTGGTGTACTTCTCCCATGGAGAAACATATTGATTAGTGATACATAAATGTTGCAGGCTATATTGACAAGATCTTTCTAAAATACGCAGAAGGGGTGATTTTACCTGGCAATAACACAGAGTGCTTCCCCTTGGTTTTTAGACTGCAGACACTTTCTTGCAAGCTCATGTAAATCAATTTCCAGCAGAACAATATGCTTTCCAAACATAGAAGAAAGAAGGCAGAAAATCTGTTGGGAGTAAAACACATTAAATCCCAATAAATTTTCAAAATTAATACATGTACAAAAATGATAATAAACAGTTTCCCTTAAAGTAAGTTTTATCTCTTGCAGAAATGTCAGGAATTTTTATCATTAAAATTTTATCAATTCAAAAAACTGGGGAGAAACAGAAAATCAAATGTTTTTGAAGAGATACTGCCACCTCTTTTACAACCAAAACTGTCTGGTGGACTCTATCAGCCCCAAGAGGGTGAAACTACTTAATGTTATTATTGTGCAGGTTTCACAGTGTAAAAAAATTCTAAATCCAGATTTCCCCTCCAGTAAAAAAGCTGAATGAATGAAACCAAGTGAGAAGGGATAATTCAGAGAATATATTCTTTCATTTGTCCCCAACGTAATTAAAACAGAAAATCTATCTTGCAACACACATAAAAGTTGCTGGTGAACGCAGCAGGCCGGGCAGCATCTATTGGAAGAGGTACAGTCAACGCTTCAGGCTGAGACCCTTCATCAGGACTAACTGAAAGAAGAGCTAGTTAGAGATTTCAAAGTGGAAGAGGGAGGAGGAGGTCTGAAATGATAGGAGAAGACAGGAGGGGGAGGGATGGAGCCAAGGGCTGGACAGTTGATTGGCAAAAGGGATATGAGAAGATCATGGGACAGGAGGCCTAGGGAGAAAGCAAAGGGGGAGGGGGGAAAAACTCAGAGGATGGGCAAGAGGTGTAGTGAGAGGGCCAGAGGGAGAAAAAGGAGAGAGAGTAAAAGAATGTGTGTATATAAATAAATAACGGATGGGGTACGAGGGGGAGGTGGTGCATTAACGGAAGTTAGAGAAGTCAACGTTCATGCAATCAGGTTGAAGGCTACCCAGGCGGAATATAAGGTGTTGTTCCTCCAACCTGAAAATTTATCTTGCTGTTTTCAAAAATGAGAAATCAATTTTACCTCTACAAAGAGATTATTTTCAAATATAATAAAACTCCAATAATCTACTGTTCTATCACTTGAAAATCCAAATGGTTGGGCATTTGACTTACCAAGACCTAGCCACCAAGCTCCTTTTCAACACACCAGCCTTGTTTCTAGCATTCATAGAACATAATAACCACAGTATGCGTCCTTTGGGCCAAAATATTGTGCCAACACCTATTCCACCATCAGTCTAAACCTTCATTTTTCTTACATCCATGTGCTTGTCTAAGAAACTCTTAAATGTCCCTAACGTTTCAGCCTTTACCATTGCCCTTGGCAGTACATATCAGCCACTTAACGCTCTCTGGTTAACTAAACTTACCTCCGACATCTTCCCTGAACTTTCCTCCCCTCACCTTAATAGGATATCCTCTGCTATTAGCCATTGTCACCCATGAAAAAGGCACTAGCCGGCTACTCCATCTATGTCTCTTACATTTTATACACCTCTATCAAGTAGTCTCTCATCCTCCTTCACTCCAAGAAGAAAAGCTCTAGCTCAACCTTTCCTTATATACTCACAGGGGCTCCATTCCCACTGTATTATAAATTCACCAGAGTCCTATTCCCAAGCTCCTTCTAAGCTCGCTCTTATTTCACTTGCTTTCACTAAATTCACCTGGCTTTATATTCCATGCTATTTCTAAACTCCCCTGGTTTACTGAAACATTTATTATACTACAGTGGAACAGCTAAAAAGAAAGTTAATTAAAATTAATTTGGGGTATTAATATGAGTAACATACAATAGTTCAGAGAACTTGCCAGTCAGGCATCAAAGATCTTGAGATGCCAGATCAGCAAAGTTTTACCATCACTTTATTTTTTACAGAACTTTCAATATTTGGTATTAAGTCAAGTAATGCTGTTCAACATAGATGTAGTTTCTCTGTACTAAATTACCTGTAGCATCAGCAGCCTAGCTTGAATATGGTGGCCTTTGAACTACTTTTCACAAGGTTGGAAGAACTAGTTCTATGGAGTTGAAAAAAGACTTTAACCTGAAGTGGGTCAATACTGCATCTGTTTTTCGAGCACCCGTGCTTAAAGGGAAATTTGATCCCATTTTCCCATTGATACTGTTTAACCATCACTGCACCATCAAGTCTGTAGCTCCTACTAAACCTACCTCCCTACTTAATCTGCCAATCAAATCCAACCAACCACCAATTATACTCACTACATATCAATTATCCCATCCCACTGACCTCATCCCTGGCCACCACACTCACCCCAGCAAAAATATTACTCTCTTCACTGTTACCTGCTAATTTGTTCAGTGTTACAAGTTGACCCTTGCCCCAGTAATCTCAATGTTGATTCGCTCTGACTTTCCAACCCTTTCCCCACATATTTCAGACTCCTCTGTGCATTCCCCAAGCCTCAAATCATTCAGTTGGAGGATATACAGGTCCAAGAGTGAAGAGATCAGATGAGCAGCACTCTTGTTGTCATGGGTAGGGATAGAAAAATCATAGAGAAAAGTCAAAATCCATTATTCCATAATCCAATATTCAGTTGACGTACACAGATATAATACTTACCTTCAATAGTAATATAGGTTAGGTTCTTTATTAATAGATATTTATTATTCACAAAGTAATTAGAACTTGCTCAACATAAAACTCAAATTGCTCATCCGAGTACAGCAAGTTTTAAGTTACCTTGTCAGTGCTTCTAATTCCTATCGCATAAGATCCAGCTGTCCGAATGCTTAACCCAAGGTGATCTGAAATATATTTTATTTCATTATTCACCTAAACTTGAGTATCTTTAATCATTCAAAGTACTGTGAAATGAAACAAAAATATTTAATGTGTTACTTAATTAAAATTGGTTTGGTTAATCCTTACAAAATTAACATAGAATCACAATAACTGGCGCAGCAAGATGGTGATGTGGCCAGCTATTCTGGTAAATCCATTACTTACGGTGACAAAATTGGGAGAAGAGTCCCTTAGACCAGTCAAAAAAAAATGATGCAAGTGTCACATATACATTTGCCCAGTTTCCCAGTCTATATATAGATATGGTATGACGTACTGTATTTGTAAGACAGACCTAGCAGATAGTGTTGGAGGGAGAGGGGGGAGTGAGGGTTGATTCGGAGCAGAGTTGTACATACAGAATGAGAGGTCCCATGAGTCAGCATTATTAACTGCAGATTTTACCAAGTTTCATGGCATCAGCAAAACGTCAAGTTTGACAGCCATCCCTCAAATGATAAGTTATTTCTTCTCTATGATGTACATCAGTTAACATGAGTACCGAAGACAGAAAGGAACATGGGGTCTATTCAAGGTAAAGTGACTATTACATCCATAACCAAGGATGGCCCAGTAGTCCCAAGTACGAAAGCTTGGGCACAAGCTGGATGATGAGACTACCAACACAGAAAGGGGGTTGGATGAGGAATCGCTCCTCACTAATCTATTCGACAGGCACATTTGCTTATAATCAACACCCATACTCTATGTTTGAATATATCACCAGAGCAGAATTAGGCCATTAGGCCAACAGAATCTACTCTACCAATCCCTCTCAAACCTATTTCCCCATAGCCTTTGTCGTCCTTACAAATCAAGAACGTATTAGCCAATGCTTTAAATATATATAATAATCTGGCTTCCACAGGCATCTGTGGAGATGAATTCCACAGATTTGTCATCCTCTAGCTAAAGAAATTCATACCTATTTCTGTTCTAAAGGGACATTTTTCTATTTTGAGGCTGTGCTCTCTGGTCTGAGACTCCCTCACTGTAGGAAAATACTCTCCAAATCCACTCTATCTAGGTCTTTAAGTTTTAATAAGATCACCCCCACACCATTTTTCTAAAATCCAGCAAGTACAGGCCCAGAGCCATCAAACACTCCACATACGTTAATCCTTTCATTCCCAGGATCATTCTCAGAAATCTCCTCTGGGCTCACTGCAATGTTAGCACATACATTCTTAAACAAGGGGCCATTTTCAACCTCTCACTGCTAAGGGCAGAAGTTCCCACTTGCTTCAAAAAGACAACAATTATGCCAGTGCCAAAGAAGAATAATGTGGGCTGCCTTAATGACTATCACCTGGTAGCACTCACATCGACAGTGATGAAATGCTTTGAGAGGTTGGTTATGACTGGACTGAACTCCGCCTCAGCAAGGACCTGGACCCATTGCAATTTGCCTATCACCACAATAGGTCAACGGCAGATGCAATCTCAATGGCTCTCCACTCGGTTTTAGACCACCTAGACAACACAAACACCAACGTCAGGATGCTGTTCATCGACTATAGCTCAGCATGTAATACCATCATTCCCACAATCCTGATTGAGAAGTTGCAGAACCTGGGCCTCTGTAACTCCCTCTGCAATTGGATCCTCGATTTCCTAACCGGAAGACCACGGTCTGTGCGGATTGGTGATAACATATCCTCCTCGCTGATGATCAACACTGGCGCACCAACATATCCTCCTCGCTGATGATCAACACTGGAAGACCACGGTCTGTGCGGATTGGTGATAACATATCCTCCTCGCTGATGATCAACACTAGCCCACTGCTCTACTCTCTGTATACACGTGACTGTGTGGCTAGGCATAGCTCAAGTACCATCTACAAATTTGCTGACGATACAACTACTATTGGTAGAATCTCAAGTGGTGATGAGAGGGCGTACAGGAGTGAGATATGCCAACTAGTGGAGTGGTGTCGCAGCAACAACCTGGCATTCAACGTCAGTAAGACAAAAGAGCTGATTGTGGACTTCAGGAAGGGTAAGACGCAGGAACATATACCAATCCTCAGAGGGATCAGGAGTGGAGGGAGTGAGCAGCTTCAAGTTCCTGGGCAGAAAGATCTCGGAGGATCTAACCTGGTCCCAACATATTGATGTAGTCATAAAGAAGGCAAGACATCAGCTATACTTTATTCAGAGTTTAAAGAGATTTGGCATGTCAACAAATACACTCAAAAACTTCTGTAGTTGTACCATGGAGAGCGTTCTGACAGACTGCATCACTGTCTGGTATGGAGGGGCTACTGCACAGGACCAAAAGAAGCTGCAGAAGGTTGTAAATCTAGTCAGCTCCATCTTGGGCATTAGCCTACCAAGTACCCAGGACATCTTTAGGGAGTGGTGTCTCAGAAAGGCAGTGTCCATTATTAAGGGCCTCCAGCACCTAGGGCATACCCTTTTCTCACTGTTACCATCAGGTAGGAGATACAGAAGCCTAAAGGCACACACTCAGTGATTCAGGAACAACTTCCTCAATGCTACCCCACCCTCCTATCTCTCCTTGTATCACCTGCAAAGCTTGCCACAAAGCTATCACGCCTCTTTCTTTAGTGAATGGCACAAGTAAGCCACAAAGCTATCCACAAAGTTGGCCGCAAAGCCATCTGTAAAGCTATCAAGCTTCTTTGTTAGTAAATGGCATAAGTAAGCTGCACTGAATTACCTTCCAATTGTACAGCAGCATCAAGTTCTCCAGTAGCAAGATTAATATTGAATATGCCACATATCGTCCCTACCCACAGGCTGCTGGAATTTCCTGGAATAACACTGAAACAAAATTAAACTATTAATATAAACAATCCAGAAATCTGCAAGGTGAAAAACAGCTAAAACACATGATGATAGAACTACAGAGAAGGTTATACTCTGTCTTTGAAGGATCTACACAATTAGTCCTATTTCACTGAGGCTGTGGTAAAAAAGTGATATTAATTTAGGGTGGCACGATTAGGAGAGCTTCTGCTTCAATTCTAACCCAAGGTGCTATCTGTGTGGAATTTGCACATACCTCTTGTTCACCTCACCTAGGTTAACTGTAAACTGCACATCTTATAGTGTGGAAGAGAGTGATAGAATCTGAGGGCAATATGGGGAGAGTAAAATAGGTTTAGTGTAAATGTGTCCTTGACAATTGACATCGTTTCAGTGGGTCAAAAGTCCTGCTTGCATACTGTATGCCTTGATGACAAATCCGGCTAATGGGACGGCACAGTAGCATAAAAGTTAATACAGCATTTTACAGGACTGGTTGTAAGATCGGGGTTTTATTCCTGCTGCTGTCTGTAAAGAGTTTGTATGTTCTTCACATGACTGCGCGAGTTTCCTCCAGGTTTTCCGGTTTCCTCCCACACTCCAAAGATGTATGGTTACAGTGAGTGAGCTATTTTGCTGCTGGAAGCGTGGCTACACTGGCAGGCTGCCCAGTATAATCCTCGCTGATTTGATAGATATTTTACTCCTCATCCTCTACATTGCTGAAGAGAGTCAACATCTCAAACAACTTCTATACAATGAACATTTATTTCACTGCCTCAGACAATAGTTTTACATTACCACAAAAATGAACTGATGGAGGAAATCTGAAATTATATAGAAAATGTTGAAAATATTGAGCATGTCAGACAACATCAGTGAAGGGAAAAATGAACTGCCATGCTGAGACACATTTCTACGCACATGTCTGGCACATGATGCACCATCTCACCTTCTCCCTTGCCAGTGTATCCAAGGCCTCTACCAAGACTGTTTGCACTCCTGTGCAATTCCTCTTGGTCTGTCAATAGCAATATGGGTGGCTCACCAAGGCAACTTTCTCACTCAAATCAACATTCAGTTTGTATATTAAAATGAGTTATAATTATTATATAACTCAGGGGTCCCCAACCTTTTTTGCACCGCCAACCGGTTTAATATTGACAATATTCTTGTGGACCGGCTGACCGGGGGGTGGGGGGGTATTCAAGTAGGGTTAAACTCACTTCAACATGTCTTTTACAGTTAGGGTTGCCAACTTTCTCACTCCCAAATAAGGGACAAAAGTAGCAGTCAAATACGGGGCACTTGTGTTTACCCCGAGAAAGACTACCATGACCACGAAGCCTTGTGCAGGCACCTGTGTACGCATCCGTGTACGTGCCGATTTTTTTCTACAAATCAGTTTTGGCAATTCTGTTGAGTGAAACTAATTTTTCCCATATAAATTAATGATAATTGCTTCTTCGCTTCACACCATCTTGGCACGAAAGGTTTCACAGAAATGCTCTACCTTAGTGGGGGAAATATGGGACAAGGGCGGTCCCGTATGGGACAAACCAATTTAGCTCAGTATACAGGATGTCCCGGCAAATACAGGACAGTTGGCAACCCTATGTTCAAGTTCAACAGTGCGTGACAGGGAATGAGGAAAGGTGCAGCTGACTCACATCGTTTCCTCGCGGCCCAGTAGCACATGGTTTGCGGCCCGGTGGTTGGGGACCGCTGATATAACTCATATAATTCTCAATACGAATTACAATGACTTAGTAAGGTAGTGAGTTCAAGAGCCACGAAGTAATTTCGCAATTCTATAAAACCTTGGATAGACAACACTAGAGTATTGTGTTCAGTCTGATTACCACTATAGGAAGGATGTGGAAGCTTTCGAGAGGGTGCAGAGGAGATTTACCAGGATGTGGACTGAATTAGAGAGGTTATCTTATAAGGATAGATTGAGCAAGGTAGGGCTGGAGGAGGATGAGGGGTGACTTAATAGAGGTGTACAAGATGATAAGAGGCGCAGATTGAGTGGATAGCCAGAGACATTTTCCCAGAGGTGATCGGAGGAAAGTATGGGGCGGGGGAGAGAATGTTAGAGGTAGATTTTTTTAAAACAGAGCAGTAGGTGCGTGAAATGTGCTGCTAGGCATTTCACACACCTACCACTCTATGTAAATGTTGCAGATACATTAGGATCATTTAGGAAACACGTGGATAGGCACAGGGATGAAAGAAAAATTGAAGCTAATGAGGGAGAGAAGGGTTAGATTGATCTTATTGTGAGACAAAGGGTCTGTATTGAGATATACTGTTCTACATTCTATAAATGCATACCTTGAATCCTTTTTCAACAAGCTACTTAATAAATATTCACAATGAATCATTCTGAGAACTGGAAATTCCATACATGCACACGATCCACTTTCCAAATCATTGTCATTGATACTGGCAGAAGAGTAATGCAGAGCCCCACAATTACTCAAACTGTTTATACACTCAACATCTGTAAATAAAAAAAAATAACTGCATCAGGAGTGACTAAAAATTAAGTTATAGAAAACAAAACAATAATGTTAAGCTGGTGGTATTACAACAATGGTGTCATAAACAAAACCTGTTTCTCTTTGAAATTAGACTGCAATGCGCTTCCCAGTTCATCTTCAGTTGCACACATACAATGAATCTGAATTTTATTATGAAAGAGCATATTGGATAAATGACCATACTGGCATTCTTCTCAGGTTCATGAAAGAAAGCACTCTTCAGTAAATTCAATTCATTCTGCACTCCATCAAGAAAAGACTAGATACACTGGATTCTTCAAAGAATGTGGGAGTTGACAGATCTCGACACAAGACACAACTTGTACTTCAGAACAGACCATGGCTCCAAGCTGTTTCACAATAGTGACAAAATTCGCGTCTCGCCAGCACAATGAGAAATTGCACCTTGAAGGCCTGTTTACAACAAACAAAAAAAATCTAATCTGATCAGGTTAGATTTCTGCCCCCACGACTCGTGACATTTCTCAGCAAAGCTATTTTCAACAGAGCTTTCAAGCCACACTTATGCCAATAACCTGCTCACTGATTATTTGAGCTTTGCCAGAAATAATTGGCTCCAGACCTCACCACAGACTTGATCCAAACACAAACCAAAGTGCTAGATTTCAGAAATCACCTCATATTCACTTCAATGATAACATCACTTACTGCAACACTGAACTGATTCCACAATCAATGGACTCACCCTCAAGGATTCTATAAATCATGCTGTCAGTATTATTTATTTACATATTTATTATTATTTATATTTTGCATTTGCACAATTTGTCTTCTTTTGCACATTGGTTGTTTGTCAGTCTTTGTAGTTTTTCATTATATTTCATTGTATCTAGTGTGAATGCCTGCAAGACAATGAATCTCAGGGGAGCATATGATGACATGTATGTACTTTGAACTTTGACATCAGCATTGAACAGAGTCAAGCATTAAGGAGTCTAGGTAAAACTGAAATCAATGGGAATCCAAGGAAAATCTCATCATTGGTTGAAGTCGCACAACTACTATGTGATATTTCTGCAATAACTATTATGGACAATTGCCAACTCCGAGCATTTAGCTCAAAGCTTTACAGCACTAGATGTAAGATAAGAGTTCAATTCTCACCACTGTCTGAAAAAGAGTTTGCAATCCCCATGATCACGTGGGTTATCACCAGGTGCTCTGGCTTCCTCCCAAATTCCAAACACTTATGTGTTAGTGAGTTGTGGATATGCTATGTTGGCACCAGAAATGTGGAGACACTTGGAGGCAATTTACAAAACAATCCTCACTAATTTGATGTAATGCAAAACAGCACTTTTTGTTTCAATATATATGTGACAAATAAAGCAAATCTTACATCTCTTCTTAGTTTAGATGTTGGATATTCACCATTGATTTCACAATGCTCAATTACAATCACAGCTCTACAAATGCTAATACAAAGAGTGCAGCAGACAACATTCATGCTTGGGATCATCAGTAGCAATTTATGTACACTCAGCGGACACTTTATTAGGTACAATAAGTTAATGAAAGTATCTAATCAGCCCATCACGTGGCAGCAACTCAGTGCAGAAAAGCATGCAGACATGGTCAATAGGTTCTGTTGTTGTTCAGTATCGGGAAGAATGTGATCTATGTGATATTGACTGTGGAATGATTGTTGGGGCCAGACAGGGTGGTTTGAGTATCTCAGAAACAGCTGATCTTGGATGTTCTACTATCTATAAAGAATGGTGCAAAAAAAAAAAAAAAACATCCAGTGAGTGGCTGTTCTGGTGGTAAAAAATACCTTCTTAATCAGAGAGGTCAGATGAGAATGGCCAAACTGGTTCAAGCCAACAGGAAGATGTCAGAAACTCAAATGACCACACATTACAACAGGGCATGCAGAAGAGCATCTCTGAATGCACAACATGTCCAACCTTGAAGATCATGGGCTATAGCAGTAGTACACCACATCAGGATCCACTCCTATGGCCACTAAGTGTATATGCCTCATAGGGACCAAGCAGCTACCAAGTCAAAAAAAAAGAGGAGTGACTCACAACAAGTAGATCTGCTGTTTCAAAGTTTAAGGTAAATCTATTAGCACAGTAAATACAAACCCCATTTCCAGTGAAGTGGGATATTTTCCAAAATGCAATAAAAACAAAAATCTGAGATATGTTAATTCACGTGACCCTTTATTTAACTGACAAAAGTACAAAAAAAAAGATTTTCAATAGTTTTACTGACCAACTTAATTGTATTTTGTAAATATATACAAATTTAGAATTTGATGGCTGCAACACACTCAACAAAAGTTGGGACAGAGTTAAAATAAGATTGAAAAGTGCACAGAATATTCAAGTAACACCAGTTTGGAAGACTCCACATTAAGCAGGCTAATTGGCAGCAGGTGAGGTATCATGACTGGGTATAAAAGTAGCGTCCGTCAAAGGCTTAGTCTTTGCAAGCAAGGATGGGTCGTGGCTCACCCCTTTGTGCCAAAATTTGAGAGAGAATTGTTAGTCAGTTCAAAAGGAACATTTCTCAACGCAAGATTGCAGAGAATTTAGGTCTTTCAACATCTATAGTACATAATATTGTGAAAAGATTCAGAGACATCTCAGTGCGTAAAGGGCAAGGTCGGAAACCACTGCTGAATGCGCGTGATCTTCGAGTCCTCAGGCGGCACTGCCTAAGAAACTGTCATGCTACTGTGACAATTATAGCCACCTGGGCTCGGGAGTACTTCGGAAAACCATTCTCACTCAACACAGTCTGTCGCTGCATCCAGAAATGCAACTTGAAACTGTATCACGCAAGGAGGAAGCCATACATCAACTCTATGCAGAAACGCCGGCGAGTTCTCTGGGCCCGAGCTCATCTCAGATGGACCGAAAGGCTGTGGAACCGTGTGCTGTGGTCAGATGAGTCCACATTTCAGCTAGTTTTTGGAAAAAATGGGCGTCAAGTTCTCCGTGCCAAAGATAAAAACAACCATCCAGATTGTTATCAGCGAAAGGTGCAAAAGCCAGCATCTGTGATGGTATGGGGGTGCATCAGTGCCCATGGCATGGGTGAGTTGCATGTATGTGAAGGTACCATTAACCCTGAGGCGTATATTAGGATCTTAGAGAGACATATGTTGCCATCAAGGCGATGTCTCTTCCCGGGACGTCCATGCTTATTTCAGCAGGACAATGCCAGACCACATTCTGCATGGGCTACAACAGTGTGGCTTTGTGGACACAGAGTGTGTGTGCTTGACTGGCCTGCTGCCAGTCCAGATCTATCTCCTATTGAAAATGTATGGCGCATCATGAAGAGGAGAATCAGACAACGGAGACCACGGACTGTTAAGCAGCTGAAGTCTTATATCAAGCAAGAATTGACAATATTTCCAATTGCAAATCTACTACAATTAGTATCCTCAGTTCCAAAACGATTAAAAAGTGTTATTAAAAGGAAAGGTGATGTAAACACAATGGTAAATATGCCTCTGTCCCAACTTTTGTTGAGTGTGTTGCAGCCATCAAATTCTAAATTTGTGTATGTTTACAATATACAATTAAGTTGGTCAGTAAAACTATTGAAAATCTTTTCTTTGTACTTTTGTCAGTTAAATAAAGGTTCACATGAATTAACATATCACAGATTTTTGTTTTTATTGCATTTTGGAAAATATCCCAACTTTTCTGGAAATGGGGTTTGTATATATTACCATATACAACCTGGAGGTCCTTTTTCTTCTGGGCATTTACAGTAAATACAAGAAACACAATAAAATCAATCAGAGAACACACCCAACAGAGTGGACAACAACCAAAGTGCAAAAAGAAATAACAAACTATGCAAATAAAAAGAAATAATAATAAACAAGTAATAAATATCAAGAACATACAATGAAGAGTCCTTGAAAGTGAAGACAATTCAGTCGTAACAGTTCAGTGATGGTGCAAGTAAAGTTACCCTTCTGGTTCAAGAGCCTGATGGTTGAAGGGTGAACCTGGTGGTGTGGGCTCTGAGTTCCTGTACCCTCTTGCTGTTGGCAACAGCAAGAAGAGAGTATGGCGTGGATTTTGTGTCCTTGACGATTGATGCTGCTTTCTGAAGCAGCGCTCCATGTAGACAGTACACTCTCCATCACACAACTATAGAAGTTTGTCAAAGTTTCAGAATATTCGCAAATTTCTAGGTAGAGACACTGCTGTGCTTTCTTTGCAATGGCACTTATGTGCTGGACCCAGGACAGATCTTTTGAAATGATAAAACCAAGGAATTTAAAGTTGCTGACCCTCTCCACCTGTGATCCTCCAATGAGGACTGGTTCATGGACCTCTGGTTTCCTCCTTCTGAAGTCAATAACCATCTCAGCCAGAGTTTTAATATCCCTCCAATATGTTGTTCCATCACCACTTTTGATTTGGCCCACAACAGTGGTGTTATTGACGAACTTAAATATGGCACTGGAGCTGTGCTTAACCTCACAGTCATAAGTGTAAATTGAGTATTGTAGGGGGCTAAGCACACAGTCTTGTGGTACACCTGTGCTGAAGGAGACTGTGGTGATGATGTTGTTGCCAGTAGTGACCTAACAATTATGGTGTGATCCCTTGCTTTGCATATCCTTCCCAAATCTATTCACTCTTCTCCTGACTGAATTTGCTTTGGTCCTAATATGCCCAGTTCACCAGCCCACTGAGGTCTTCTCTCTGCCTTAATTATCAAATTATCAAACACACAGTCTACTTTGGAATCATCAGCAAACTTCATAATGGTTCACTAATGTGACTTGGTTTTATTCAATGGTAGATGGGGCTCATCAGCCACGGTTGGCAGCTCATCTCGGAGAAGGAAAACTGATCACAAACATCCGCTGCCTTGCAGCTATACCCACTCATGTGGAAGGCTTCGGGAGTAAACCCTGAGGGAAAAATCCGGAGATGGGGTCCCTAAGGCAGTCGTACATTGAGACCAATGCTGACTGGCAACTCTTATGACACTGCTGCAAACTGTATCAGTCTCTGCCTTTCCTTTGGGTTCATCAGATCCGTGGAGGGGGAGATCTTGCTACACAGGCAACAGCTTGCTCTCTATATTATCCTAACAGGTTTGTGTATCTAGATAGCTAGGACGCAATATCCATGGTCAACTCTGACCGACAGAAGCCCTCACCTCAGCTTATTCAATAGCATGGAAGTTCATTAAAAAGCATCAGATTTCACTTTCTGTACACATCTGTGAAGCTATCTATTTACATAACACTATCCTCACATTTACTTTGTCACATTGTCAAACGGCTTTCTCCACAGTGAATTTAACATACTACCAGTCTGCCAACTCCCATCTAATACTCACTTCCTCTTGTAGCCTGTGCTGTTCAAATGTGGAACCTATCAAAGTGAAAGTTAGCCAGTGTACGTATGACACGTACAATTCTGCTGCTATCTGCAAGCAACTTGTATGCCTCCCTATGACAACTTGGGTTTCCTCCTGGTTCTACATAAGACCATAAGAAATAGGAGCAGAATTAGACCATTAGGCCCAATGAGTCTGCCATTCCATCATGGCTGACTTATTATCCTTCTCAATCCCATCCTCCTGCCTTCTCCCCATAACCTTTGACACTTTGACTAACCAGGAACCTATCAATCTCCTGATTAATATACTCAACAACTTGGCATGCACAGCTGTCTGTGGCAATGAATTTCATAAATTTACTACCCCTTAGCTAAAGAAATTCCTCCTTAACTCTGTTCTAAATAAATGCCCCTCTACTCTGAGGCTGTGCACTCTGGTCCTAGATTCACCAACTATTTGAAACATCCTCTCCATATCCACTTTACCTAGGCCTTTCAATTTTCAATTGGTTTCAATTAGATCCCTCTCATTCTTCAAAATTCCATCAAGTATGGGCCTATAGAGTTATAATTTGCTCCTCAAATGGTAACCCCTTCATTCCTGGAATCAATCTCATGAACCTCCCCTGGACCCTCTTCAATGCCGGTACATCTTTTCTTAGAGAAAGGGCTCAAAACTGCTCACAATACTCCACGTGCAGTCTGACTAATGCCTTATAAAGCTTCAGCATGATATCCTTTCTCTTACAGTATATTATAGTCCTCTCAAAGTAAATACATTTGCCTTTCTTACCACTGACTCAACCTGCAAATTAACCTTCAGGAATCCTGCATAAGGCCTTCCAAATCACTTTGCAACTCTAATTTTTTAAAATTTTCTCCCCATTTAGAAAATAGTCCACCCTTTCATTTCTTCTACGAAAGTGTATGTATGACCATACACTTCCAGACACCGTATTGCATCTACCACTACATTGCCCATTCTCCTAATCTAAGTTTTCTGCAGACTCCCTGCTTCCTCAACACTACCTGCACCTCCACCTACCTTTGTATCATCTATAAACTTGGTCACAAAGCCATCAATTTTGTCATCCAAATCATGAAAAGCAGTCCCAACCTGCAAAACACCAGTAGTCACCGGCAGGCACCAAAAATGGCCCCCTTTATCCCCACTCTTTGCGTCTTGCCAGTCAGCCAATCTTCTACCATACCGATATCGACTCTTATCTTGTTAAGTAGTCTCATATGCAGCACCTTGTCAAAGGCCTTCCAAAAATCCAAGTAAACAACACCCAACGACTCTCCTTTGTCTGTTCTACCAGTTATTTCATCAAGGAATCCCAACCGATTCGTCTGGCAAGATTTCCTCTTAACAAAACCATGCTGACTTTGGCCTATTTCAACCTGGGCCTCCAAGTAACCCAAAACCTTATCATTAACAAAGGACTCCACTATCTTTCCAAGCATTCAAGTCAGGTTAACTGACCTATAATTTTCTTTCTTCTGCCACCCTCCATTCTTAAAGAGTAAAGAATAATTTGAAAGGTACACGATGAACCACGCCAGCGTACTGCGGGCTGCTTACAAAACTTCTAAATACCTCTTGTGAATTACTCTCATTGCAATCTACAGTTTGTAATTGCCCTGCAAGCAACATACTTTTCAACCGTCTTAATGAACTAGCAATTCCACAATTTTCTGAAGGATTTGACAGGCTTAACTCTCAAGCATGTAGGTATGGCATCTTTAAGTGGACAAAGGTACATTGCCATGGCTGGAAAAGAGGAAGACGGGGAGGACTCCAAGCCAGGCTGAGATGCAGAAGAATTAAACTCCCTCTACTCTGCATCGTGTTAGCAAATGTACAGTCGCTGGAGAACACGACTGAGGACTGAAATTAAAGATTCCTGGATCAGAGGGAAATGAGGAATTTCTGCGTTCTATGTTTCACAAAGACATAGCTCACTCTGGACACATCGGAAAGACCCGAAAGCCTCTCGATACACAGGATGGACTGAACTTCTGAGTCAGAGAAGACAAAAGTTTGTGCTTCATGATAAGCTCTTATTGGTGCATGGATGTGGAGGTTTTGTCATTCTCTTGCTCCCCTGACCTGGAACATTCAACAATCAAGTGCCGACCATTCTACTCACCAAGAGAGTTCTTCGTGATCCTGACACAGTTTACATACCACCAAAATCTGATGTTAATCAGGCACTTGAGATTTTAAACACTGCCATCACCGAGAAAAAGCCCAGCCCGACACATTTCAAATCATAGTCGGGAACTTCAATCAGGCTTGTTTGAAGAAATCTCTGCCCAATTACCATCAGCATATAACCTGCAGCACCAAGGGTCCCAACACACCAAAGCATGCTATACTAAGATAAGGAATACCTAACCGTTCCCCGCCCAGACCGCATTTCAGTAAGTCCGATCACTTGGTTGTCCTTCTCCTACTGTACCTGCATACAGGCAGAAGCTAAAGACCAACGCTCTAGAGTTAAGAACAACAAATAGAAGGTCACGGGAGGCAGAGGGGTGGCTACAGGATTGCTTCAAGTCAGTGGACTGGGCCATGTTCAAGGACTCGGTGAATCTGAATGAAAAACACAGTTGTCACGGACTGTATCAAAAACAGTCGCAGACGATTGTGTCTCCACAAATCATACAGTGTATTCCCCAACCGGAAATTCTGGATGAACCAAGAGATCCACAGTCTGCTAAGGGCTAGATCAGGGGCATTCATGTCCTCAAATACCTCCTTGTGCAACTGGATCCTTAACTTCCTCACTTGCAGACCCCAGTCAAATCAGATTGGCAACAAACCTCCATCAATACAGGTGTACGGCAAGGCAGTGTGCTAAGCCCCTGCTCTACTCACATAATTAAGACTGTGAGGCTAAGCACAGCTCCAATGCCATATTACAGTTTGCTGACACCACCATCATCATTGGCCAATTCAAAGGTGGTGACAAATCTGCATAAAGGAGGAAGATTGATAATATGGCTGAGTTGTCACACAACCTCTCACTCAATGTCAGCAAGACCAAGGAATTGATTTTTGACTTCAGGAGAAGCAAACTGGAGGTCCGTGAGCCAGTCCTCATCAGGGGTTCAGAGGTGGAGAGGGTCAGCCACTTCAAATTCCTCGGTGTTGGATCTGTCCTGGGCTCAACATGCAAGAGCATTTATGAAGAAAGCACAGCATCTCCTCTGCTTCCTAAGAAGTTTGTGAAGATTCAGCATAACATCTAAAACTTTGACGAACTTCTACAGCAACACAAGTAAAATGCTGGAGGATCTCAGCAGGCCAGGCCATCTATGGAAAAAAGTACAGGCAACATTTCAGGACAAGACCCTTCGGCAGGAACCTCCAACCCTCCAGGATTTTGCATGTGTTGCTTGGATTTCCAGCATCTGCAAATTTTCTCGTTTGTGACAAACTTCCATAGGCGTGCAGTGGAGAATATATTAATTGGGTGCATCACAGGCTGCTACAAAAACTCCAATGTCCAATATTGGAAAGCCTGACATAAAGTAGTGGATATGGCCCAGTTCCTGATGGGTAAAGACCGCCCCCCCCCCCCGAACCACCGGCACATGTACATGGAGCACAGGTGCAGGAAAGCAGCATCCATCGTTAAGTACACCACCATGCAGACCATGCTTTCTTCTTGCTGCTGCCATAAGGGAAAAGGTACAGGAGCTTCAGGACACACACCACCAGGCTGAGGAAGAGTTATTTCCCCTCAACCATTAGGTTTTCGAACTCGAGGGGATAACTTCACTCACCCCATCACTGAACTGTTCCAACTGAAATGGACTCACTTTCCAGTACTCTTCATCTCATGTTCTTGATATTTGTTGCTTGTTCTTTTTTCCTTTGTATTTGTACAGTTTGTTGTCTTTTGTACATTGCCTGTTTGTCCATCCTTGTTGGGTGCAGCCTTTAATTGATTGTATTGTGTTTCTTGGATTTACTGTATACCCACAAAAAAAACAAACCTCAGGGTTGTATATGGTGACATTTCTGTACTTTGATGATAAATTTAGTTTTAACTTTGAACTTTGAGAGATTTTTGCAATTATTCAGTTTTCCTGAACCATTCCAGAATCTAGTGATCATCACAAATGCCTCTACAATCTCTTCAGCTACCTCTTTCAGAAACCTGTGGTATAGTCTATCTGCTCCAGGTGACCTATCTACCTTCAGACCTTTTAGCTTCCCAAGCACCTTCTCCTTAGTAATAACAATGATACTCATTTCTTTCAGCACGCTGGATGAACTCAGCAGGTCAGGCAACATCAGTTAGAAACGATGAGTCGACGTTTCGGGCCGGAACCCTTCGTCAGGACTGAAGAATGAAAGATGGGGAAGGATTTGAAAAATGCTTGTAGCTTCGGTTGAAAGGCCAGTAATTTGAAAGACAAAGGGGTGGGGGAAGGGAAGCATTGACGTCATAGCACTGAAAACAATGGGTATTAGAAGAATGACCCCACCACTAAGCACATCTTTCCCTCTCCACCGCTCTCCGCTTTCCGCAGGGATCGGTCCCTCCGCGACTCCCTTATCCGCACGTCCATCCCCACTGATCTCTCACCCGGCACTTATCCCTGTAAGCGTAAGTGCTACACCTGTCCCTACACCTCATCTCTTGCCACCATTCAGGGCCCCAAACAACACTTTACTTGTGAGGCTGTTGGGGTCACCTATTGCATCCGGTGCTCTCGGTGCGACCTCCTCTACATCGAAGAAACCCGACGCAGATTGGGGGACTGCTTCGTCAAGCACCTCCACTCCGTCCGCCACAACAGACAGGATCTCCCGGTAGCCACCCACTTCAACTCTGCTTCCCATTCCCATTCAGATATGTCCATATATGGCCTCCTCTACTGCCATGATGAGGCTAAACTCAGGTTGGAGGAGCAACACCTCATATACCGTCTAGGTAGTCTCCAGCCCCTTGGTATGAACATAGAATTCTCCAACTTCCGGTAATTCCCTCCCCCTCCCTTCCTCTATCCCTATTTCACTCTACCCTCTCCCCCAGCTCCCTCATGGTTCCGCCTCCTTCTTCTACTACCCATTGTTTTCAGGGCTATGACGTCAATGCTTCCCCTCCCCCACCCCTTTGTCTTTCAAATTACTGGTCTTTCAACTGAAGCTACAAGCATTCTTCAAATCCTTCCCCATCTTTCATTCTTCAGTCCTGACGAAGGGTTCTGGCCCGAAACGTCGACTCATCGTTTCTAACTGATGCTGCCCGACCTGCTGAGTTCATCCAGTGTACTGAAAGTGTTGCTTTGATCACAGCATCTGCAGATTATTTTGTGTTTATATTCATTTCTGCCCCCTGACACTCAAATTTCTGCATACAGCTAGTGTCCTCCACAGTGAAGACTAAAACAAAGTACTTAAAGTTTGTCTGCCATTTCTTTGATATAGTCATAGAAAAGTACAGCAAAGAAACAGGCCC
The DNA here is from genome assembly GCF_030028105.1 of Mobula birostris. Classification (NCBI taxonomy): domain Eukaryota; kingdom Metazoa; phylum Chordata; class Chondrichthyes; order Myliobatiformes; family Myliobatidae; genus Mobula; species Mobula birostris. The sequence goes on from NC_092377.1 coordinate 103,238,381, forward strand.
TTCTGTACATCTAGTCCATGCCAAACCATTTAAACGCTCTTGTCCCAGCTACCTGCACCCAGACCATAGCTCTCCATACCACTGCCATCCATGTATCTATCCAAACTTCCGTTAATCGTTGAAATCGACCTCACATACACCACTTGCGTCAGCAGCCTGCTGCACACTTTCACGATTCTCTAAGTGAACTGTCCCCTCATGTTCCTTTTAAACATTTCACCTTTCACCCTTAACCCACAACCTCCAGTTAATAAGCCCCACCCAACCTGCTTTGCATTTATCCTATTTATACCCTGCAATTTTGTGTACCTCTCATCAAAACTCCCCTTGGTCTTCTACGTTCTAAGGAATAAAGTCCTAATTTATTCAATCTTTCCCTATAACTCAAGCTGTACAGTCCCGGGAACAGCCTTATAAATTTTCTCTGTACTCTTCCAACCTTATTTACATCTTTCCTGTAGGTAGGTGAACAAAGCTGCATACAATACTTCAAATTAGGCTTACCAACATCCTATTCAAAATAACATCCCATCTCTTGTACTCAGCACTTCAATTTATGTAGGCCTATGTGTCAAAAGCTTTCTTTATGACCCTATCTATCTGTGCCACCTCTTTCAATGAAATATGGACCTGTATTTACCACACTCCTCAGTGCCCTACAGTTTACTGTGCAAGACCTACCCTGGTTGGTCCTACCGAAATGCAACATCTCACACTTGTATGCATTAAATTCCAGCTGCTATTTTTTCAGCTGCCAGATCCCACTGCAAGCTCTGACAGTCTTCCTCATTGTCTGCTATGCCCCCAATCTTAGTGTCATTTGTAAATTTGCTGATCCAGTTAACCACATTATCACCCAGATCACTGATATAGATAACAAACAACGGATCCAGCACTGATCCCTGCGGCACTCCACTAGTCACAGGTCTCCAGTCAAAGAGGCAACCATCTACCACCACTCTCTGGCTTCTCCCACAAAGCCAATGTCTGATCCAATTTATTACTTCATCTTGAATGCCAAGTGAAGAAACCTTCTTGACCAATCTCACATGTGAGAGCTTATCAAATGCCTTGCTCAAGTCCATGTAATCAAAATTCACTGTCTTGCCTTTATTAATGTTCCTGGTAACATCCTTGAAAAACGCTATAAAATTGGTTAGATACGCATGAAGCCATGCTGACTATCCTTAACCAGTCCCTGTCTATCCAAATATTCATATATCCAGTCCTTTTTAATACATTCCAATAACCTTCCCATGACTGATGTCAGACTCACTGGCCTATAATTTCTTATTTACTTTCAGAACCGTTTTTAAACAGTGGAACAACATTTGCTACTCTCCAGTCCTTCGGTAGCTCACCTATCGTGAAAGATGATTTAAATATCTCTGCTAAGGTCCCTGCAGTTTCAGCACTTGTCTCCCACAGGGTCCAAAGGAACATCTCGTCAGACCATGGAGATCTTTTTCTCCCTAATTTGCCTCAATACAGCAAAAACCTCCTCCTCTGTACTCTGTAGAGCATCTATGACCTCACTGCTGCTATCACCCCCATCTCTTTTGGCTCCATGCATAGATTTACCATTCTGATCTTCTGATTTTGTCCCTTGCAATTCTTTTGCTTTCAACATCCCTTAAATTCTCCTTCGCCGTGTCCACTGGGGCAACCTCGTGCCTTCTTTCAACCATCCTTACTTCACTCTTGTGTCCTCTTGCATTTCATATACTGTACTCCATAAGTACCTCAATTTGTTCCTATCTACTATACACCTCTTATTTTTTTTCTAAACCAGGGCCTCAATATCTCTTGAAAACTAAAGATCCCTAAACTTGCTATCTTTACCTTTTATTCTGACAGGTACATACAATCTTTGTACTCTCAGAATTTCATTTTTAAAGGCCTCCCACTTACCTTTGCCAGAAAACAGCCTGTCCCAAACCACACTTGCTAGATCCATTCTGATACCATCAAAATTAGCCTTTCTCCAGTTTAGAATCTCAACCTGCAGACCAGATCTATCTTTTTTCCATATTTGTTTTGAAACTAATGGGATTATGATCACTAGATGCAAAGTATTCCCCTACAAAAACTTCTGTCACCTGCCCTGTCTCATTCCCTAATAGCAGATCAAGGTTCACACACACTCTCATTGAGACTTATCCATACTGATGAAGGAAACTTCCCTGAACACATTTGACAAACTCTATCCCATCTAGTCTTTTTACAGTATGAAAGTCCCAGTCAATATGCCAAAAATTATAATTACCTACTATAACAACCTTATGTTTCTTAGAACAGTCTGCGATCTCTCTACAGATCTGTCCCTTTAAATCTCATGGACTGTTGGGTGGTCTGCAATACAGCCCACCTATAAAGCCTCACTAGATGAGTTCTCCATTCTGTCCTGACTGAGCATTGCTGTGACTTTTTCCCTGACTGGTAACACCACCCCTCCCTCTTTAATCCCTCTCACTCTGTTGAATACCGGAATATTGAGCTGCCAGTCCTGCCTCTCCTGCAACCAAGTCTCACTAACGGATACAATATCGTAATTCAATGTGTTGATTAATGCTCTGAGCTCATCTGCTTTTCCTGCAATACTTCTTGCACTGAAATATATGCAGCTCAGAATATTAATCACATCATGCTCAACCTTTTGATTTCTGACTTTGTCCGAGGTCTGAACAACATCTCTCTCTACAACCTCTCCACTATCTGTTCTGGCACTCTAGCTCCCATCTCCCTGCAACTCTAGTTTAACCCCTCCATAAAGCACTAAAAAATCTTTCTACTAAAATATTACTCTCCCTCCAGTTCAAGTGCAAACCATCTCTCTGCACAGGTCACACCTTTGCCTGGAAGAGAGCCCCATGATCCAAAAATCTGATGCCCTCCCTCCTACACCAACCCACTGTCCCCCCATTACTACCTCCAGCATCATTTCCCAGCAGTCCAATATTCACTCTTGCCTCTCTCTTACTCTTAATAGATCTGAAAATAAAAGTTTTGTATTCTCTTCTATATTATTGGCTAGCTTATTTTCATATTTCATCTTTTTGCTCCTTGTGGCTTTTTAGCAGTCTTCTTTTGGCTTTTAAAAGCTTCCGAATCCTCTAATTGTTGCTATATTATATGCCCTGTCTTTTCTATTTACGCTGTCTTTGATCACTTGTTGCCACAGTTGCCTCATTCTCCCTTCAGGATACTTCATCTTTGGGACGTATCTATCCTGCATCTTCCAAATTACTCCCAGAAACTCAAGCTATTGCTGTTTTGCTAGTGTCCTTTCTAATCAACTTTGGCCAGCTCCCCTTTCATGCTTCTGTAATTGCCTTTACTCCACTGAACTACTGATACATCTGACTATCTTCTCCCTCTCAAATTGCAGGGTGAATTCTGTCACATTATGATCACTGACTCCTATGGGTTCCTTTACCTTGAGCTCCCTAATCAAATCTGGTTCATTATACAACACTCAATCCAGAATTACCTTTCCTCTAGTAGGCTCAACTACAAGCTGCTCTACAAAGACACCTTGTAGGCATTCTACGAATTCTCTGTCTCAAGATCCATCAACAACCTGATTTTCTCAATCTACCTAAATATTGAAATCCCCCATGACTATCGTAACATTGCCCTTTTACCGTTTTTACACGCCTTTTCCATCACCAATTATAATTTGTAGCCCACATTTTGGCCACTGTTCAGGCGGACAGATTGGGAGACCACTTCGTTGAACACTACCCGACGCAGATTGGGAGACCGCTCCGCTGAACACCTATGCTCTGTCCACCAGAGGAAGCAGGATCTCCCAGTGGCCACATATTTTAATTCCACATCCCATTCCCATTCCGATATGTCAATCCATGGCCTCCTCTGCTGTTGAGATGAAGCCACACTCACGTTGGAGGAACAACACCTTATATTCTGTCTGGGTAGCCTCCAACCTGATGGCATGAACATTGATTTCTCTAACTTCCGTTAATGCCCCTCCTCCCCTTCTTACCCTAATTTATTTTTTTTCTTCTCTCCCTCTCTCTTTCCCTCTCACTATAATTCCTTGCCTGTTCTCCATCTTCCTCTGGTGCTCCCCTCCCTCCTTTTTTCTTCCAAGGCTTCTGTCCCATGATACTCCCCCTTCTCCAGCCTTGTAGCCCTTTTGCCAATCAACTTCCCAGCTCTTGGCTTCATCCCTCCCCCTCCGGTCTTTTCCCATCATTTTGGGTCTCCCCCTCCCCCTCCCACTTTCAAATCTCTTACTATCTCTTTTTTCCGTTAGTCCTGATGAAGGGTCTCAACCCGAAACATCGACTGTACTTCTTCCTAGAGATGCTGCCCGGCCCGCTGCGTTCACCAGCATTTTGTGTGCGTCCCTTTATTCCCACTCTGTTTTCTGCTGACCAGCCAAGGCTCCACTCACTCTAGTAACTTTTCTGTAACTCAATAGACTCTTATCTTGCTAAGCCGCCTCACGTGCGGCACCTTGTCAAAGGCCTTTTGAAAATCCAAGTACACCAAGGCTACTGCATCTCCTTTGTCTACCCTGCTTGTAATTTCCTCAAACAATTGCAGTAAGTTTGTCAGGCAGGATTTTCCTTTCAGGAAACCATGCTGGCTTTGGCCTATCTTCTCATGTGCCTCCAGGTAGTCCATAATCTCATCCTTAACAATCAATTCCAACAACTTTCCAACCACTGATGTCAGGCTAACAGGTCTATAGTTTCCTTTCTGCTGCCTCCCACCCTTCTTAAATAGCAGAATAACATCTGCAATTTTCCAGTCATCTGGTACAATGCCAGAATCTATCGATTCTTAAAAGATCATTGTTAATGCCTCCGCAATCTCTCCAGCTACTTCCTTCAGAACCCGAGGGTGCATTCCATCAGGTCCAAGAGATTTATCCACCCTCAGACCTTTAAGCTTCCTGAGCACCTGCTCAGTCGTAATTTTCACTCCACAAACTTCACTTCCCTGATACTATTGAATGTCTGGTATACTGCAGACGTCTTCCACTGTGAAGACTGATGTAAGATACGCATTCAGTTCCTCTGCCATCTCTGCATCTCTCATTACAATATCTCCAGCATCATTTTGTATTGGTCCTATATCTACCCTCGACTCTCTTTTACCCTTTATGTACTTAAAAAAGCTTTCAGTATCTTCTTTGATTAGTCGCCAGCTTTCTCTCATAATTCATCTTTTCCTTCCGAATGACCTTCTTAGTTTCCTTCTGCAAGTTTTTAAAAGCTTCCCAATCCTCCATCTTCCCACTAGCTCTGGCTTCCTTGTATGCCCTCTCTTTTGCTTTTACTTTGGCTCTAACTTCACTTGTCAGCCATAGTAGTGTCCTTCTTCCCTTTGAAAATGTCTTCTTATTTGTAATATATGTCACATTTATGCAGAAATAGAGAAAAATCTGCTGGGTTCACAAACTCTCTAGCACCACTGTAACTCCCATTAGGGTATTTTTACCCTTGCAGTTTATTAAGTCTACCCAAAGCATTCTACATTTTCTAATCCTATGCCACTTCTTTCTAAGAATTTGATTTCATTTTTCTTCTACCAACAGATCCTCCCCACACCCTCTGCCTACCCGCCTGTTCTTTCGATAGATTGTGTATCCTTGGATGTTAAGCTCCCAACTATGATCATCATTCAGCTATGACTCAGTGATGCCCACAGCATCGTACCTGCCAATTTCTAACTGTGCTACTACATCGTCTTCCTTATTCTGTGTACTGCATGCATTCAAATATAACACAATCATCACAGTTTCCTGCCATGTTCTAAAGGCACATGGATTAGGGTAGGTAAATTGTGGCATGCTGTTAGGGCGTGTTCTGGAGTTATGGTATACAGCAAATACTAATTTTAACAGCAGCCATTCTTCAGACCTGAATGTGGATTGTAGATTAAATTTAAAATGCAGCTCTGAACAATAGCATTGCTGGAGCTGCAGACTGGAGTTGATTGCAAACTAGACAATGCTAATTAACATTCATTTTTGGGTGTCTGGAGTGTGGACATGAAGATGGAGGTGTTTGAAAACTATATGTAATTCAAAGTAAGTATTGTAGATATAATTGTAACGATAGAATTGTCCTGCAGTTACCTTTGATCTTTAGCACATAAAATGTCATGTAATATTGGGTCGAGCAGGCCTCTTCTTTCAAGAATGTCTTGAATTATGATGCCTGGTACTTGTTTTGTTCAATAAACTTGTTTATATTCACTAGCTTCAGTGTCTCCCTGGTAACTTTGTTTTCTGCCTACCTGCCTGTTCTTTCAATATAATGTGTATCCTTGGATGTTAAGTTCCCAACTATGGTCATTTTTCAGCCACTACTCAGTGATGCCCACAAATTTGTACCTACCAACTTCTAGTTGGTAGGTGCTACAAGATCACCTACCTTACTCTGTATACTGCCTGTGTTCAATAATAACACTGTCATCACAGTTTCCTCTCACATTCTAAAGACGTATGGATTAGGGTTTGTAAATCGTAGTATGCTGTGGTAGCTCCAGAAGAATGGCAAAATTTGCAGGCTGCCCCCAGCACATCCTTAGACTGCATTGCTCATTGGTGCAAACAATGCATTTTAATCTCTGACTTCCATACATTTTCCCATATACAGGTGAAAAATAAAGCTAACCCTTATCTTTATCCTTATCAAATTTAGTAAATGTTAAAGCTCAGTACCTGAATTCTCTGACAACCTGATTTTTTCCAAGATCTTGGAGTTGTATTTTTGCTGTTCTTTCTGTAGGTCGATATGCAGCACACGGTGGCACTGCTGCCCAATCAGTGATGTGAAAATGTCGAGCTGCAAGAAGCCCCTTGTATTATTTCCATACTAGCAAATTTGGCAAACAACTTGTGAATAAAAGCAGTTGAGTCAATAAAAACAGTGATGGATACATTTCAAAATATCTAAAATATTAAATATCTGTTAAGTTAAGTAAAAATTCATGTTATACACTAATGAATTTATAATGTTGAAGATGGCCTTTTGAGTTAGATACTCCTCAGTATAGTAAGTGCTTCAAGAACAGGCTCAATGGAAATTTTGCTTTCCTTGTATTTTGCTGCAGTGTTTGGGTTACCGTCAACTTTCCATTTAGGGCATACTGCCTGGAATGCGTAATTTATAAATAATTTATAAATGGAACAGTGCTAAAACTGTAATTGAAACTGAACACTATGATATAGATTTAATTGATTAAGAGATCAGGTAGAGTGATAAAGCAAGAAATGGCAACAAATGTGAATGATCAGCAATGATCTTACTGAATGGCAGAGAATGCTCATAAATCCAAATATCCCATTACTATTTCATATGCTTCTACAGAAAACAAGTTTAATACATTTGGTATGTATTATAGCAAGTATAGAGAGAAGCATAATTACATTAATTTGCAATATTCTATCAAACAAGTGTGTGAAATGGGCTGCCAGCGACGGTGGTGGAGGTGGAAACGATAGGGTCTTTTAAGAGACTCCTGGATAGGTACATGGAGCTTAGAAAAATAGAGGGCTATGGTTAAGCCTAGGCAGTTCTAAGGTAAAGACATGTTCGACACAGCTTTGAGGGCCGAAGGGCCTGTATTGTGCTGTAGGCTATGTTTTATGTTCCAAAAATTTTGAAAAGTTCTTCCTATTCCTTCAGTCACATTATTATCTTACCTGTCCATTAGCAGATCCAATAATAAGTTGTTTGGCTCTACTGTCCATGCACAAGCTCAACAGAGGACTGCCTATGTAAAAATGAAATATTTTAGATTTGTATAATCAGACAAACAGCTTACAAGTGATCACCTGAAACAATCCACACACATAAAAGTTGCTGGTGAACACAGCAGGCCAGGCAGCATCTCTAGGAAGAGGTGCAGTCGGCGTTTCAGGCCGAGACCCTTCGTCAGGACTAACTGAAGGAAGAGTGAGTAAGGAATTTGAAAGTTGGAGGGGGAGGGGAGATCCAAAATGATAGGAGAAGACAGGAGTGGGAGGAATGGAGCCAAGAGCTGGGCAGGTGATAGGCAAAAGGGATACGAGAGGATCATGGGACAGGAGGTCCGGGAAGAAAGACCAGGAGGTGGGGGAGGACCTAGAGGATGGGCAAGGGGTATATTCAGAGGGTCAGAGGGACAGAGGGAGAAAAAGGAGAGTGAGAGAAAGAATGTGCGTATAAAAATAAGTAACAGATGGGGTACGAGGGGGAGGTGGGGCATTAGCGGAAGTTAGAGAAGTCGATGTTCATGCCATCAGGTTGGAGGCTACCTAGACGGAATATAAGGTGTTGTTCCTCCAACCTGAGTGTGGCTTCATCTTTACAGTAGAGGAGGCCGTGGATAGACATGTCAGAATGGGAATGGGATGTGGAATTAAAATGTGTGGCCACTGGGAGATCCTGCTTTCTCTGGCGGACAGAGCGTAGATGTTCAGCAAAGCGGTCTCCCAGTCTGCGTCGGGTCTCGCCAATATATAAAAGGCCACATCGGGAGCACCGGACGCAGTATATCACCCCAGTCGACTCACAGGTGAAGTGTTGCCTCACCTGGAAGGACTGTTTGGGGCCCTGAATGGTGGTAAGGGAGGAAGTGTAAGGGCATGTGTAGCACTTGTTCCGCTTACACGGATAAGTGCCAGGAGGGAGATCAGTGGGGAGGGATGGGAGGGACGAATGGACAAGGGAGTTGCGTAGGGAGCGATCCCTGCGGAATGCAGAGGGGGGGGAGGGAAAGATGTGCTTAGTGGTGGGATCCCGTTGGAGGTGGCGGAAGTTACGGAGAATACTATGTTGGACCCGGAAGCTGGTGGGGTGGGAGGTGAGGACCAGGGGAACCCTATTCCTAGTGGGGTGGCGGGAGGATGGAGTGAGAGCAGATGTACGTGAAATGGGGGAGATGCGTTTAAGAGCAGAGTTGATAGTGGAGGAAAAGAAGCCCCTTTCTTTAAAAAAGGAAGACATCTCTCTCGTCCTAGAATGAAAAGCCTCATCCTGAGAGTAGATGCAGCGGAGACGGAGGAATTGCGAGAAGGGAATGGCGTTTTTGCAAGAGACAGGGTGAGAAGAGGAATAGTCCAGATAGCTGTGAGAGTCAGTAGGCTTATAGCAGACATCAGTGGATAAGCTGTCTCCAGAGACAGAGACAGAAAGATCTAGAAAGGGGAGGGAGGTGTCGGAAATGGACCAGGTAAACTTGAGGGCAGGGTGAAAGTTGGAGGCAAAGTTAATAAAGTCAACGAGTTCTGCATGCGTGCAGGAAGCAGCGCCAATGCAGTCGTCGATGTAGCGAAGGAAAAGTGGGGGACAGATACCAGAATAGGCACGGAACATAGATTGTTCCACAAAGCCAACAAAAAGGCAGGCATAGCTAGGACCCATACATTTCAGTTTTCCACCAAAGTACTGAGTGAAAACCTAATGGAAACATTTTAGTTTGGAGGAAGTGGGAGGAGCCAAAGGAGAAATTATTAAGAGTAAGGACTAATTCCGCTAGACGGAGCAGAGTGGTGGTAGAGGGGAACTGATTAGGTCTGGAATCCAAAAAGAAGCGTAGAGCTTAGAGACCTTCCTGATGGGGGATGGAAGTATATAGGGACTGGACATCCATGGTGAAAATAAAGCGGTGGGGGCCAGGGAACTTAAAATCATCGAAAAGTTTAAGAGCGTGAGAAGTGTCACGAACATAGGTCGGAAGGAATTGAACAAGGGGGGATAAAACCGTATCGAGGTATGCAGAAACGAGTTCGGTGGGGCAGGAGCAAGCTGAGACAGGCAGGTTTGTGGATCTTGGGTAGGAGGTAGAAACGGGAAGTGCGAGGTGTGGGAACTATAAGGTTGGTAGCAGTGGATGGAAGATCCCCTGAGCGGATAAAGTCGGTGATGGTGTGGGAGACAATGGCCTGGTGCTCCTTAGTGGGGTCACGATCGAGGGGTAAATAAGAGGAGGTATCCGCGAGTTGTCGCTGTGCCTCGGCAAGGTAGAGGTCAGTACGCCAGACTACAACAGCACCCCCCTTATCGGCGGGTTTAATAATAAGGTTAGGATTAGTGCAGAGGGAGTGGAGAGCAGAGCATTCCGAAGGAGTGAGGTTGGAATGGGGACAAGGTGCAGTGAAGTCGAGACGGTTGGTGTCCCGTTGGCAATTAGCGATAAAGAGATCCAGAACAGGCAGAAGACCAGAGTGGGGTGTCCATGAAGAAGAGGAGGGTTGAAGACGGGAGAAGGGGTAATCGGTGGGGGTGGAAGAGTCCTTGCCGAAGAAGTAGGCTCGGAGACGGAGACGGCGGAAGAAAAGTTCCGCATCATGGCGAACACAGAACTCGCTGGGGTGTGGGCGAAGGGGGACAAAGGTGAGGCCCTTACTGAGGACAGAGCGTTCTGCCTCCGACAGTTGAAGGTCGGAGGGGATGGTAAAGACCCGGCATGGATGAGAGCTGGGATCAGAGGGGGGAGGGGGGAGGCTGGGGGTGTCAGTGTTGAGGAGAAGGTTGCAGTGAGAGGAAGATGGAGCCTCTGAGGGCCCAGGAGCTGACGATGGGATCTGAGGGAGACGGGATTGCAGAGTATTGGTGGGGGAAGGGGAGACGGGAGTCACAATAGCAGCACATAAAGACCCGGCCTGGAGTTCAAGGCTGGAATCTTGAGATCTGGGATCAGAGGCGGGAGGGGGGGGGAGGCTGGGGGTGTCAGTGGAGAGGGGAGGGTTGGGGTGAGAGGAAGATGGAGCCTCTGAGGGCCCAGGAGTTAATCCCTACATTTTCAATATGAACCACTTAAAGGCAACTTACTTGATAATACTGCTGACTGATACAGCAATAATTTATTGGTGAGATTCCAAACCTAAATAAAAACACAAAAAAGTCATATCCCTGCTGCCGAATAACAATTCAAATTCAAGTAAGTTTAGTTTATTGTCATTCAACTCTAAGCATGTTTACCGCCAAACGAAACAATGTTCCTCCAGATCAAGGTGCACAACACAGTACATAAAACCCACACAATTAACATAAAAGTAATATTACAACAAATAAATTAAGTACAATGCAAGCTAAAAAGTAAACACTATAACACTACTGGCATTTCACACATGGTGAGACTGTATGATGAGGTTCATACATGGCGGCAGGGAGTTCAGTAGTCTCAACGCCTGAGGGAAGAAGCTGTTTCCCATCCTAACAGTTCTTGTCCTCAAGCTATGGGTAGTTCCTGCCTAATGGCAGTGGGGTCAAAGAGATTGTTAGATCGATGGGAGGGATCACCGACAATACTATGGGCCCTGGGTATGCAGTGTTCCTAATAAATATCATAATGGCTTTAAATGTCTCACCATATAATGTGTGATCCAATTACAGAAATTTAAGACAAGGAAACTTTGAAACATTTATCTGCCACAGAGATTAATTTTCTTAAGCCTTTAATTTTATCACACTATTCATCAGTCATTCTGACCACAAACCAGATCAATACCAGCAGTTCACAGAACTAAGGTGTCAAATGAGCAAACTAAATTTCTCTTCGGGCCTCCTCATTATAGTTCAGACAAGAAAAACCTTGTGCAGCAATCAAAACCTCCCAGTACCACTCACCTGCTGAACCCACCCTAATTTCAGCAAATGTCAAGACCCCCAAGTAGGTCTGAGCAGAGGAAAATATACAATCATAGGAGCAAAACTGTCTACAATTCATCTACTGTAGCTGCCCCCTTAGTTCCTTGTAAGAACTAACCTATTTACTCCCCTACAGCCCTGCAGATTTTTACGGGGGGGGGGGGGGGACGTTCTTTTTGAAAAAACAGAGAGAGTGAATGTGTGCAACAACTTGCCAGGGGTGGTGGTACAGCAGATACATTAGGAGCATTTAAGAAACTCTTGGATAGGCACATGAATAATCGAAAAATGGAGGACGATGTAGGAGGGATGGGTTATATTGATCTTAGAGTTGGTTAAAAGGTTGGTACAACATCGTAGGCCAAAGGGCCTATACTGTGCTGTACTGTTCTATGTTTTAATTCCTTTTTAAACATATATCTAGTTTTAACACTGTTATTCAATCTAAGTTTACTACCATTTCAAGCACTGAAAGATCAAGAGCATAGAAGACAATAAACTGTGCAAATGCAAATATAAATAAACAGCAATAAATAATGAGAGCATGAAATAGCAAGATAAAGAGTCCTTAAAGTGAGATAATTGATTGTGGAAACGTCTCAGTAGATGATTATAGCTATCCTCTTTTATTCAAGAGCCTGATGGTTGAGGGTTAGTAGCTGGTCCTGAACCTGGTGGTGTAAGTCCTGAGGCTCTAGTACCTTCCACCTGATAGCAGCAGTGAGAAAAGAACATGGCCTGAGTGGGTAAATCTTTGATGATGGATGCTGCTTTCCTATGAAAGCGTTTCATGTAGGTGTGCTCAATGGTTAAGGCGGCTTTACCCGTGATATACTGGGCCGAATGCACTACCTTTTGCAGGATTTTATGCTCAAAGGCATTGGTGTTCCATACCAAGCCGTAATGCAGCTAGTGAATACACTTTCCACTACACATCAATAGCAGTTTGCCAAGGTTTTCAACGACATGCCATATCTCCACAGACTCCTGAGGCACTGTTGTGCTTTCTTTGCAATAATATTTAATGATGGGTCCAGTACAAGTCATCTGAGATATTGACACCTAGGAATTTAAAGTTACTGACCCTCTCCATCTCTAATCCTCTGATGATTACTGGCTCATGGACCTCTGATTTTCCTCTCTTGAAGTCTACAATCAGTTCCTTGGTCTTGCTGATATTGAGTGAGAGGTTGCTGTCATGACACCACTCAGCCAAATTTTCAATCTAACTCTTGTCTGCTGATTCATCACCACTTTTGATATGGTCCACAACAATGGCGTCATCAGCAAACCTGAATATGGTGTTAGAGCTGTACTTAACACCCTGTTCTACTTGCTTTACACCCATGACTGTGTGGCTAAACACACAGCCCTGTGGTGCACCCATGCTGATTGAGACCTTAGAGATGTTTTTGCCAATCAGAACTGACTGGGGTCGACAAGCGAGGAAATCCAGGATCGAATTGCACAAGGGGATATTAAAGCACGGGTCTTGGGAGTTTACCGATCTGCTTTGAAGGGATGAAGGTATTAAATGCTGAGCTGTAATTGATAAAGAGCATCCTGATGTATGCATCTTTGCTGTCCAGATGTTCCAGGGTTGTGTGAAGAGCCAATGGGATGGCACCTGCTGTGGACCTGTTGCTCTGGTAGGCCAATTAAAGCAGATCCAAGCAGATCACTCAGACAGGAGCTGATATGTTTCAACACCAGACTCTCAAAGCACTTCATCAATGTTGGATATAAGTGCCACTGGGCAACAGTTATTGAGGCAGGTTACCACAGTCCTCTTGGGAACCGGTACAATTGAAGCCTGCTTGAAGCAGATGGGCACCACACATTGCCAAAGTGAGCGGTTGAAAATATTTGAGAATACACCAGCCAGTTAGTCAGCACAGGTCTTCACTCGGCCAAGTACTCCATCCAAACCGGATGTTTTCACCCGCAAGTGATCTTCAGATATGAGACCAAAGGATCATCTGGAGACAATCCACAGCCTTTGAGCATTTCTTATTGATTCCAATCTAGTCCAGAATCCCAACTTCATCCATGAGGTGTTTTTCTGGAGATCGTACCTGCACCTCATAGCATTCTTGATCTCTGGACTTGAATGACTCTCATCTGGCCCTCAGCAAATTCCAGATTTCATGGTTCATCCAGAGCTTCTGATTGGGGTATACTCTGAATGATTTCATGGGGACACACCCATCTACACCTGTTTTAATATAACATAGCGCATCATAGCACGCCAGCCAATATCCCAACTCCAAGCACTTACACTGTGGAAAAATTATCTCCTTTTCTAAAAGGAAACCCAGTAAAATTTTTGTAAGTAGTTTTTGACCAATATCAAATATCTATTGGTAATCCAGACTAAGATATGGTTCCATGAGGAGCTGGCACAGCACAAGCCCACAATTTGATATCATGAATGACACCTTATCACACCTCTGTGCTTGCTTGTTTACAACTCTGTCTAGACAACGTCTTGAGCAGCTAAGAAGACATTCCATCAATTTCAAGTTCAATTCTTAAATTCTGTGCATCCATTTTCAGACATGAAATAAAAGAGTATGCGTAAGTTGCAGAAGGCAAGGGTTAAGGTAACATCTTAGCAAGCATAATTTACAGATAGTGTGCAGTCAGCCCAGGCAAGTGAAGCCTTTGAAGTGTATAGTTTTCTTTTGCACAGCAGGGAACCAGTAATTTGGCATAACTAGACAAGGATGCAAATGAAGGATTCTAGGGTGACACTTACTATTGGTCAGTTACTTTAATTCCGAAGTATTATTGGCCTTTAACACGGAGGTTTTATTTATTATCATAGTGTGATTGGTGATTGATCATGCAAATAAAGAATTTGAACAAACACGAGATCACCAATTGGTCAGTAATGGCAGGTGCAAGTTGAATTTTTCTGCCATAGTTGCAGGGCTTCCTTTGTCCTGCACAGAGTGCCCACCTTACAAATCATCCAAGTATTAATTGGAAATAAATGAAAAGCATACAGGAATAAGAAGGATATGAACAAACACTGGCAGCTTTGAGACTAGCATTTACCAAGATATTCAAAGATTCAAAAAACTTGATTATCATTTTAACCGTACATCAGCTCTGCAGGGCAGAATGAGACAGCGTTTCTCAGGAGCAGTATTCTACAACTTCTATGAAGCTCAAGCCCAGGTTTATACACTAATCAAAATGATCTGCAAAAGTGGATATGTCAAGTGAATGCTGTAAAGTGTGCGCCCGTAAACAGAGATGCATACATCATTGATATGGGAAGATCACAACAAATTAACAGACAAGTTCAAACATCAAGGTATATCAGAACTGTAGGTGATTGAAATCCAGAGTAACACACACACACACACAACACTGGAGGATCTCAGGAGGTCAGGCAGCATCAATGGAAAGGGATTAAGAAAGAAAGTTTCTGGCTGAGCCCCCTTATTATGTAAATGAATTTTTAAAACTGCAACTTTCATACCTTAAAGGTCCTGTCTTCAGAGATTGATACAAGTATGTTTGGCTGCCAAGGACAAAACTCTGCAGCTGTTACCACACCAAGGTGGCCTTTGAAGACAGCCAAAACATCCTCCTGCTAAAAGGAAATTAAGTACAAACATATAACTAGACCAACTTCACAACAGGATGGCTCACTTTTTATATGCATTTGATTATCAACAATAAAAGGATGTATATCAAAATTAGCCATTTATTAAGAATGTGACAAATAATTAAATTGTAGACTATCAGCTTAATCCGTTGGAATTTTGGAACAATGTTTGCAGTGTTCTTCAATCTCACAATCTCACAGGTAGCATGTGAAATTAAACCAGGGCAAAATAGTGGGTAATTCACTGTCATTTTCACAGTCATTCAGGCACAGTGTTTAAAAGAAAAGGCTGCTTTTGGAAATTCAGATTAGAACATAGAACATTACAGCACAGTACAGGTCTATTGGCCCATGATGTTCTGCTGAACTTATAACCAGAGCAAGTTAGAACGTCAGCACATGCTTTTCTCCCACATAACAATTCATTTATTTCTAATATCCATATGCCTACTCAAGAGTTTCATAATGTCTTTAATCTATCTACCTCTACCACAACACGTGGCAGGGTGTTCCAAGCACCCACCACTGTGTAAAAGAACTTAACCTCTGACATCCCCTCTAAAACTTTCCTTCAATTACTTTAAGATTATAACCCCATTTCCACCCTGGGGAGAAGTCCCTACTGTCCACTCGATCTGTGACTCTTTTCTTGTACATCTCTGTCCACTCGATCTGTGCCTCTCATCATCTTGTACATCTCTGTCCACTCGATCTGTGCCTCTCATCATCTTGTACACCTCTGTCCACTCAAAACATGCCTCTTATCATCGTATACACATCTAAATTAGTGCAACAGAATGCTTTAGGTAGCTATATGGTCAATAGCAAAGAAGACGTTCTCTCCAGCATCAACATATTTATTTCAGCTTATTTTCTAAGCTCTTCATCTCTAACAAAAAAACCTTAATAAATTGGAGACATGCAGCCAGCATCCCAGTGACAGAATGCTCTAAACATTTTACGTTAATCTGTTCCAATAAATCCATTGAATTTCCCATATTTGCATTAAGGGTCTTAAACTTCCTGACCTGCTGAATTCCTTCAGAATTTTCAAAGTTCAGAGTAACTTTTGTTTCATTTCCTAGGGGGAAAACATAGTAAACACAAAGAAACCCCAAAAAACACAAATTAATAATTAATAAATAAATAAACAATAAACATCAAGTAAATTAGATGAAGAGTACTTGAAAGTGAGTCCATAGGATGTGAGAACAGTTCAGCATTGGGTAAGTGAAATTATCCCCTCTGGTTCAAGAGCCTGACGGCTGAGGTTAATAACTGTTCCTGAACCTGCTGGTGTGGGCCCTGAGGCTTCTGTCACTCCTTCCATTTTGTATGTGTTCTTCTTGGAACACAAGTTAACTTTCTCAAGCTTTTTCGCAAAATCACCCCACTCCATTCCATTACTTAACAGATTCCAATGGTGCTGGTTGGCAGACTACTTGCCTTAACAACGTCTCCCACCCAGCAGATTGCAGACACTTTTCACCCGCTGCAGGTGCACAGCCAACCAGCAGCTTGCAAATTAGCTCAAAGAATTAATAATATACTAGCTCTCAAAGGCATGAGATAATTGCATTCATCTCTCCCCCAAAAAAAAATTAACACCAGAAATTTGGTTCACCCTACATGAGGCATCTTCAGTGAAGGGCCATACTATGATTTCAGCCATCTCGGAACAAAATAAGAAGATTTCACTCAGAGGATGGTGGATTTTTGGAATTCTCTAACCCAAAAAGCTGTGGATGAAGAGTTATTGACTGCTTTTAAAGCAAAGGTTCACTTCCATAATATCCAGAGATCACTGGGCATTAAGGAAATTAAGGGAATAGATGGATTGGATAGGAAAACTGTAGATTTTCAAATTCAGAGGAGATGTGCAGGTTAAGTTTTTTTTTAAATACAGAGTTGTGAGTGTCTGGAATGTGCTACTAGGGGTGGTAATGGAGGCAAATCTGAAGCTCTTAGACAAGTATATGAATGGGCAAAGAATGGAGAAATACAGACACTGTACAGGCAGAAGAAATTAATTCAGTTGGGCATTTAATTAATTTGGTACATGGGCGAGAGGACTTGTTCCTGTGCCATACTGCTCTGTTTTACATGGAAAGAAAAGTGCTGGAGGGATATGGACAAATGGGACAATCTCAGATAGATATCTTGGTTGATATGGATGAAGCAAAAGTTTTTCTTTTCCGCCTTATGTATAACTCTATGATGATCTTGTTAAACGGCAGAGAAGCCTTGAGGAGTTAATGCCCTATTCTTGTTTTTCTTATGCTTTTATCTCCAAGTTTGAAAATCAAGCAATGTTCAAACAATGCTATTGTTTACACTTACCTTACAGTTCAATACATAGATTTTGTTGTCTGCACAGGCAGCCATCATTTGGTCATCTGGACTGAAGCATAAGTATAGCACTTTTCCCAGCAGAGTTCCAACAACAGTTCCTCTAGGTACCAAGCCTGAAAGCATCAAGTTGAATCGTATCAACCCTTATCAAGCAACTAAATGTAATCATTATATGAAGTTACTCATAAGGGCTTGTATTTCTTTGATAGAGTAGCTGAAAGTCTTTGACCAGGTTCCAGTAGACAGGCTAGGTGAGGGGAATACTGCTTATGAGCAATTTCTTACAAGAAATGGCAAATGCAGTGTTAGCATTCACTTCACGAGGACTAGCATAGAAAAGCAAGAAAATAATGCTGAGGCTTTATAAGGCATTGGTCCGACCACAGAGTATTGTGAGCAGTTTTGGACCTCTTATCTAAGGCACTGGAGAGGGTCCAAAGGAAGTTCACGAGAATGATTCCAGTAATGAAAGGTTTAATCTATGAGGAGTGTTTGATGGCTCTGGGTCTGTATTCACTGGAGTTTAGAAGAATGAGGGAGATCTTGTTGAAACATATCAAATATATAACCTATCTTATGGTCTTCTAGAATGGGTTGAGAGGGATAATAAATCAGCCATGATAGAATGGCAGAGCAGACTTGACAGGCCGAATAGCCTAACTGCTCTTAAGTTTTATGGTAATATTGAAAGGCCAAGATAAAGTGGAGATGGAGAGGATGTTTCCTTTAGTGTGGGAATCTAGGATCAGAGGGCACAGCCTCAGAATAGAGGGACGTCCCTTTAGAACAGAGATGAGGAGGAATTTCTTTAGCCAGAGTGCTGTGCACTTCTGGAATTCATCACTGCAGATATCTGTGGAGGCTAAGTCATTAAGTGCATTTACAGCAGAGGCTGATGGGCTCTTGATTAGTAGGGGCATTAAAGGTTACGGAGGGAAGGCGGGAAAAAGGAGTTGAGAGGGATAATGAATTAGCCATGATTAAATGGCAGAAGAGATTCAATGGGCCAAATAGCCTAATCCTGCTCTTGCCTTTTGGTCCAAGATTATGTGAAAAGATTCAAGAGCACTCTAATTGTCAGTTGTTAGTACCATTTCATTGGGTCAGTTTTTGTTTCCATGTACAAACCCCATTCCCAGAAATGTTGGGATATTTTCCAAAATGCAATATAAACAAAAATCTGTGATATGTTAATTCACGTGAACCTTTATTTAACTGACAAAAGTACAAAGAAAAGATTTTCAATAGTTTTACTGACCAACTTAATTGTATATTGTAAACATACACAAATTTAGAATGTGATGGCTGCAACACACTCAACAAAAGTTGGGACAGAGGCATGTTTACCATTGTGTTACATCACCTTTCCTTTTAATAACACTTTTTAATCGTTTTGGAACTGAGGATACTAATTGTAGTAGATTTGCAACTGGAAATTTTGTCCATTCTTGCTTGATATAAGACTTCAGCCGCTCAACAGTCTGTGGTCTCTGTTGTCTGATTCTCCTCTTCATGATGCGCCATACATTTTCAATAGGAGATAGATCTGGACCGGCAGCAGGTCAGTCAAGCACACACACTCTGTGTCTACAAAGCCACGCTGTTGTAGCCCATGCAGAATGTGGTCTGGCATTGTCCTGCTGAAATAAGCATGGATGTCCCGGGAAGAGACATCGCCTTGATGGCAGCATATGTCTCTCTAAAATCCTAATATACGCCTCAGAGTCAATGGTACCTTCACATACATGCAACTCACCCATGCCGTGGGCACTGATTCACCCCCATACCGTCACAAATGCTGGCTTTTGCACCTTTCGCTGATAACAATCTGGATGGTCATTTTCATCTTTGGGAAGGAGAACTTGACATCCGTTTTTTCCAAAAACTAGCTGAAATGTGGACTCATCTGACCACAGCACACGGTTCCACAGTCTTTTGGTCCATCTGAGATGAGCTCGGGCCCAGAGAACTCGCCGGCGTTTCTGCATAGAGTTGATGTATGGCTTCTTCCTTGCGTAATACAGTTTCAAGTTGCATTTCTGGATGCAGCGACGGACTGTGTTGAGTGAGAATGGTTTTCCGAAGTACTCCCGAGCCCAGGTGGCTATAATTGTCACAGTAGCATGACCATTTCTTAGGCAGTGCCGCCTGAGGGCTCGAAGATCACGCGCATTCAACAGTGGTTTCCGACCTTGCCCTTTACGCACTGAGATGTCTCTGAATTCTCTGAATCTTTTCACAATATTATGTACTGTAGTTGTTGAAAGACCTAAACTCTCTGCAATCTTGCGTTGAGAAATGTTCCTTTTGAACTGACCAACAATTCTCTCACGAATTTTGGCACAAAGGGGTGAGCCATGACCCATCCTTGCTTGTAAAGACTAAGCCTTTGATGGACGCTACTTTTATACCCAGTCATGATACCTCACCTGCTACCAATTAGCCTGCTTAATGTGGAGTCTTCCAAACCGGTGTTACTTGATACTCTGTGCACTTTTCAATCTTATTTTAACTCTGTCCCAACTTTTGTTGAGCGTGTTGCAGCCATCAAATTCTAAATTTGTGTATGTTTACAAAATACAATTAAGTTGGTCAGTAAAACTATTGACTATCTTTTCTTTGTACTTTTGTCAGTTAAATAAAGGTTCACGTGAATTAACATATCACAAATTTTTGTTTTTATTGCATTTTGGAAAATATCCCAACTTTTCTGCAAATGGGGTTTGTATATTAGTTACTTGGATATAGCACTAGCACTGGTACGATCTGTAATTAAAAAAATAGAGTAAGTCCTTTTGACAACCACAGCAAGCTGTAATGGACGTCGACTGATGCCAGAGTGGGCAATAAATTGCACATGGAGCTCAATACATGTCAGGTGATAAATACAGAAGATGCCTTGCCTATCAACTTGGCTGCAGATGAATGACAAGATCAAAATATAGATTTAGGGTAAAATTTTGACAAACCAATATAGCGATTGTAAAGATGAACTAGTTTTTTGCATATTTGGAAATATCACTGTTTCTCAAGTCAAGCCAGTTTATTGTCATTTAACTATATACATGTATACTGTCAACAAGACATTTCTCTAGACCAAGATGTAAAGCACAGTAGTACACATAACACACATATAACACACAATAACTTGGGAAACTAAGAACTAAATCTACAAATGAATTATGCATAAGTAAATCAAGTAAAGTGCATAAATTAAATATTGTAGGGTACAGTACAAATTATCCTGTCACATTTCGAATGTGGTACGGCAGGGTGTTCAGAAGCCTAATGGCCTGAGGGAGGAAACTGTTTCCCATCCTTACCGTTCTTGTCTTTATGCATTGGAGCCTCCTGCCTGATGGTAGGAAATCAAAGAGAATGCTGAATGGATGGGTGGGATCTTTGATAATACTAAGGGCCCTGTGCATGCAGCACTCCTGAAAAATGTTCTCTCTGGATCGTAGGAAGACCCCTATGATTCTCTTGGCTGTACTCATAGTCCTTTATAGGGACTTCCAGTTCGATACTCTGCTGCTCCCATTCAAGATGGAGATGCAGCTTGTCAGGATCTTCTCAACGGTGCTCCTGTAAAATCCAGTTAAGATGGGGGTGGCAGGAGCCTCGCTAGCCTCAGTCTCCTCAGGAAGTGGAGGTGTGCCTTCTTATTCAGGGAGGTGATATTGAGGGACCAGCTGAGGTCATCCATGATGTTTCTGAAAACGTTTTAATGTTGTATGGTTTCTTCTATTACTACCTCCAACCACATCATAAACATTAAGTCAAACCATCAAATGGAAGTCAAAAACTGCAAATACTCAAAACTGTGCCAACAGAATCTGCTGGAAACACTCAGCAGGACATGCAACATCTGTGCAAAGGGAAACAGAGTTAGTATTTCAGATCAAAGCCTTCCATTAGAGCCTTCTGATAAATGGTATTTGGCTCTGTCCTCTTTCCACAATACTGTCTGACCTGTTGGGTGCTTCCATAAGTATGTCCTGCTTGATTGTGCATGTGATTTCACCACAACTAATAAATAAAGGAAATCTTCCTGCTTCTTGCTCATGATGACAAAAAAAAAGTTGATTCTACAATGTAAAAATAACTCTAGAACTAGATGGCGTAAAGAAGAGAGGGATGGCCGTTTAGAACAGAGATGAGGAGGAATTTCTTTAGCCAGAAGGTGATGAATCTATGGAATTCATTACCACAGGAGGCTGTAGAGGTCGGGTCACTGGGTGCATCTAAGGTGGAGGTTGATAAACACTAGACACTACAATACTACAGCACAGTACAGGCCCTTCAGCCCTCAATGTTGTGCCCACTGATATATTCCTTTAAAAGAAGTACTGAACCCCCACTACCCCATAACCTTCTATTTTTCTTTCATCCATGTGCCTGTCTGTGTAAAAAACTTACCCCTGTCTCCATTAAACTTCCCTCCCTTAACTTTGTACATATGCCCTCTGGTGTTTGCTATTCGTGCCCTGGGAAACAAGTACTGGCGATACACCCTATCTATGCCTTTCATAATCTTGTAGATCAAGTCCCCTCTCATCCTTCTACGCTCCAAAGAGAAAAGTCCCAGCTCTGCTAACCTTGCCTCACAAGACTTGTTTTCCAATACAGGCAACATCCTGGTAAATCTCCTCTGCACCCTCTCCATAGCTTCCACGTCCTTCCGATAATGAGGTGACCAGAACTGAACACAATACTCTAAGTGTAGTCTCACCAGAGATTTGTAGAGTTGCAACATGACCTCTCTACTCTTGAACTCAATCCCCCTATTAGCGACCTTGAGGGATGTATGGATTTGAACCCCAAGGTCCCTCTGTTCATCCACACTCTTAAGTAACCGACCATTAACCCAGTACTCAGCCTTCTGGTTTGTCCTTCCAAAATGCATCACCTCAAACTTATCTGGATTGAACTCTATCTGCCACTTTTCTGCCCAACTCTGCATCCTGTCTATATCCTCTTGTAACCTTCGACAACCTACAGCTCCAGCCACAACTCCTCCAATCTTCGTGTCATCCACAAACTACCTCACCCATCCTTCCGCCTCTTCATCCAGTTCATTTATAAAAATCACAAAGAGCAGGGGTCCCAGGACAGATCCTTGCGGCACTCCACTAGTCACCGACATCCAGGCAGAATACTTTCCTTCCACTACTACCCTCTGCTTTCTTCCTTTAAGCCAATTTTTTATCCAAACAGCCGAGGTCATGCCTCATGACTTTCTGGATGAGTCTCTCGTGGGGGACTTGTCAAATGCCTTGCTAAAATCCATGTAGACCACATCTACCACCCTACCCTCATCAATTTCTTTTTTTACCTCTTCAAAAAACTCAATTAGGCTCGTGAGGCACAACCTTCCCTTCACAAAGCCAGGTTGACTATCCTTGAGTAGACTGTACTTCTCCAAGTGCTAGTAGATCCTATTCTTAAGAATCCTTTCCAATAGTTTGCAGACCACCGACGTAAGACTCACCGGTCTATAGTTCCCAGGATTCTCCCTGTTATCTTTTTTAAACAAGGGAACTACATTTGCCATTCTCCAATCCTCCGGCACCTCCCCTGCAGCCAAAGAGGATTCAAAGATCATAGCTACTGCTCCAGCAATCTCTTTTCCCAGTTCCCACAGCAACCTGGGGTATATCATATCCAGCCCTGGGGACTTACCAATCTCGATGTTTTTAAGAAGATCCAACACTACTTTGTCCTTAATCTCCACAATGTCCAGCACACAGGCTTGTTCTATTTCGACCTCACCCTGATCAAGGTCCTTTTCACTTGTGAATACTGAAGCAAAGTATTCATTTAGGACCTCCCCATCCTCCTCCACCTTCAGGCACATGTGGTCCCTAAACTTCCTCCACATTACTTGTGTGCTTTCACCCTTGAACATCCGTTTCCAATTTACTCTCACTAGTTCCTGCCTCATCCCTTCATAGTTAGCCCTTCCCCAGTTAAGCACTTTCCCATTTTGTCTGTTTTTATCCTTTTCCATAGCTATGCTGAAGCTAAGGGAGCTGTGGTCACTCTCACCAAAATGCTCCCCCACCAAGAGGTCTGCCACCTGACCAGGTTCATTTCCCAGAACTAGACCCAGTATGGCCTCTCCTCTCGTCCGCCAGTCCACATACTGTGTCAGGAATCCTTTTTGAACACACCTGACAATTTCAGCCCTATCTATCCCCCTTGCAGTCAGAAGGCGTCAGTCAATATGAGAGAAGTTGAAATCACCCATAACTACAACTCTGTATTTCCTGCACCATTCTAAAATCTGCCTGCTTATCTACTCCTCGGTATCCCAAGGGCTATTTAGGAGCTTATAGACTACTCCCAGCACAGTGATTGATCCCTTTCTATTTCTGACTTCCACCCACACCACAACAGACACACAATAGGGTCTGCTTAGTCAGGGCATGAAAAGTTACTGGGAGAAGGCAGGAGAAGGGGACCGAGAGGGAAATGGATCAGCCCAGATCAAATGGTGGCGCAGACTCGATGGGCCAAATAGCCTAGGTCTGCTCCTTTGTCTGATGGTCTTATGAATTATTAATTGCAATGGATATAAAGCTGGAGAAAAATGTAAACAGGCAGGTCATTCTTTATTACTTATTCTCCAACTATACACTTCTTGCTGCCTTGATAAAGCAGACAACATAATCAGAGACCCGTCCTACCCAGGATATTCTTTCATCCCTTCACTCCCATCAGGAGAAGATACAAAAGCCTGAAAGTACATACCTCTAGACTCAAGGACAGCTTCTATTCCGCAGTTATAAGACTATTGAATGGACTTCCTCAACAAACACTCTTGATCTTACAATCTACCTCTCCATGGCCCTTGCGCCTTGTTGTCTGCCTACATTGTACCTTCTCTGTAACCAAAACACTATATTCCGCAATGCCATTGTTTTTGCTTTGTACTACCTCAGTTCACTGATGTAGAACATAACACAATACAGCACAGGAACAGGTCCTTCAGCCCACAATGTTCTGCCAAACCAATTAAGTTGGCCAACTGAACTAATCTCTTCTGACAACACAGTGTCCATTTCCTTCCATTTTCCTCATATTCATGTGCCGATGTAAATGTTCCTTGAGAGTCCCTAATGTATCAGCCTCTACAACCACCCCAAGCACCTACCACTCTATGTACAAAACATGCCCCTCACATCTTCTTAGAAATTACCCCCTCTGACCTTAAATGCATGTCCCCTGGAATTATACATTTCAACCCTGGGGAAAATAGATACTCCCTGTCTGCTCTATCTATGCCTCTCATAATCTTATAAATCTCAGTCAGATCTCCCCTCAGCCTCCACCACTCCAGAGAAAACAGCTCGTCTGTTCAACACTTATGATTAAATAATCCATATGAATGGTATGCAGAACTACACTTTTTATCTGTTCTTTGATAAATGCAACAACAATAAACTAATTTAGCAATATTATACAAAGTTACAAAAGTATAACAATTGTCATCCTGGACAATTAATTATGCTAATCAATTGACTTCATCCAGAAATTTAACAACTACAAAAGTGAAAAATTTATGTTCATCTTTGATCATTGAAACCACATAAAAATTAATAGCTTTCCCTTATGTCCAACTCTCACTGTAAAATGACATTTCCACTGTGCAAATTTTAAAAATAAGCTGCATATGCATTAATCCTCCCCAGTGATTACTATAAAATGAAACATGGCAAGTATGATCTGTCAAGCAAACAAAATTGTCATAATGCTGCAAAATTCATTAGAAAAATGAGTACCTTGCTGTATTCTCATTTGGCATGCTTCCATATCCCATATAATTACATAATCTTCAGCTGCAGAACACAGAAGTATTGGTTCGGAGTGGTGTCCAAATGTTAGAGCAGTAACTGACTGATGGTGGCCTTTTAATTCCAGGCTCTATATAAAGCAAATAAATTTACATTTAGGGTATTTGGACAGTCAAATACAGCAATATAAAATAAATGATAAAACATTAATCACAAAGGAACATCGGGATCTTGGAATGCACATTTACTGTTCCCTGAAGACAGGCAAATATAAAATAATTGTGAAGATACACAGATACACAGGCCAAGGCTTAAGGGTTAAAGGTGAGCAGAGGAGAGTGGAAGAATTTGCTTGTACCTGGTACGTCGTCTGGAATTCACCACTCAACAGAGTAGTTGAGGCAGAAATTCCCACATTTAGAAAGCCCCTAAATTGAGATGCCATAAGCTATGAGGCTAAGGAGCAAGAGTTAGGAGATGGGAATAAACGAGATAGCTTCTGTTTGGCCAGGAGGAACACAATGAGCTGAGTAGCCTCCTACAGTGCCTTCAGTTTATATATACAAGGATACAGAGCTGTGTCAGTTTATTCCAAATAAACTAATTATATAATATATTTGATAAAGTAGCACAAGTAACCATTGTGGAAAGTTTCAGGGCTATTTATTATTTTCTGGCACTTCCTGTATTACTTTAGCTGGATTCTCAGCCAGCTGAGGCAACAAATAAATTTTTTTCATAATAAATAGGTTTCAACATGCTGCTTCACAAGAATAAATTTCAAGTTAATTGAAGATAAATGAGTACCCTAACCCTACCTCATTGATCGCTAGACACTTGTGTGATATGTATCTGTTTTCTGATACCAAACCATTTCAATTAATAACATTCCTCACTCATGGAGCAGACAGTCTGAATGACCCGCAGCATAGTGGTCTCTTTGGCCCAGCGATTCTTTCACGCAACCCCCAAGAAAAACCATGCAATTGAAAACAGACAGAACCCAAAGTAGAGCAGTTTTGAACATAGTAATGGGTGTGTTGCACCCAGCAGGAAATTAGACCCTTAACATTTCCAACATTTTAATTTGTGCAAGTATTTTCCCCAGCTTAAAACTCCCACAAATGACAAAACATTCAAAAGTTATCTTCCACCTCACTTGTCTGAAAGACAGCTCTTATTAAAAGTACCATGTTTTCACAAACCCAGATTCCCTTGAGAATGTGTGATTTAAAGGGCCAGTACTCTAGATGCATTTTTTGCCCTGAGCCCTCTCACTTCCACTGACCTCAGATACAAGCTTACACACAAGGCTGGATTGCTTCATTTGTCAAGATCATGGCTATGACTGCTCTTCATAGCCACTGGATTACTCCAGATTGCCACTAATCAATGCCACATATGCAGAGGAACTGCTTGGAATGGAGCCTCCCCCAAACTGCATGCCTTTTCAGACTGCATTCATATGCTTACAGAGATCTCCCCGACAACCTCCTTCGTGGAGTGTCTGGCTGTAGTACCAAAACAGGCCTTGAATCTGCTACAGATCATTGCTCTTTGCTGTTCTGTCCTGGTCACTAATGCTTGGGACCACTCTCATCAATTTGCCAGATTGAAACACTCGCTTGCAGCTGGAAAATAGCAGCACATATTATGCCATGTCCCTCTAACAGATCATTGGAAAGATCCCACTCAAGAGCTTCAATCTCAGCAGCTCAAGGATTTACAAAAAATCAAAACAACCTGATATAACATACAGGGAAGCCTGACAATGTTGTTCTGGGAAGAAAACAGAAAATGCTGCAAATGCACAGGTCAGGGTGTGTATGTGGAGAGCTAATCGTCATTAACATTTTAAGTCAATGACTTGAACAACCAGTAAATTGTTTTAGAAATCTCGCCTTAGGTTGTACTGTCCTTTGGACTTTAATAAAAGTGTTTTTATGATTCCCAAATCGGTTTTAACATTATTAAACTATAATAAATTAATCTCTGGACATCTAAATCAGTTTGCAGTGGTTTTACCCACACAGAAAACTATTCAACATTAATCTTCTGCTTTCCCTCACTCCCAAAAAACTCAGAAGTTAATATAAACATGGAAGTGGTCTTTTACGTCACCATAGCCAGTGCCAAGAAAATCCCAATTAAATGTCTAGACAATACTGCTGGTGGAAATAGAATTCAGATTAGACAGAAACACATCACTCAGCATTACTGCAGTTAAAAAGATGATCTCTAGCTGCGCCCTGCTATTGTATATAACTGGCATTTATTTCATTAAAACTTTTTTCTAATTGAACAATATTTATAAGTAATAGTGATTTAAAAGATCTCTGTTTTAATTTAACGAGAGATAATGTTAAATTTTAACACATCTTTATTCTTTCTCCAAAGAACAGTTACCTGCAGAAGAGGATTATGGATATTCCAAACACACACGTCTCGTTTGTTATGGGGGAAAGCACAATATTGCCAACAACAAGCTAGCTGAACATCTGACAAAACAGTGCTAGTCTCAACACAATGCTTCTCTGTAACAGCTTCTTTTAAACAATCATTCTCCAGAATTTGATGAATAGTGGTACACATTCTAAAAGAAAAAATAAAAACCATTACCAAAACGAAACAAGTAAAGAGTCACTGGAAACCAATGTCAAACTAATAGCTTCTATACACCAACACAAGAGATTCTGCAGATGCCAGAAATCCAGAGAAACACACAAAATCCCAGAGGAACTCAGCAGGTCAGGCAGCATCTATTGAGAGGAATAAAGAGCCGACATTGCAGGCCAAGACCGTTCATCAGGTCTCAGTCCGAAAAACTGGCTCTTTCTTCCTCTTCGTCGATGTTGCCTGACCCGCTGAGTTCCTCCAGGACTTTTTGTGAGCGTCTAGAGACTGTTGTTACTTCAATAAAATGTCTCTGTCCATTTTACTCCAGAATAAGCAACCCAGGAATAGGGCAGGCTGAACACGGAGCAGATTGACACAAAAGGATGTCCTTCCCCCTTCTTTTGGGTCAGGAGTGACCACCAATCTCCCTAGGATAAAAGATTAGGAACTCATTCATCGGGGGTTGCTGGATGGCGCAGTAGCTCAATAAATAAACAAACAAAGACATGGAACACACACAAAATGCTAGTGGAACACAGCAGGCCAGGCAGCATCTATAGGAAGAAGTACAGTCAACATTTTGGGCCGAGACCCTAACCGTCAACTGTACTTTTTCCTATAGATGCTGCCTTGGCCTGCTGTGTTCCACCAGCATTTTGTGTGTGTTGAATTTCCAGCATCTGCAGAATTCCTCGTGTTTGCGTTTTTAAACAAAGGCATGGGCATGGTCAGCCAGTGGCCTATTTCCATGCTATACAACTCTGAGGGGACACGAGCAGCCGCAGATCCTGGAACACAGAGCAAACAATCTGCTGGTAAGACTCATTGGGTCAAACAGCACTGACGGAAGGAAAGAAATTGTTGCCATTTCAAGTCAAAATCTGCAACAAAACACCAATAACTTTTGCGCTCCTACTCGACCTGCTCGAGTTCCTCCAGTTCACTGTTCATGGGGCCAAACTGAATTTGCAGAATAGAAACACGTTCTGCAGTTCGCACACCATAGAGCAAATTTCAACCTTCCTCCCCCCAGAGTAGCATAGTGCTTAGTGCGACTCTACTAAAGCTCAGTGCCTGTAAGGAGTCTCTGTACGTCCTTCCCATGGAATGTGTGGGTTTTCTCTGAGTGCTCCCGTTGCCTCCCACAGTCCAAAGACATACCAGGTATTGGTCATTGTAAATTGTCCTGCGATTAGGTGAGGGTTGAGCAGGGCTGTCACGGGATGCTGGGGTGGCATGGCTCAATGGGACAGAGGGGCCTATTCCGTGCTGTATCGCCAAATAAATAGACTACTCAGCCAGCTAACATCTTTGATCCCAAACACACCATACTGGCCAGAGTGGTTCGTCTTTTTTTTGCATGACTCCCCTCTCCAACCCGATAAATTCCCCTAATATTAAAAGTCACAATCCACTGAATAGAGAAATAGGAAGGTTCTTCCCCGAATCTGATAGCATTTGGTACATATTAGAGACCTGGCGAGGATACAACACATCCCAACCCTTCTGGGTCAGACAGAGATGAAGGCACGTGACCGCCCGCCAACACGTGCGCGCGCCCGCACAACGTCTCGTGGGTGACGCGCGCGTGACCCAACCAAAGCGCCTGGCTGAGAGGCACGTGACACGGTTCCTACAAGGCAGCGGGGTGCTCGGGCGATCTCCGGCTTGGGATGATCGTTTGTGAAGGGGCCCCACGGTTCTCTTGTTGCATTCCGGCTCCCTTTCCTGGCTCACTCCCAAGGGCTGGATAGGTCCTCACTTCGTAGCACGTCCAGGCTGCGGCTTCCCTTTCTCCCCGCCGTCTCCCATGGCAGCGGCTCCACACAACAGAACGCCCCGAGGGCCAAAAATGCAGTCGAACGCGAATCGAAAGTGGATTCAAAATGTTAGTGGGCATCAGAGGTACACCAGGTGGTTGCATTTGGGAGAGACGGAGGGAGCACCTTGCGTTTCCAGTCAACATCTACACCCATCAGAGTATTTTTGACAAATTGCATACTTATTATTTGTTGGCATTTCCTGCACTGCAAATTACTTCTTCACTGAAATATATTTTGCTTTGCAATTGTCATAGATGTGTTTATAAGTATATGCTGTGAAATGTATAAATGTATTGAAAATTAGCTTTTTGCAGCAGCATAGTACATTATGAACATCACAAATGCAAATTAAATTATACATAACTAACACAGCAAAATAAACACAACATCATGTCAAGTTAAGAGAGAGAAAAAGAAATATAGTCCATGTTAGGGATTTTTCAGGTCAGTTCAAGAAGCTGATGGCAACAGAGAAAAAAGCTATTGTTGAACCTTGAAGGGTCAGTCTTCAGGCTCCAGTACCTCCTGCTTGATGGCAGCATCAAGAAGTGGTATAGCCCAGTTAGTGGAGGTCCTCAATTTTGAATGTTGCCTTCCTGAGCAGTGTGTGTGTTCCTGAGACATCACCTCTTCTAGATATCTTCAATGGTGGGGAGAGCTGTACTTATGATGGAAATAGCGGAGTCCACTATGTGAGGTCTCTTTAGTTCCTGTGCATTGAAGATATCATATCAGGCTATGATGATCAGCTACTGTACAATTGTAGAAGTTGGTCGTTCTTCAATAACATGCTAAATCTCCTTGGACTTTAAAGAAATTAGAGATGCTGGGGCACCTTCTCCATGGTTGCATCTATGTGTTGGGCCCAGGAAAGATCCTCTGCGATACTGAAGCCCAGAAACTAGAAGCTGCTCACCCATTCCACTGCAGACCCTTCAATCAGTACTGGTATTTTTCCACCACACTTCCTCTTCCTAAAGTCAACAATAAGGTCTTGTTTTTTTTTCCTCACTGAGTGCAATGCTGTTATGACACCACTGAACAAATCTCACTCCTTTGCAACTCTACATTGCCATCCGTCATTCTGCCAACAACAGTGGTGTCATTGGCAGAAATTCAGTAAGAAGCTGAGGTCCGTTTGCAGTGGGAGGCACAGAGGTCTTGAGCTTGACAATAAGTCTTGAGGCGATAATGGTGCTGAATGCCAAGCTGGTTGTCAATGAACAACAGTCTAACTTAATTGCTCTGATTGTCCAGGTGGTTTAGAGTGGATAGCCAGCAAAGATAGCATTTGGTGTCGACCCCTAATATGGTAAGATAGATTCTTGACCTCACAATCTACCTCATTATGGCCTTGTACCTTATTGTCTGCCTACGCCACACTTTCTCTGCAGCTGTAATACTTTATTCAGCATTCTGAAATTGTTTTCTCTTGTGCTACTTCAATGTACTTAAATGATCTGTATGGATGACATGCAAAACAAAGTTCTACATTGTACCTTGGTGCCCGTGACAATAACAAACCAAGATCCCTATTGTGGTAGTAGGTGAATTGAAGCAGGTTCAGGTCTTTACTGAGGCAAGAGTTGGTACAAGCTGTAACCAACCTCTCAAATTACTTCATTACCATCAATGGAAGCACTGCTGGTTGGTAGATGTTGATACAAAGCCCCCAATCCTCAAGGGCATCGTTGCAATTGGTGCCATCTTTAAAAGGTGGAAATCTCTCACTTTAAATGCATGGCCTCTGGTATTAGATATTTCAACCCATGGAGAAAGATCTATTTTTAGACCACATCCCATTTAATATTTCATTCACAAGGATGTGGTCTACAAATTACAATGGGAGACAGGAAATCCCAGCCTAAAGGGCAATGGGGGATTTCAGCATTAAGGTAGATTTGGAAAATCAGGTTAATGCTGGATCCTGAGAAGGAAAATTTCTACAATGCCTATGAGGTGTTTTTTTTTAGAACAGATCATGGCTGAGCCCACTAGGGAATCAGCTATTCTAGATTAGCTGTTGTGCAATGAACCAAAATTAATTAGAGAGCTTAAGGTAAAAGAACGCTTAAGGGCAGGTGATCATAACATGATTGAGCTTACCCTGAAATTTGAGAAGGAGAAGCTAAAGTCAGATGTATCGGTATTACAGTGGAATAAAGAGAATTACAGAGGCATGAGAGAAGAGCTGGCTAAAATTGATTGGAGGGAATGACGGCAGAGCAGCAATGGTTGGAATTTCTGGAAGCAATTCAGAAAGCACAAGATACATACATCCCAAAGAGGGAGTATACTAAAGGCAAGATGACACAACTGTGACTAACAAGAGGAGTCAAAGCCAACATAAAAGCCAAAGAGAGGGCATATAATAGAACAAAAATTAGTGAGAAGTTAGAGGACTGGGAAGCTTTTAAAAGCCAACAGAAGGTAACTAAAAAAGTCATTGAGAAGGAAAACATTGGAATACGTAAGTAAGCTAACCAATAATATTATTGAGGATACCAAAAGTTTTTTCAGATACATAAAGTGTAAGAGAGATGAGAGTGTGTATCGGACCACAAGAAAACAACTCTGGAGAGGTAGGACAACAACGTTGGGAACAAGGAAATGTTGTAAAACATTTTGCAGTGGCTGATTGGCAGGAGGAAAAGAGTGGGAATAAAGGGAGCCTTTTCTGGTTGGCTGCCAGTGACTAGTGGTGTTCCAAAGGGGTCTGTGTTGAGACCGATTCTTTTTACATTATATGTCAATGACTTGGATGATGGAGTTGATGGCTTTGTTGCAAAGTTTGCAGACGATATGAAGATAGGTGGAGGGGCAGGTAGTTTTGAAGCGGTAGAGAAGCTGCAGAAGACAGATTAGGAGAATGGGCAAAGAAGCGGCAGGTGGAATACAGTGTTGGAAAGTGTATGGTCATGCACTTTGGTAGAAGAAATGAAAGGGTAGCGTATTCTCTAAATGGAGAGAAAATTCAAAAATCTGAGGTTCAAAGGGTCTTGGTGCAGGATTCTCTAAAGTTTAATTTGCAGGTTGAATCTGTGGCCAAGAAGGCAAATATGATGTAAGTGTTCATTTCGAGAGGACTAGAATATAAAAACAAGGATGTAATGTGAGGCTTTATAAGGTACTAGGGAGGCCTCAGCTGGAGTATTGTGAGCAGTTTTGGGTCTCGTATGTAAGAAAGAATCTGCTGACATTGGAGAGGGTTCAAAGGGGGTTCACAAAAATGATTTGGGAATTGAAAGGCTTGTCATATGAAGAGACTTTGATGGCTCTGGTCCTGTTTATTACAGAAATTCAGAAAAATGAGGGTGACCTCTTTGAAACTATCGAATGCTGAAAGTTCTTGATAGAGTGGATGTGGAGAGGATGTTTCCTTTGGTGGGTGAGTCTAAGACCAGAGGACACAGCCTCAGAATAGAGAGATGTCCTTTTAGAATGGAGATGAGGAGGAATTTCTTTAGCCAGAGAGTGGCGAATCTGTAGAATTTGTTGCTACAGGCGGCTGTGAAGGCCACGTCTTTAGGTATATTTAATGCAGAGGTTGTATTCAGGGCATTAAGGGATACGGATAGAAGGCAAGAAATTGGGGCTGAGAGGGAAAGTGGATCAGCCATGATGAAATGGTGGAGCAGACTCGATGGGCCAAATGGTCTAATTCTGCTCCAATATCTTACTGTCTTATGGTCCAAGTTAGTAGGAGAATTGGTATGTCCATAAAGACACTCGCAATTTTCTGTGGATGAACTAAGACTGGGAGGATAATTGGTCACTTGAAGTTATTTCTTGTGCGAGCGGGTGGTAGTAAATTTGGGAGGAGTTTGGGTGTGAGAGAACTATTACAGGGAAGATATGTTAGGGTAGTAGGATTGCTCTGAGAGCGTGAAATAGGAGCAACAATGAATGAATACTGTATGGGAGTGTGAGTCTGACCTTTAAAGCATAATTCCTAACCACCAAATTATGGAAAAATTTTTGTGTGGCATTTATGAGAACAAGACCATATTTGAGAATAAAACATATAGTACCATAAAAAAAATTCAGCCCACACAACTATTTTCACATTTTACTATCTCGTTTTTCTAAATTTAAATATATTGAAGTGGGATTTTTGGAGCAACACGTGCAAAATGCTGCCTTCTAAACTGGTCACCAGAGAAGAATGGCACGTGTAAGAGAGGCTACTATGATGCCACCAGTCACTGAGTGAGCTGCAGAACTCAGTGGCCGCAACTGGAGATGAAGTTCATGGCCCCACAATCACTAAGGCTTTGCACAAAAAGGGGTATTTGTGGTAGAGTGGCAAGGATGAAGCCCTGACTTTTAAAAAAAAGCATATCCTTGCCTGTAAAGACTTTGCAACGTGTCACTTAGAAGATACTGTAAAAATGTGGAAGAAGATCTTGTGGTCGGATGCATCTAAAGTGGAACATTTTGGCCTCAACACTAAGTGATGCATATGGTGTAAATCTAATACTGGGCATCAGGCAGGTAACACCATCCCTACTGTAAAGTATGGCGGAGATAGCATCATGTTATGGGGATGCTTTTCAGCAGCAGGGACTGGAAATCTGGTCAGGATTGTTAGGACGATGAATGCTGCTAAATCCAGAGATATCCTGAATAAGAACCTGCTAGCCTCTGTCAGAACGCTTAAACTGGGGAGGAAGTTCATCTTTCAACAGGACACTGACTCAAAGCACACTGCCCGAGCAACCATGGAGTGGATTCAAATGAAGAAAATTAATGTCCTTGAGTGGCCCAGTCAGAGTCCTGACCTTAACCTGATCGAACATCTCCGGCAAGACCTCAAGATTTCTGTGCACTGCGGCTTCCCAACTAACTTGGCACAGATTGAGCAATTTTGCAAGGAGGAATGGGCAAATCTTGCTTCATCACGATGTGCAAAGTTAACAGAGGTGTATCCAAAAAGACTACTATATGTAATAGTTGTGAGAGGTGGTTCAACTAAGCACTGAGCAAAGGGGGATGAATAATTTTGATCTACCCACATTTTGGTTTTTTTCATTTTTTGTTTTACATGCTGTACAATTTTCCCTATTTTTGTATTGTGAAAAAAATGAGCATGTAATTAACAACTAAAAATTCTCAGTTAAATTGATCAAAATCCCTGGTTGTAATACTTATATGAACAAAAGTTTGGGGGCTGAACACTTCTACAAGGCACAGTAGGTCACTACAGCACAGTACAGGCCCTTCACCCACAATGTTGCACCAACCCTTTAAACTACTCTAAAATTAATCTAACCCTTTCCTCACACATAGCCCTATGTCTTACTTTCATCCATGTACCTACAAGTCTCTTAAATGTCTCTAAAGTACCCGCCTTCACCACCACACTTGGCAGCAGGTTGCACAGACCCTCCATATTCTGTGTAAACATCCTGCCTCTGACATTCCCACTATACTTTCCTCCATACACACCTTAAAGTTATGTCCCCCTCAAATTAACCATACTCGGCTTAGAAATAATTAAAAGAAAATAATGGAATGTGTGACAACATTTGAAAGCCAATTCCAGCACACCCTTGGGTGCGTTGGTTGTTAATGGAAAACAAAGCATTTCACTGTATGTTTCAATGTTTCAATCTTGAATCGAGAATAATGCACACAAAATGCTGGATCCCAGCAGGTCATGCAGCATCTATGGAAAGGGAGTAAGAATAGGTCTGAGACCCTTCAACGGCCCAAAACGCTGACTCTTTATTCCTTTCCATAGATGCTGCTTGATCTGCTGAGATCCTCCAGCATTTTATGTGTGTTGCTTAAGACTTCCAGCATCTGCAGAATCTCTTGTGTCCTTGAATCTTGAATTTGTTTTCACCATCTCAGGTAGTCCCACCACACTTCAAAACAGGTTAAATACTCCTGTGGTTTGAATGGGTACCATGGCAGCATAGCAGTTAACGTGACACTATTACAGCTCAGTGTGCTCTGGAGTTTGCAGTTCAGTTCTGCCGCCATTGTGTAAGGAGTCTCTGTACGTCCTCCTCTCCAGGTCCTCTGATTTCCTCCCACAGTCCAAAGACATACCGGCTATTAGGCTATTTGGTCATTGTAAATTGTCCCGAGATTAGGTTAGGGTTAATCCGGTTTGTCAGGGGTTGCAGAGGCGCATGGCTCGAAGGGCCAGAAGGGCCCACTCTGCGCTGTATCATGAAGATAAAATAAAATGAAAATAATGTGCAAGATGATTTGTATGCAACAAGGACCTATAATAATGGATTAAGTAGTTTTTCATTATCTTGTGCATTATTCACTTTGGCCAAGGCATTGGGAAAACTCACTTATATGCAAATCGTTTACATGCACCTAAGCTTAAAATCAGGATTTTAGCTTAATGTCTCATCTGAAAATTAGCAACAACGACTATCAAGCAAGTTTATGTTTTCAAGTGTTGGAAATCATGCAGCTCTGAGTCAGGACAAGAAGGCTTCCACTAAATGAAGGCTGACAGTAGTTAGAAAAAATGTGAAAATAACTTGCAAAACTTTTCTTTGATAAATAGAAATGTGCTTGGATACATTTTTCTTTTCCTATAAAGTGAAATTAATTTCCTTAAATGGGAAAGTATGTAATTGAAAAATGTACCTCCCAATAAATATTCAGCATGTTCGTAGGTTTATGTGCATATGGGAGTGTATGAGTATTAGTTGATACTAAAAGCAAACCGACTTTAGTTCGGAGAATTGGAATGTACATCATGCCAAATAAAAGGAACATTCTGAGATTATCATAAATCCATTCAGGTTGCCAAGAACACAATTAGTCACCAACTCATTTTTCATTAAATATGATTTGAAAAACACTGCAACTCTTTTGAGAATTTCCTTTTGATTCCAAGCCAGGTTTTTAAAGGTCATCAATATTCTTTGTATCGTCAGTATGAAAGAGTTGCTTTATCCACCTGGATAAAGTGTCTACAAAATCAGGAACAGGACAAACTGAATTTCTCTCTGAAAATTATCTAACAGGCAGAAATTACAAGAAGGTATATGTTAATCAGCAAATATAACAAAAGCTGCACATTTTGAAATTTGAACTACCAAGAGGAAATGAGGAGATTTTAAATGCACCCAGAAGCTAAATACATTTCTATTTCCATTTCCATTTCCATATGCTTTTAAGGAATACTGATGTTGATAGAGAGGCCAGTCGTTATTGCCCATTCCTAACTGGCCACAAAAATGTGTACATAGGTACAAGGGATTCTGCAGATGCTGAAAAATGGTGGTTGGGTTTCTTGAAGTGTTGCATTGCTAATCAATATAAATACAAGATGTGTGTGTGGGGGGGGGGGAGTTGCAGAAAATGTGTACATGGAGAAGAGTTAGTCCCTTTGTAAGACCTCAGTGCTTGTGTGCTATGCACAGTGAGGGTGTGAAGGGGAATCTATCACTTGGCTGATAGCATACAACTTGAAAACTACAAACATGAGGAAGTCTGCAGATGCTGGAAATCCAAAGCAACACACACAAAATGCTGGAGGAACTCAGCAGGCCGGGCAGCATCAATGGAAAAGAGCAATCAATTGACCCTTCCTCAGCACTGCGAAGGGCCAGAATCAAAAGGTGGGGAGAGGGTGAAAGAGGTGAGCTGGAAGGTGATAGGTGAAGCCAGGTGGGTGGGAAAGGTCAAAGGGCTGGAGAAGAAAAAATCTGATAGGAAAGGAGAGTGGACTATAGGAGAAAGGGAAGGAGGAGGGGACCCAGGGGAAGTAATAAGCATGTGAGGATAAGTGAAAGGTTAGAGTAGGGTATAGAGGAAGGGCAGTGGATTTTGTTCTCTGGAAGGAGAAATCGATGTTCATACTAGCAGATTGGAGAGTATCCAGACGGAATATAAGGTGTTGCTCCACCACCCTGAGGGCAGCTTCGTTTTTGCACAAGGTTCAATACTGCTCAGATTGAAGTGTAGTACAGTGGGGGACCTTGTAGGGCAACTGCCTCACAGCTCCACTGACCTCTGCTGTTTTCTTGTTGAGTCTGCACCTTCTCCCTGTGACTGTATGGATTTCCTCCAGGTGTTCCTGTTTCCTCCCACAGTCCAAGCAAAACCGTGCTCATTGATAGATTAATTAGCCACTGTAAATCACACCCAGTGTGGGTGAGGGATAGAAATTGGGAGGAGTCAATGGGAATTGTAGTGATCTTTCAAGAGTCACCAGATTTGGGAATGGGTCCAGAGGATGAGACAATTGCAAATGTCACTCTATACTTCAAGGAGGGAGGAGTGAAAATGGTAGGAAATTATAGGGCAGTTGGATCAGAGGTCAGTTAGCTGTTTGAGTCCAACTTTAGGGATGAATTTTTGGATAGGTTGATACACACAATAATATAGGCACAAGTCAGCATGGCTTCTTTCAGGGAAATACTACCTGACGATCTGTTGGGATTTTATGAGGAAATAGCAAGCAGGATATATGAAGGAAAGTCAGTGAATGTTATCCATTTGGATTTTCAAAAGGCTTTGACAAGCTGCCAGACATGAAACCATTGTACAACATAAGAGCCCATGGTAATACAGGAAAGATACTAGCATAGATAGAAGATTGGCTGACTGTCAGGAGGCAAAGAGAGGGAATAAATGGGGGTTTTCGAGTTGGCTGCCAGTGACTAGTGGTGTTCTGCGGGGGCCAGTGTTGGATCTGCTGGTTTTCACATTATATGTTAATGTTTGAATGATGGAATTGATGGCTTTGCAGCCAAGTTTACAGATGATACAAAGACAGGAGGAGGGATAGATAGTATTGAGGAAGCAGGGTCTGCAAAAGGACTTGAACAGGTTAGGAAAAAGGGCAAGGAGTGGCAGATAGAACACAGTGAGGAGGAATTTCTTTAGTCAGAGAGTAGTGAATCTGTGGAATTCATTGGCACAGACAGCTGTGGAGGCCAAGTCATTGAGTGTATTTACAATGGAGATTAATTGGTTTTTGATTGGTCAAAGTGTCAAAGGTTATGAGTAGAAGGCAGGAGAATGGGGTTGAGAGGTAAAATAAATCAGCTGTGATGAATGGTGGAGCAGACTTGACAGATTAGGTGGTCTAATTTTGCTCCTATGTCTTAGTTTATGAATGTGGGTAGAGTAAAATGTGATTAATGTAGGATTAGTGTAACAGTGAGCACCTAATGGTCAGCAAAGCTTTAGTGGGCC
This sequence comes from Mobula birostris, assembly GCF_030028105.1. Classification (NCBI taxonomy): domain Eukaryota; kingdom Metazoa; phylum Chordata; class Chondrichthyes; order Myliobatiformes; family Myliobatidae; genus Mobula; species Mobula birostris. The sequence goes on from NC_092377.1 coordinate 103,277,379, forward strand.
ACAAAGCATGAGGGTCTCAGCTCAGAACATTGACTGTACTCTTTTCCATAGATGCTGCCTGGCCTGCAGAGTTCCTCCAGCATTTTGTGTGTGTTGCTTGCATTTCCAGCATCTGCTGATTTTCTCTTGTTATGAATCTTAATAATCTTGAGAGTGGTTACCTAGTCAACAACCATGCCATGTGATGACCAAGTAACTCATAAAGGGAACATTAAACACCAGGAATGAATTGAGACAGAATAAAACCGGATTCAATAACAAAAGGCGTACGTTGAGCATAGAAATCAAGCTACAAAGAAATTATTTGAATTGTATACAAGAGAAGTTTTTTTTCTTTTAATTTGTTTTTTTCAAAGGATGTAGGCGTGAGTAGCAATGCTGACATTTACAGTACTTCTCTGATTGCATGAATGCAAGGTGCTAGTTGTAAGTCAATAACATTGGAGGGGCTGGAGACTCGTATAGATCAGACCAGATTAGATACAACGTTCTGAGTTGTAATACTCTATAACCGGATAAGGCTGGTGGATTTCAAGATTCAGGGTGGTTCAATATCATTTCCAGTACACAAGTGTAAAGGCAAACAAAATAATTGTTACTCTGGATCTGACACAGCACAAAAAAACACAATAAGATAAAGAGCACAATAATAAAAAAGCACACATGCACAACAAATATTAGTACATAAGAGAGCTTATGTACTTAAGGTTGATTGTATGTCCATAAAGTGACGCTAGGCACAGAAGTGTCTGTACATAGGTGAGTCTGACAGGATATGATAAAGTAGTGGTGTTAGGGGTGTGTGGAGGGGTGGGTTAATGGGTGGAGGTGTTGATCAGTCTTACTGCTTGGGGTAAGTAATTGCTTTTGAGTCTGGTGATCCTGGCATGGATGCTACGTAGCCTCCTCCTTGAAGGGAGTGGGACAAACAGTCGGTGAGCAGGGTAAGCCATATGGATTTTTTACAACAATCCAGTAGTTTTATAGTTTTATTCAGACTAACTTTTTTAAAGTTTCAGATTAATAAATTTATATTCCCCAGCGACTCATGTCACCGGATCAGTGGTCTGGACAGCTAATCTGGTAAATACTGTATCACTGATAAAACTATTTTTAGTTTTATTAAGAGTAAATGAAAACCAGGGATAATGTGAGACGACTGATAGTGAGACTGGAAGAGAAATACAAACAGAAGCCTTTTCTGTCAACACCAGCTGATAAAAATATCCAGCCTAATCCCATTGCCCAACTTTTCACCTTTTGATCCATAGCACTTGGTTACAACACAAATACTCATTCAAGTACTTTTTCGATGCAGTAAGGGTTTATGCCCATGCCACCTTTTCAGGCAAAGAGTTCAGGATCCCACCACCAACCCAGTTAAAAGGAGTTTGCTCAGTACACCTGTAATTCCTCCACCAACTGTTTTAAATCTAAGCTGACTAGTTATTAACCTCTACATAGAACTGTACAGCACAAAACTGGCACTTCAGCCCACCATATCCGTGCCGAATTAAACTGATGACCAAAGCTTCCAGGGAGAAGGCAGGGGAATGGAGTTGGCAGGGATAATAAATCACCCATAATGGAATGGCAGAGCAGACTCAATGGCCTAATTCTACTCCTATTTCTTATGATTTAATGAACCACATATCCACACTCCCTTTATATCCCCATGCCTATCTAGAAGTCTCTTGAACACAACTATCCTTGCTGCTATCACCATGACCCCATGACAGCTCAGTCCAGCCACCTACCACTCTTGCCCCATGCACCTCATTTAAACATTCCCCCTCTCCCCTTAAAGCTATGAGATCTAGAATTTCTGTCTCAGGGAAAAGATTCTGGCTGTCTTTTTGCCTCACATAAATTTATAAACTTTTATCAGATTTCCACTCAACTCTGACATTTTAAGAGAAAACAGCCCAAGTTTGTTCAACCTCTTCTTATAGATAATGTCTTCTAATCCAGGCTGCATCCTGGTAAACCACTTCTGCATCCCCTCTGCTGGGGAAAATCCTGTCCATTACCAAGGCCTCTGGTAATTTTATTCACCTCAGTTCAATCACCCCTCAGTCCTCTGGAATTCGTGGTATATTATTGGTTCACAATACTTGGAGTGACACTTGGAATTCCATACCCAACAACATTGTCTGAAATGCTTTCCCCATCAGAAGCACAACAGCTCGCCGCCTCCTTTACAGGGGCAACAGAGCTGGGATAGAAATGGCGATAATACGATATGCTTCAAACGGATAAAGCAAAGAGGGTGGGTTTTATTTTATGCATTGATGTGAAATCAGTGGGGATAATTCACTTCAATGGGTATAAAAATCAGAGGAACTGACAGCCTGTCAGCATTCATTTCCAAACCTCGCGGAAACCCAACATCATGGCAAGTGTCTGGAAATCCTATTTCAGCTCAGCAAAACTTTGGGATTAAAAGCAAAATATTCCCGGACAATTATATTAACCATTATAAAATAGTCTAGATAATAAGTTCCTAACCGTAAGTAATGTATACCTGAAATGTCATCATGGTACCTTTTACTCTTCTATCATTCCTCTATATGATTCAAACTATAATATTGCAGCACGTATGGATAACTGCAACAGTAATTAAGAAAGCAGATGTCAACTCGTTTCAGCACTTAATCAAGAAGCCTTACATCTTGAATATAGTTTCAAGGCATGATGTTAAAAGGAATACGACACCTTCAAAACTGACAGAAAATACTGTAAGTCAGGCTTAAATCAACAAAGGAACCGTGCCTTTCCCTACAGAAATATGCAATCATCCATAATCACTTTTGACTATATTCACTGAAGCTTTCAAAGGAAAATTGAAACAAAAATGTATTTGTTTTTCAAAAGAATATTAATCGTGCATTAGTGGGTGAATGTTGCTTTTGAAATAAGTGCTGTGAACATCTAACTAATATTGGATATCAATGAAAACAGTTAATAATTGCATACGATTGGAAACAATGGCATATTTCTGAACTTAAAAGATTCCAAATTTGAAATAATAAACAGAAGAGATTCAGCAGACGCTGGAAATCCAGAGCAACACACACAGAATTTTCTGCATGTTACTCCAAATTTAAAATGGTGTGGTAAGATGAAATATTTTAAAATGTCAATGCTGAGTAATAGTTATTCTATCTCCAGCTTTGGCAAACAATGTAATATTTAATACCCTCATTACAGTTGGTTCAAATTGAAATTGGAATAAAGAAGTCAGTTATTAAATTTGAGAAAACAATCCAAAAATTACACATCTATAATATAGCATATACCTAAGCTCAGTGGGACACTTTTTAAGGTACAGGAGAGAAATCTGGTGGGCTGGTGTAGCCCATCCACTTCAAGGTTTGACATGTTGTGCATTTAGAGATGCTCTTCTGCACACCGCTGTTGTAACGTGTGGTTATTTGAGTTACTGTCAGCTTGAACCAGACAGGCCATTTTCCTCTGACCTCTCTCACTAACAAGTCACTTTTGCCTACAGAACTGCCACTCATTGTACTTCTTTTTGGTTTTTCACACAATTCTCTGTAAATTATAGAGACTGTTGTGCATGAAAATCCCAGGAGATCTGCAGTACTCCCAGCCAACCCGTCCGGCACCAACAATCATTCCACATCAAAGTGATTTAGATCACATTTCTTCCCCATTCTGATGTTTGGTCTGAACAACAACTGAACCTCTTGACCATGTCTGCATGCTTTTATGCATTGAGTTGCTGCCCCATGATTGGCTGATCAGTTATTTGCATTAATAAGCAGACGTACAGGTGTACCAAATAAAGTGGCAACCTAGTGTAAATGGAGGTGAGTGTGTGGGTATGAATGAGTTCCACTCTTCATTTTTCAGAGGGAGAATGTACAAACTTCTTACAGACAGCGATGGGAATTGAAACCCAATCGGAGATCACTGGCGCTGTAATAGATTTATGGTAACTGCTATGCTACCACACCACCGCATGGTCTAGTGAAAGCAGGGGAAGCTATTGGACAAATGTGTGTTGATTCAAACAATGTCTCTCAGCATCCTTATCCATTCTAGTTTGAGTGCAAATCTACAGACTGTCTACTAGCACTGTGATATGCATAGTTGAGTCCACTGTATGAGCAATAATTATACTCAGTTTAAACAGCTCACTACATGCATGGCAATATAAGTACTGTATATTTAACAGTTCTGCTGTCCCAGTGTTTTAGGTAACAAGAGGTAGCATGCGTTGAAATGATAATCACCTCCCAATGTGATAATTTTTGCCCAGAAATAAGTTCCAATAGTATTTTGTTCACCATATGCATCTGCAGTTCTTTTTTTATTTTACTAAGCCAAGGGAAGCAGTAAAAATGTCAGTTTCTAAATCTAAATTACAGTTTGCAAATTGGGATGTTTTGGCTAGGACTACCATGGAACCATGGATCTAGATAAGATTCAGTAAATTCCTTCCTCACCGGTCACAATCTGATATAATGATTGAACAACTGACAATTTTGTCACTTTAGTTACCACTGTGGTAGATGGCTTTTCATCTGCTTGGCTGAATTTGCAATATCCACTTTCTTTTTAATTCAATTTCTACAGCCAAACAACATCTTGTCCGTGCTTGGGTAGCTAGTTGGAGTTGATTTCACTGAGATGCCAGGGGAGGACACAGGACAGAGGAATGTGATGAGGTATGGGAAGGGAGATGCTGGTGGAGGTTTGTGATTTGGTTAGTTTATTGCTATTGTAACGTGTACTGAGATACAGTTATCTTGCACCTCATTCATGCAGATCAATTCATTCAACAGTGCCTTGAGGAACGACTAGGTAGAACAATATCAGAGTACAAAATAAAGTGCTACAGTGACAAAGAAAATGCTCTGCAGATAGTCAATAAGGTGCAAGGTCGTAGTAAGGTATACAATATATTTAGGGATGTACAGTGTGTATTTATTTAGAGATACAGCACGGAATAGGCCCTTCAAGCCACGCCACCCTAGAAACCTCTGACAACCCCAGTTTAACCCTAATCTAATCATGGGACAATTTACAATGATCAACTAACCTATTCAGCATGTCTTTGGGCTGTGGGAGGAAACCAGAGCACCCAGGGAAATCACATGCATTCTACGGGGATGTTCAGGGGATGCTGGAATTGAACTCCAAACTCCGATGCCCCGGGCTGTAATAATGTCGCACTAACCACCTTGCTACTGTGGCGCCTTAGGTCAAGAGTCTGTCTAATTGTACTAGGAAACCATTCAATAGTCTTAGAACACTGGGGTAGAAGCTGTCCTTCAGCCTGGTGGTACATGCTTTTAGGCTCTTGTATCTACTTCTAGATGGGAAGGAGAAGAGAGAAGGTCGGGGATGGGTGAGGTCTTTGATTTTGTTGGTTGCTTTACTGAGGTTGTGGGAAATGTAGACAGAAACAATGGAGAGGAGGCTAGTCTCCATTGTGTACTGCTCTGTATTCACACTCTGCAGTTCCTTGCAGTCGTGGGCCCAGCAGTTATCATACTGTGTCATGATGCATCTGGATAGGATGCTTTTCATGGTGCATTAACAACAATTAGCAAGGGTCAGAGGGGGTATGCCAAATTAGCAAGGGTCAGACGGGGTATGCCAAATTTCTTTCGCCACCAGAAGTTGCAGTGGTGAGTTTTCTTGGCTGTGGCGTCAATGTGGTTGGCCCAGGACAGTACTATAAACAATCCCCTCCCTCCCACAGACCTTGCTCCACCTGCTGAGTTCCTCACGCATGTAGTTGGTTGTTCCTCTGGTGCTGAGCCATTTGGGAACAGTTTCTCGTTCTTCACTCTGCCAACATCTTTCATTATTTGGAGTACTTTTCTCAGATATTTTAACACCCTTCTCTGCCTGTTTATTCCAGATTTCCCATGTGAGTCTTCCATTCCTGGATCACCTCATACTTATAATCTCCTGTTGTAAAAAAAATACTACTTCTACTTACAACGATGCTTAGTGAGGCACAGAGAGATCTGTATTTACTGACAAGTACCTTTATTGTTTAAACTAACAAGTATGTGAATGCATACAGTAAATACTTTGTGTGCACACCCGCTAAGTATCCCTGACTCTCCTGAATAGTCAAAGGATAGCAAAGGTATAACCCGGGCAAAAGGGTTTACACTGGCCAGGCGTTCCTCGTTGTCCCGATTCATTCGCCATGTGTGTCACACAGGGTTGCTTACGCTTGTATCCGTGATGGATATTCTTCGAAGTTACCGCTTCCAGCACACGCAAAGCATCCAATTTTATATCCATTCCTTATCAATTCAAATATCACATTCCAGTGTCATTGGCCACAGGCCGCGTGTCTAACCTTTAACACCTTCTTATGGCTCTGCTCCAAGCCAGCATCAATTTATTGCCCTCTTCCCATCAAGTGACAGTCGATAATTTATGGCTCTTTGTTCTCAATCAGCAATGAGCTTGAATCACTTCAGGCAGGCATCAACCCCAATATTCACAAACCTGCATGTTACAGCCAACCAAAGAATATCTCACAAATAACTACTTATTTGGAAATGATCTCTAGTCCAGCAGATTACCTGAAGAATCATTGTGTCTTCTTTAAAACATTGATCAAGCGCGCAGAATGTCAAGCTCACAAAACAGAGAATTGTGTCTTCACAAAATGGCAGCCTCCATCCCCAAGCATGCGACAAGAACAAAGGCTGCTTCCACTGTCCTTGATTCATTTGAATTCACTGATTTGTAGATTGTCATTCTTTCTGGCCAACACTCCCATTCACATTCATTTTGAACTTTAAACATCCCTCCTAAAGTGCAGTGCCCAGAACTGGACACAGTACTTCATTTGTGCCTGAACCACTGTTTCCAGGATCACATTTTGAAAGCAGGCCCTGCAGAGGAAATTGTCATCCCTGTAGATACCATTCCATTGCATCCTTCCAAGAAAGTTTCCAAAGAAAGTATGCAGGAACATTTTGTGCTGGTGAAAGAACAACATCTGTGTTTTTTTAGAAATCATTCATCCTGTCCTAGATGTGCATTTTCTATTCAAAATCCATTGATAGACAAAAGTGTTGCCAGAATGTTCACAAGCTTGGTAATTCATCCAACCTGTCGTGGCAGGTTGCTGTATAGGGGGGAAAGGTTGGGAGGGGTGTTAAACAGCAATATGAAATTACTATTAAAATAAAGTTTAGGACTTAATAAAGTTTCCTGACAACCAAAATGCTGTATAGTTTTAATAGAATTAATTCGACATGTAGGAGGGAGATAATCAAGTCCTCAGCATTCTTAAGTGGGAGGGTGAACAGCCCGAAGTTGTGGTCCATGTAGGTATCAATGACTTGGGGAAGACAAGTGATGAGGTTCTGTATAGTGAGTTCAGGGAATTAGGTGCTAAGATAAAAGGCAGGAACTTCCAGCCTGTGATCTCAGGATTGCTACCTGAGCCACATGCTGATGAGGCCAGAACTAGGTGGTTAAGGAGAGGGCTTCAGATTTTTGGATCACTGGGCTCTCCTCCAGGGAAGGTGAGACCTGTACAGAAGAGACAGTTTGAACCTGAAGTGGAGGGGACGAATATCCTAGTGGGGAAGTTTGCTAATGCTGCATAGTGGGGTTATAAACTAGAGTTGCAGGGGGATGGGAACCAGAGTGCCAGAACAGTTAGTAGAGAGAATGTGGAGGTAGATGTTGGAAAGACCTCAGACAAAGTCAGGAATCAAAAGGTTAAGCATGGTGTGACAAAATTGAAAGGAAGAATACAGGACTGAAGGTGTATCTGAGCGTGCACAGTATACGGAATAAGGTAGATGAACTTGCAGCACAACTGCAGATTGGCAGGTTTGATGTTGTAGGCATCACTGAGTCATGGCTGAAAGATTATAGCTGGGAGCTTAATGACCAAGGATACACATTGTATCGAAAAGATAGGCAGGAAGGCAGAGGGGGTGGCATTGCTCCGCGGGTAAAAAATGAAATCAAATCATTAAAAAAAGGTGACATAGGGTCGGAAGATGTTGAATCATTGTGGATAGAGTTAAGGAACTGCAAGGGTAAAAAGACCCCAGTGGGAGTTGTACACAGACACTTAAACAGTACTGAGGATGTGGCCTACAAATTACAATGGGAGATAGAAAATGCATGCCAAAAGGGTAATATTATAATGGTGGTGGGGACTTCAATATGCAGGTATATTTGGAAAATCAGGCTGGTGCTGGATTCCAGGAGAGGAATCTTAGAGCTTTTTAGAGCAGCTCATAGTTGAGCCCCAGCCCACAAGATCAGCTATTTTGGATTAGGTTTTGTGTAATGAACCAGAATTGATGACAAAGCTTAAGGTAAAATAATCCTTAGGGGCAAATGATCATAATATGATCGAATTCACCCAGAAATTTGAGAAGGAGAAGCTAAGGTCAGATGTGTCAGTATTAGAAACATAGAAAATCTATATAGGCCCTTCAGCCCATAAAGCTGTGCCAAATATGTCCTTACCCTAGAAATTACCTAGGGTTACCCAGAGCCATATTTTTCTAAGCTCCATGTACCTATCCAGGAGTCTCTTAAGAGACCCTATGGTATCCACCTCCACCACCACTGCCGGCAGCCCATTCCACACACTCACCACTCTGCATAAAAAAAACTCACCCCTGACATCTCCTCTGTACCTACTTCCAAGCACCTTAAAACTGCCCTCTCGTGCTAGTCATTTCAGCCCTGGGAAAAAGCCTCTGACTATCCACACAATCAATGCCTCTCATCATCTTGTACACCTCTATCAGGACACCTCTCATCCTCTGTCGGTCCAAGGAGAAAAGGCTGAGTACAGTCAACCTATTCTCATAAGGCATGCTCCCCAATCCAGGCAAAAACCTTGTAAATCTCCTCTGCACCTTTTCTATGGTTTCCATAACCTTCCTGTAGTGAGGCGACCAGAACTGAGCACAGTACTCCAAGTGGGGTCTGACCAGGGTCCTATATAGCTGCAACATTACCTCTCGGCTCCTAAATTCAATCCCACAACTGATGAAGGCCATAGCATTGCATGCCTTCTTAACCACAGAGTCAACCTGCGCAGCTGCTTTGAGTGTCCTATGGACTCGGACCCCAAGATCCCTCTGATCCTCCACACTGTCAAGAGTCTTACCATTAATACTATATTCTGCCATCATAGTTGACCTACCAAAATGAACCTCCTCACACTTATCTGGGTTGAACTCCATCTGCTACTTCTCAGCCCAGTTTTGTATGCTATCAATGTCCCACTGTAACCTTTGACAGCCCTCCACACTATCCACAACACCCCCAACCATTGTGTCATCAGCAAATTTACTGACCCATCCCTCCACTTCCTCATCCAGGTCATTTATAAAAATCACGAAGAGTAAGGGTCCCAGAACAGATCCCTGAGGCACACCACTGGTCACCGGCCTCCATGCAGAATATGACTCATTTACAACCACTCTTTGCCTTTCGTGGGCAAGCCAATTCTGGATCCACAAAGCAAGGTCCCATTGGATCCCATGCTTCCTTACTTTCTCAATAAGCCTTGCATGAGGTACCTTATCAAATGCCTTGCTGAAATCCATCTATACTATATCTACTGCTCTACCTTCATCAATGGGTTTAGTCACATCCTCAAAAATTTCAGTCAGCCTCATAAGGCACAACCTGCCTTTGACAACGCCATGCTGACTATTTCTAATCAGATTATGCCTCTCCAAATGTTCATACATCCTGCTCTCAGGATCTTCTCCATCAACTTACCAACCACTGAAGTAGGTATCACTGGTCTATAATTTCCTGGGCTATCTCTATTCCATTTCTTGAATAAGGGAACAACATCTGCAACCCTCCAATCCTCCGGAACCTCTCCCGTCCCCATTGATGATGCAAAGATCATCACCAGAGCCTCAGCAATCTCATCCCTTGCCTCCCACAGTAGGCTGGGGTACATTTCATCCAGTCCCGACGACTTATCCAACTCGATGCTTTCCAAAAGCTCCAGCAGATCCTCTTCCTTAATATCTACATGCTCAAGTTTTTCAATCCGCTGTAAGTCATCCCTACAATCACCAAGATCCTTTCCTGTGGTGAATACTGAAGCAATGTACTCATTACATACCTCTGCTATCTCTTCTGGTTCCAGACACACTTTTCCACTGTCACACTTGATTGGTCCTATTCTCTCATA